>NC_066861.1:28189478-28798586 GCF_025177605.1 Cucumis melo
GACAGGTACACGAAGGTAGTTTTTAAAGGGTAATCATGACGAGTAGTAATTTTAGAGACTATAATCATCGTGTGTATAACAAATTAAAAAAATTGTAAATATAACACAGTCTATTAGCAATAAAACGTACATTTAGTAGACACTAGATTCAATATAATTTATGAGTGATACATCTTTTTCATCGATAAACTATGACAAATTTGGCTTTATTAATCTAATTTGTAATGGTTGAAATAATGAGTTGGATTGGACTTTGGTAATATGGATTTTTTAGATGGGTTGGATTTTATATATTCTTAATACTAAAAAACCAAATAAAAAAATTTAGGCACCAATTATAAATCAAAATTAATATTTGAGACCCAAATTAGTAACAAAAAATGACAAAAAAGACCAAGTAAAGATTTACTTGATAAAGAAAAAGTAGAGGGTAATTTGGGGAATCTAAAAATAGGGTGGGGGGGGGGGGGAAGAGAAAGTTCTATTCTAACGGCCTTTTACAAATACTAAAGACTTTTTGACCATCTCTTATTCCGGTGATAACGGTCAACAAAACTAACTTCCATCTTCTCCACCCAATCATACCTCACCACGTGTCACTTTCCCGCTCTTTCCCCCTATAAAATCCTTCTTCTTAACGACTTCCACCTCGTTTCCCGAAGCCCTTCAATCGCCCTCTCCCCTTCCATTTTTCCCGCTCCTTCCAATTTTCCCCCATACTATTTCTCAACAAACCCAAAATTCTTCTCTCTGATTTCCTTCCATCTGCTTACCGGAAAATACAGAGATTTTTGTTTTACTCAGTGAGAAAGTGAAAAGTTTTAGCAATGGCGACGATTGCAGTATCGGGAGCCACACCCGCCACTGAAACACAAAAGAAGAACAGAATTCAGGTTTCTAATACCAAGAAACCCCTCTTCTTCTACGTTAATCTTGCTAAGGTATATGTATATGTGTATATATATATATACATAAATCCCTCTTTCACTTCTTCCATTTCTTTCATTATTCGTTTGTTATAAAACTCAAAAAGATTATTACACCCGATTTCGTTATCGTTATGGTCTTCTTTTTAATGGAATCCCCAAGTTCGCAATGTATGAACGATTCATCGATAATCCGTGTTGTTCTTTAGATTTGCTTTCTCATTTGAGTAATTGGGTTTGTTTGTTTGTTTTTTTTTTTTTTTTCCTGATTGGGAATTCTAATCGTTATTGTTTGCCCTAAATTCAGAGGTACATTCAACAGCATAATGAAGTTGAGCTTTCTGCCTTGGGAATGGGTATTGTTTTCGTTTCTTGTAGTTTCTTTTAACTTATGGATATATATCTGATGAATTTTTGGTTTTCTTGGCTCAAATCCTTCTTTGGAATATTACAGCAATCACTACTGTTGTCACAATTGCGGAGATTCTTAAGAACAATGGGCTGGCTACAGAAAAGAGTATGATCCATAATCTTTAATGTTAATCTCTCTTGATTAAAATGGTAATACTTTATTTTACCGATATTCTTTATGGTTTTGTTATGAAACAGAAGTTTTGACTTCTACAGTCGGCATGAAAGATGAGAACAAAGGTCGTTTGGTTCAGAAAGCTAAGGTTTGTTCAATTAGTTATGAATGTAGAGATATTGTTCTTGTAGGATCTATTGATTTTGGATGAGTATCTGGGTTCTCATAAAATGATTTGTACTTTTCAAAAATGGTTTTAATCCTCTCTGAAATCACTCTTCAGCATTCTCCTTTTTGTGTTGAGATATTGAGAGTGTTGTTTTTGGTTTATTTTGTGATAGATTGAGATTGTTCTGGGGAAGTCTGAGAAGTTTGATTCTCTGATGACTGCGGCCACAGCAGTACCGGAGACAGTGGTGGCCGTTGCGGCAGCTGGCGAGGAGGAGAAAAAAGCAGAGGAAAACAAGGAGGAGCAGTAGGGGGAAATTAAAGAGAGAAAGGAATGTGATGTTACATTGTTGTAGTTTAAGAATCACATTTGCAATATCATAGGATAGGCTATTTTCATTTGAAATTCCTCTACTAGTTTTTCTTTGCATCTTTCTGGACAGTCACAGTTATGAATGAGATGTCATGCCATCAACCAAAAAGAACAAAAGAAAAAGAAAAAAAAAAGGAAAAAAAAAACCCCCTTTTTTTCCTCTCCATCAACTGTGTTAAGAAAAGAAGCCTTTTTGTGTTCATCATTTGGTACTTTCTTGTTCATTTAATGAAGTTGAATCCTTTGAAAATGATGGTTTTCTTTTAGAATTCTTTTTCCCTTTTGTCTTATCTTTTGCTTATATGCTTTTTTTACTATTTGAAATTTTTGTGCTTCAATGACCATAATCGAAGGAATATTGGTAAGAAATACATTGCTTGTTTTTGTGGTAAATTTTTATTTTTACTTCTATAATTTGTAAGAGAGTCGAACTTTCTTCTTATTAGTTAAAATGATTATATGACATTTTAAAATAAAAAAATTATATATTTTCTTTCCATTATAATCCTAATAAAATTTAACTTTGAGACTAAAAATGTATATCTTATAAAAGTCAAGAGTTACTCAAGAATTAAATTTTTTTTATCTTGATTCAACTCCAATTTAAATATGTATATTATTCACAAGTAGTTAGACAAAAAAAAAAAAAATAAAATAAAAAAAAGGGAAATTTTATTCTCTAGTTTATTAATCAAACAATGTAGCATAAGCTAATAAATGTGATATTAAATTTGGTTTCAAAAGTTTCAAATTTGGGTTATAGTTGAATAATTGTCCCCCTCACCCTACTCAACATCAAAAAAACCATAATCTACACTCAATGCTTGTATTAAAGAAGCTTGGCAAATGATAAAAAATATGTGATTATTAATGATTATTGCTAAGGAAATAGAAAAACATATGACATATTGAATATGATTAATAACCATTAACAACTCATTAATGAGTTTTGACTATATTACACGACTAAGCCACCGAACCTAATCAAAATCATTAAAGACCTAATTCAAACTTAGGAAGAAAAAAAGCTACAAAGTATATTTTTGATCATTGAAGTTCAATGTTCACGTCTATTTAATTTTTTTAAAACGAACATTCTAGCCTTCGAAGTTTTAAGAAAATTATAATTAGTACTTAAGAATAAGGTAAATAATGAATTGTTGTAATGATTTTATTTTTCAATGATAGTTATAGTTAGTACTGATATTTTTTTTTTCCTAAATAGCATTAGAGTCTTTGAAATTTTTGAGTGTTATTCGTGTGTGAATTATTAAAAATTCAAATAATAATCTACTCAAAATTTATTTAATATTAAATTTTACACACTTTAAAACTAACTTTTTAATACCATGAATTAAACTAAATATAGGTTTAATTAAAAAAAAAAAAAGAGAAAAGTGATTTAAATTATTTTAAAATCAATTTTAAACCTAAAAAATGATGAAACAGAAAATGTGAGGTGTGAAATTAAGATAACATGACAAGTTGATGTTTTCCATAAGAAGAGAATAATTTAACTCATAACTTTATAACAACTCTCCACTATTTCTTCATTATACTATATACAAATTTAAAATACCAATATCAACCCTTCAAAAAATATCAATGAACGTATTGAAGCTTTTTAACTTTATGAAATCTTCTTCAAATTTTTTTTCTATCATTTAATATTGGACATTATATTAAAATTCTATTTTTTTTAAAAATATAATATGCTAATAAAAATATAATATGATGAAAAGTAATTACGAACACACACACACACACATATATATATATATAAATTTTATAAAATTGAAGGAAAAGAAAAAGAAGGAAAAGGCTAATGAGATAAAATCCACCGGCTTTGTCTTCCATTGTGGTCGCAAGCCTTCTTCCGCCTCTTCTCTCTCTCTCTCTCTCTCTCTCTCTCTCTCTCTCTCCTTCTCTCCAAATCTCTAAAACCCTAGAAGCGCCCATTCGATTTTCCAGTTCAAATTACTCATCTCTCTCATTCTTCCTCTACTTCTCCTCGATTTTTCTATAGGTATGCCAAAATCACCTTGTTTTCTTGCTTTCTGAGTTATATATTCAGGTTTTTTTCTTCCGTAGTTTTCTCTTTGCCTGTTCTTGTGCTCTGCTATGTATTTCGTTCATTTATCGGTCTTTTTCGGGTTAATGTTTGTAATGGAAGTTACGGAATGGTTGTATGTCTTTTGGGTCTGTAGCTTGTTTTTAATGCCTTTTTTTTTTTTTGGAACCGCTAGGGTTCAATTCGATGGGGGTTAGCCAGGAAGTTTTCTTCTTGTGGGATTTTCTTTATGTTTTTTTAATAGTTAAGTTCACACACATAGGGTTATTTTTATTTTTATTTTTTTTGAAATTTCTTTTCGATGGTATGATGTAAGCTGGAAGTTTCTCTGTTGGGAGTGTTGAGGAATGCATGTTTCTTACTAATTACACTTGTTAATAATAGGAGTTAAGGCCTGGAGATTTTCTATTGATTTTTTTTTTTTTGGAATTTATACATTGTAATTTGATGCTAATGAGAGGATTTTTGTTTTTAAATTATAATTATTATTTTTACTGATTTAGGTAGTTTTTTTTTTTTTTTTTGCAGTTGAATCTGTAAGAAACGCATGGCTGATGTGGAACAGAACTATACGCATGTCGTTGATGATGATCAAGTAGATGAGAATGCACAAATATATGAGAATGCTCAGGTACATGACATTACATTGGAACAGGAAAACACACAGGAGGTAGAGAACTTGCACGAACTTCAGAATGAACACATACCAGAAACCTTAGAGTCTGAGCCAAAACAGGTGCATAATGAGGATCCTCTGACTGTAGTAAGTGAGAAGAAGTGGCCTGGATGGCCAGGGGAGAGTGTTTTTCGAATGTTGGTTCCTGCCCAAAAGGTTGGTAGTATAATTGGTCGGAAAGGTGAGTTTATCAAGAAAATAGTTGAGGAAACGAGAGCTCGGATTAAAATTCTTGACGGTCCTCCTGGAACAGCAGAAAGAGCTGTAAGTGTCCCCCTTCTAATTATAGCTTCGTAACTAATAATTTGGTGTAATTTACGTGGATTTAGTGAGACAGACTATTTAATATCAAAAGTAATGCGACTTACCCTGTTTTATTTTCTTTTGTTATGGATATTAATACTCATTAAAAATTTATTGTCTTAGGTTTTCTTAAGTTTTGTTTTCTCAATATATGTAGCACATTGCATCAAGGTAGGGTAATACTGTGAATTGCTGCACGGGCTGATTAGCCCAATTTGGCTGGGCATTCAGTTTGAATGATTATTAACTTTTTTCAGTTAATTGTTTAATATCTTTTGCACTCTTGGTTTGCCATATTCAAGCACATGACATCAGTTATATGGCTGTGTAATGATGGAAACGTGACACTGAAAATCCCTATGAAAATAAGACTATAAAGCGTTGACAAAAATTATCATTAGTAATCTGATTAGAACTTGTACTAAAAGCCATTAAATCACTTTAAAACACTTTAAAGTTGGACAATGTTGGACAATGTTCTAAAGTTATTATGAGTCGTGGAACAAACATTTGATTAAATTAAACCACTCGGCGTACTTAAAATGGATCTGCTAACACTTAAAATCGATCTGCTAACACTTGTGGGGATGATTGAGCTCTCCGTCTCAAAAATGTCTGTGCTTCTGCACCCCATTGATGGGTGTTAAAAGCATGATTCTCTTTCACCTTTATAACTGCCAAAAGGAAATGTGGGAAACTAAGATTAACCCTTGAAACATGCAAAAACAACATTATTAGTAAAGCAAAAAGGAATGTAAGACTAATCCAGGTAATCCCAAAATATGGATACAGTTGCCTTGATTGTTGTAACAAAAAAGTGAATCTGTGCAGGTTTTGTGTGTTTAAGGCAACGACTCAATCTTCAATAGGATTCCATATTTGAAGAACCAAAGATCCAGATGCGGGGATCAGCACTCAACATTACAAAGTTCTGAAAAGTTGATCTGAATAACACGTATGGAACTTTTGTACCACGAAGCACTGCAATATCTCTGGTAACTTCAGATCTGAAGATTGATGTCAAGATTTCCAACGGGATAATAAATATGACAAAATGGGGAAAACATAATGACAAATGTTAAGAGTTAAAAATTTTATTAATCTTAAAGATGCTTATATACGATTAAAGATGTGCTTAAAAAAAATTGAGGCACTAAAACTGGCCAGTCAATATCAAATAGAAGTTTAATATTTTTGCTTGTGCTTCTATTGTGTCTTTATCAATAACTGGGTCTATACTCCAACAACGTATGAAGTAATAAAGTGAAAACCTAAACTCGTTAATTTAAAAATGAGGAAAACATAATTATATTATACAATTTCTTGAAAACATAGAAAACTGATAAATAACCTCCATGTTCAATAGTAGCTTGCAAATTTCAACATTTGCTGCACGGTTCCTTTGGTCGTTATCCTTGTATATGTTTGCAGCCTCTAGTACTTGCATAATATATTGGAGGAAGAAATCATTCACCGTTTTGGCACTAGCTGTTTCAGATATGTAGTTTGGAAGACCATTTTTAGAATTGTTTGGTCTGCCTGATACTTTTGGAAACTTTACGATTCTAATTGCAAGGAGCTAAAAATTAATTAAGAAGTCATGCAAGTTGGATGAGAAGGGTTTGGGCATTTTGTGGGAGATTTCAGTGAAAACTAATATGAAGAGTTTTTGAAGGCCATAGTGCTACGTGTAGTGCGTGTACATTTTCTGGCATCTTCTTGGTCCTCACTTGCAGATAAAAGTAATTTTTCATGGTAGACTAGGAAAATTGGTAAAGGTGATATTTCTGTTATTTCCAATTTTTTCTATGATTGGATGCATATCACAGTCCATCAGTGCATTTATTATTTGAACAGGTGGAAATTTGTGTAAGAAAACTGATCTGCTACTGTTAAATTTGTTCTCAGAAGTGTAATTATTGAAGAAATCACATCTTCAGAAATTTTGGATTGTGATTCTAATTGATGTTATAATTCGGTCATTTCATGGGTTGGGAGTGGGAATTTCATGTGTGTCCTGTTGTGGAGCTCACTAGCTGGCACTGAAATTTGATGAATTATTTTTGATTTGCATCTGTTGTTATATGAGCTATTTTGTATCTGTAGAACTGGGAATTTTAAATTGTATTACTTCATACTCATTTGAATTTTCCCCTTGTGGTTGTTGGTCAATTTGTGATGAAATTTTTTTAGTTCTCACAAGAGGGCATGCTTCATTTGATAGGTAATGGTGTCTGCAAAGGACGAACCTGATTCTGCTTTTCCTCCTGCGGTGGATGGACTTTTGAGGGTTCATAAACGCATTGTAGACGGTCTGGAGGGTGATAATGCTCATGCTCCCAATGCGGGAAGTAAAGTTTCAACGAGATTGCTTGTAGCAGCTTCACAAGCAGGAAGTTTAATTGGGAAGCAGGGTGGAACTGTTAAATCCATTCAAGAAGAATCAAACTGTATAGTTAGAGTTCTTGGATCAGGTGGATTTCTACAGATGCCATTTGATTTTCTGCTTCAATATTCTTATATCGTCATGTCTTTATTTTCTTTCATTTGTTTCTGAATCGATAATTATAGTTTTCCCTTTTCAATGTGTCCCTACCCTTGTCATCCGGGAATTACTGCAGAAGATTTACCTGTTTTCGCTCTCCAAGACGATAGAGTCGTTGAAGTACTAGGTGATCCAGCTGGTGTGCACAAAGCAGTGGAACTCATTGCTTCCCATCTTAGGAAGTTTCTTGTTGATCGAAGTATCATCCCAGTTTTTGAAATGAATGTGAGTATAATTTCCTAATGATTTTTCAACCTCTTCCATTTTTAGATGTAATGAAGTCTTAACGTTCCTATTCTTCCATCCAATCCAAACGGCCATAAATCAGATGCAGATGTCAAATCCACAGATGGACCAGCACATGCCGCCGCCACCACACCAACCCTGGGGCCCGCCTCAAGGAATGCCACCAAATGCTGGAGGTGGTCCTGGGTTTGGACCAAATCCTCCTCAATACATGCCACCACCACCACGTCAATTTGACAATTATTATCCACCTGCTGAGATGCAAGCGGTTATGGATAAGCAGCCCCATCATGGAATTTCTGCTTATGGAAGGGAAGCTCCTATGGGTGTTCATGCAGCATCAAATGCACAGTCGGCGCCATCAATTGTAACCCAGGTCAGATAAGCTTTTAAACTCTTATATTTGAAATGTGATTTTGCAAACTCTTTAAAGCTTTATCCAAAGTAATTCTGATTTGGTGCTTGTGGTACATCCTTGAAATTTCTATTCCAGTTTTTCATTACTAAGACAAGCGTTCTTTGGCCTAATCCCATCGTTCTTCAGATTTGCATTTTACCAATGAATGAGAACACCCTTTGGAGATTGTTGAATATCATTAGATGCTTATGTTTTTGTTTTATGTGCAGACAACTCAACAAATGCAGATCCCGTTATCTTTTGCGGATGCTGTAATTGGAACTGCTGGTGCTAGTATTAGCTACATTCGTCGTGCTAGTGGGGCAACTGTTACTATTCAAGAAACGAGGGGAGTCCCTGGGGAAATGACGGTAGAAATGAGTGGAACTGCTTCTCAAGTTCAAGCGGCCCAGCAGCTTATACAGGCAATTATTTTTTCTAGTCCTTTGATTTTGCATCTTCCTATTAGGATGACCTTAGATATGAAGTCAACTTTCAATAAAAAAATCTTCAACTTTCAATAAAAAAAATCTTTTACTTCATTTTTTTTGTTTTGATGGATTTGTTCTGCGTCAGTTATCTGGTTGCTTGACTTGAACACAACTTGGTGAAGTTGTGAATCTCATTTCATTAGGGAATCTAGTCGGTGATAACTTTTCTCATCGAACACTTTTCTCATTGAACTAGGCTGGAGAAAAGGTTTTTTTTTTTTTTTTTTTTTTTTTTTTTTTTTTTTTTTTTTTTTTAAATGGTTAAAATATAGGTTTAGCTCATGAACTTTCCGCTTAAAAGTTTCTAGAAAGTCTCTTTTAAGTTTCAACTTTGTGATAGGTTCCAGCACTTTCCACCACATTAAGATGTGTCTAATAGATCCTTAAACTTCAAACTTTCAATTGTGTCCAATAGTTTCCTGAACTTTTAATTGTACGTCTCAGTCAGTTTTTAAAGCACATAATTTCGTTGGAGACAAAATCCAAATTGTATTTATTTGATCAACTAATTTTTTAAAATGTTGAATATTTGGTAATGACACTACGTTTTTTTCCGATTCAAGGACCCAAAACAAAATTAAAATTCCAGGATCTTTTTAAAGTTTGGGAGTAAACAGGGGGTTTGTAAATTTCAAAGTATGTGTTGGCTCTCACCGTTGACATTGTATAAGTTCCGTTTCTCATTCACCTTGATAAGTTTCTGATGGTGTAGTCCTTTTTAGACTTGATTAATATTTATTTGAACGCAACATTACTATAGTCATTGGTGTAATATATGGCCTTTAAAAACCCTTCAACTGTGATGCAGAATTTTATGGCCGGTGCTGGAGCTCCAGCCCAGCCTCAAGCCGGGGTATCAACAGACCAAGGCTACAACTCATATGCTGCTCATGGTTCGGTGTACGCATCTCCCCCTGCAAACCCTGCAGCTCATGCTGGTGGCTACGGCTCTGTCTATGGTACGAATTATGGGTACTAAGCCTTTGGCCACTCGAACCACATCATCATTAGAAAGATTTGTATCATGTAGCCTCTTTTTAAATCATCTTTTTTGAACATACTCTACCTGAACGACTTACAACCGTTCTCTAAAATAGCCTATTTGTGTGGTTTAGCGAATTCAGTGTCTCCGTGATTTTAAGCACCGTCTTATTTTTGACTACATATGATGGACGTTTCAAGAGAAGCTCCAATTTAACATTGTCGATTTGAACTTATATGAGAATTAGATTGTCCAGAGTTATTCTATATTCTTAATTGATTTGGTTAAAGCTGTATCTTATGTGTTGTGCTCTTGACCAACCAAACCAAATAGTATAGTGGTTTAATTTACGACTCTTAAATTTGGTAAGAAATGATTTAAAATTGTTTTTCAAATTTATTACATTTTAATGTTTGTATGTCAACAAGTGTCTATGTTTATATCAAATTTGAGTCTTCAACTACACTCAAATACGAGAAATACATAATTCTTCCTTTTAAAATATGAATGCCAATTCATGTTTGTGAACTTTACAATTATATATTACTATAAATTTACTACTCACCAATTGTTGAGGAATTCTAAATAACAGCAGTGCCCCAAGAAATTTAACTTCAATTATTAAGAAAACTTGAGAGGGAAAAGTTACATATCGAGCAACCACAAATTTATTGTATTCTTGCTCATACTCCTAGCGGTGTTTGGCTGTTTGTGCTTGGGGAATATTAATCGGAGCTAATAAGTTTGTTTTTGAGAGATATTAATCAGAGTTAATAAGTTTGTTTTTGAGAGATATTAATTAGAGTTAATAAGTTTGTATTTAAAGTGTAAATTTATTAGATTTAGTTTCTTGATGATTTAGGAAATATATAGATTATCGTAAATCCTGAACCTCAAGAAAAACTTGGTTTGAAAGGTTTGACTTTGATTGGAGATAAGATTGAAAAGTATTTCAAAGAGGGTCTTGGAAAGGGAAAGTGAGTCATGGTAGATGGAAAGAAGAAAAACTAAGTTAAGTTGGTTAAAGTGGGTTGTAGTCATGGTGGAAATTTTGGCTAAGTCCATATGTAGGCGTTTTTGGCATGGTAGGCGAGATGGACTTATGTAGGCGGTCAAATTGAAGGAAAATAACCTCCAAAGATGTACTAGGCGAGAAGACATGAGTAGGTGATCCAGGAGTGGTCGTGACAATAATGGTAAAAATAGAAGGAAAAATGAGGTTTATTTCTTCGTAATATGAAAAGTTAAAAAAGAAAAAAATTGAAAAATAAAGTTAGTTCAAGAAAAGTGCAAGTTCAGTAATATTTAGTGGGTCAAAGGGTCTTTAAAACATAGTAATTATAATGGGTAACAATTTTAAAAACAATAATTAGACATATTGTAACATTTTTAAAACATTAAAAATATAGCAAAGTCTATTAGTAATAAACTTCTATCGTTGATAGACTCTTATGATCTATTAACGATAGATTCTATCAGCATATTTTGTTATATTTGTAACTTTTTAAAAAAAGTTGCTACATATGCTGATATTTTGAAACTAATTGTTATATTTGCAACTATCTCAACATCATACGTGGTAAGAGATGAGACTTTGGAAGGGTAGTGACAGAAAACCATTGAGAGATGAAGAATTTGAACGGAGAAAAATAATAAAAGAAACGAATATGAAAAAATAAATAATTTAATAAATAATTTTAACTAAAAATGATGTTGTAACAAAATTTATTATTATTTTTTTTGAATACAACACAGGCAAATTAACGTTGAATTAAACTCACTTTTGTTGAAGGTAATTTATTTGATTGCATGGGAAAAATGAAAACTTTCATTTCTTAATGGAAAAGCAATTTTGAAGTTAACTTCTAAAATTATATCACTATTTCACTAAACAACATTTTAAAGTTTCCATGGTTTGGTCAAGTCTTTGTCTCCCTCATTACTTATTAATTATGAGGAATTGTGGGGTAGCTTTTAACTTTAGAAAATAATAAACTTTGGATTTGAATTTGGATTGTGTTTACACTGCAAAAGCATATGCATCACATTGTTTTTCCTCTCTATGTCTCTCATTTATTTACAAAATATTTAAAATAATTTCTGGTTACATTATTTTTGGTTATGTTAAACGAAAAATCCCTAAATTTTAAGACAATCATTTTAATTTAAATATAGTAAAATGTTACTGTTTATTAATGATAGATGCGAGTGTCTATCATTAATAGACAATGACATTTTGTTGTATTTGTAAATATTTTATATTTTCAATTTGCTAGTGCAATTTCAGAAGGTTTAATTGCGACTGAACGTAACTGATGGTGGAATCTTCTAAATAGAAAGGATAACTCGTCGTTAGCTGATAATAGAATTTTCATTGAAAAATATTATTTTATTGTAAATTAAACTTCGTTAATTGCTTATGTTTTTATCACATGCATCCTCAAACAGGAGAATAACACCATGCATGCTATTGCAGCTTTCGTGATTTTCTTCCTCTTTCATCGATGAGGTGAGGGTGTAGTTTACGATTGACTATTTCTCGTTTGCTTCCCTACAAAGAAACGAGAATATTTTGAAAAAGAACCAACAAGTGGATCTAACAAAAAGCATATATATGGTATGGAAGTAAATAATAAAACATTAATTTGCTCTTGATTGATGACTAAAATTTTCTTGTTCATACCATAAAGTAGGAAAATTGAAGGCCCCCTTTTCACCATCTAAATCTTATAAGATCCATCCTTTTCCTTTTTCTTTGAATATCGAATATAATTTGTTGTTAACCTTTTCTTGTATGTCCAAAAAGAAGCCTTAATTTCAATAAATTAATATTACACGTTATTACTTAATTATGATATAATGTGATAAAATGCAACTAAAAAATTGAATTAACATATATACACATATTTTGAAATTAAAAGTTCACTGTTAAAAAAGATTTAGAAAGAATTATTAAACATTTTAAACGTTTGAACAAATAATAATAATAATAATAATAATAATAATAAATTGCTCTAATTGTGTGGATATTTTGCCAATTCTTACATTTTTATCAACAATTTCCCAATTTTTTTTTAATTGATATGAGTATTGCTAAAATTGAGCATAGTCAACTAAAATATAATATATGTCTTAATAGGGGTGTAATTTAAATCTCCACCCCTATTTAACTACGACAAAAGTTGTATGAATATTCGGAGTCTAAAAATGTTCATTCTTTGATATTGCGTGTGGTTATTCCATAAATGTATTTTAGTGAGATTTTTTCTTAACTGTTGTGATGCTATTTCTGCTTATTATTTCAGTTTCTTTCCATATTTATCTTAATATCTTGCATATTACAACAGTTGAGATATGTTTTATTTTTTTGGCACTTTGTTGTTTTACAAATAAGTACAACATTGTAATCGTTTACTTGATTGTATTAGTGGATCATCTTTCTTGAACGTAGCTGTTCTATCACACACGTGTGTTATTGTTAATTATTTTCTCTTTCTGATGATTTGTTCTTGTTTTATATAGTTGCTAGGACGTGTTGTGTGACGTTTGGAATAATCTCATTCTAACATTTTAAAAAAACAACTTCTAACTATTATTATATTGAAAGGTAGGATCGATGTATTATATTGCTCCAAGTTTCCAATGCAATCATACCATTAATGTAACCTTTACAATTTTAATTTATCAAACTATATTATTAACCTTTATATTATTTTTACTTTATTCGAAAGTGAGATTCTCTTAAACTATATATCAAATATATATAAATATTTAGGGATAGTTGCAAATGTAACAATTATATTCAAAATAATTAAGTATGTAGCAACATTTTAAAAAAATTGCAAATATAGCAAAATCTGTTAAAATCTATCAATGATAGGAGTCTATCACTGATAGACCATGTAGCAAATGTTGATCTATCACCGATAAACCATAAGAGTCTATCAACGATAGAAGTGTATCACCGATAGATTTTGCTATTTTTGCAATTTTTTTAAAATATTGATACATACTTAATAATTATTCTAAATATTGCTGCATATTATAATTACCCAAATATTTACTTATGGTTAAGTGAGAGAAAAGAATGTAAAAGTAGAAAATCCCTGTTTAAAGATCATTTAATAATAAATTATTAGACCTACTTACATAGCAATTCTATATTTGGAATATAATTTTTCTAAACGAAATTACATATAGAACAGTACAAAGGTAAGATTTCATTTCATTGACTTTGTTTATTTTCAAAGGAAATTACTAATTTAAGGTTCAAAATCTATAAAGTTACACAAAAAAATACAATATATTAGAGCTAGAATTAGAACTTCGAATTAATATAACTAAGAATAACAAAAAGACAAAACAAATGAAATAGAGACTTAATTGAGGAACATAGTTAAGACTTAAAAGACACCTAATTATGTGAGGAAAGACTTGACTTCCAATTACTTAACTATCGATGCTTTTTGAATGTTTGTGGAAAATATTATTTAGCATAAAATTAAAGTCTTATCAACTTGTGTCGCCCATTTTCTAAGACCATCTCCAATTAGATAAGTTGGTACACCTCTAATTATATATAGTCGAGAGAAGAATATCTTAATACTAGAAGAATTTGCTACATGATAAATTATGATTAAATAATTAGATAGTGGGTATTATAAAGAAGAGAAAAAGTTAGTCATTTGACAAACTATGATTAAACAATTCAATAGTTGATATTTTTCTAGGTAGAGTTATTAATATATATATATAGTTTTTAGAGAGTAAACTTTAATCACATATATCAATCATTTCCATTTCATACTTGCTTGCCTTCTAACAAAGAAATTCTCCATGGACTCCCAAAAATCAACAACTTACCAAATTCCCCTTTCTGAATCAATGGATTCAAATTTGTACAAATATGTAAGCTCAGGAGATTACAATCATTTCGTCTCTCTAATCGACGTCGATCCTTCTCTTCTTCACCAGACGACGGTCTCGAAGAACACCATCCTTCATGTTGCAGCCATCTTCAACAAGAAGAACATTGCCCAAGAAATCACACGGCGGTGGCCTTCGATTTTGTACACTACGAATTCGAAAGACGACACGGCACTGCATCTAGCAGCGAGGCTTGGGAGCTTCCAAGTAGTGGAGCATCTTATCGAGTGTGCGATGAAGGAGAAGGAGGATCATGATTATGGCAATGGAGATCTGGAAGCAGTTGGTCGGAATAAGGAATTGATGACGATGGTGAATTTGGAGAAAGACACGGTGCTTCACGACGCCATAAGGAACGGCCACCGTGAGATTGCGAAGCTTCTAGTGAAGAAATGCCCCGCATTGGCTGCATACGCCAACAGAGAAGGAGATTCGCCGCTGTTTTTGGCGGCGGAGAAGGATTATTTGGAGGTTGCAGGAATGATTTTGAGTGTGAATTCGAATTGCTTGTACGGCGGAAGAGATGGCGCCAATGCGCTTCATGCCATTATCATTCGCACACTCAAACGTAAGCTTCTGAACGTGTTTGAATTCATCAGAGAAAAAGTTATTTAAACTTTTGTGATAAAAATCATTTAAAATAAAGTTTTAAAAGTGCTTTTTTTGGTGATTGCCAAAAAAAAAAAAAAAAAAAACTTAACCGGAAAAATATTAGAGATAAAGTTTCTGATCCCACCCCATCAATATTGTTATAAATTAGTAGTTAGCAGAGATTTTGAACGTTTTCAGTGTCTTAATTCCTCATATCTTTTCACTGATTTCATATAGTTTGTTATCTATTAATTTCAACATTCCATCGATAGCAAAGATATCAGTGAAATAAAAAGTAGCAATATTTGAAGTTTGAACCATCAATTTTGTGATTTCTGGGCGACGACCATCCTTGTTCTTTCATGTCGTCGTCTTGGTCGAGATTTGCTAATGAAAAAACAAAATGTGATGGTTTAAATGCGCCACAAAAAGAAGTTAAAAGTTATATGTTTTGGTCTTGGTATTGATCTTGATTTAGATAGCACCATAACACGACCTGTTAAAACAATGGCTCAAAAAGGATATATCATTAGTAAAACCAGAAAAACCTTTTATCATATATTTTTTAAAATGTTATTTCTAACAAATATATAGTTAAAGATGTTCTAGTGCATGCCCTCAACTCTCTCATTTCGTTTATCAAGAAAAAGACCCCAAGAACCAATTTTTTTTAAAAGATGGGACCAAATTTGTTATTCTATATCAAACAGGGTACACCCGGAGTTTACTCGAGACGCCAATTCGAGTGTATTTGGCTTCTCCAGTTTTGTATGCAAATAATTTCCTTCCAAAACTGTTGGAGCTGCCTTACTGGGAAAGAAAAATTACTTACAAACTAAGCCCTCCTCGGAAAGGTATTTTATTATTAATTTTGTTTATAATCATTGGATCAAAAAACTTTTCTTGCTCTATCGACCAATTTAACATGCACACTCGATGTATAGATCTTATTCGGGAGCTGTTGAACAAGTGCTCAAACATTCTAGTAGAACCCGACAACCATGGCTGGCTTCCTCTTCACTATGCGGCCAACCTCGGCTCTAAGGAACTTGTTGAACTAATACTAAACCACAAACCATCCATGGCTTACACCAAAGACAACAATGGCATCTCGGCCTTGCACTTAGCGGCCAAAGAAGGTTGCATTTCCGTCCTCAAAACCTTCACTAAGCTCCGCCCCGATAGCTGCGAGCTTACGGATTTAAGGGATCGAACAGCCCTCCATTTCGCTGTTGCCAACCATCAAGCCTACGCTGTTCGAAAGATGTTGGAGTTTGGGAGCTTTCGAAACCTGGTGAACCAACGAGACATTGATGGGAATACGCCTTTGCATCTTGCTGCCATTGTTGGGGACTTTGTTATAGTCATGATGTTGGCTGCCAATGAGAGAGTGGACAAGAAGATTATGAACAACGCTGGTTTCACTACAAATGATATTATTCGATCGAGTCTCAAGTTTAGTTGGTATGAAAAGGTATATGTCCTACAGTACTATTTACTTTTAATCAAGGCATTAATTTAATTGTATTGTTTTTGTATGGTTTAAATCGTACGTTTAACTACTTTCTTTTTTTGAATAATTGTAACCGGTAGCATTTATAGGTATAATAATCGAATGTATAGCAATATTTTAAAAAATTACAAACATAGCAAAGTCTACCATAGTTCAGCTATAAGCTTTATTCGCTTCAATATGTTCATACACATCCTTTTGATCCTTTTTCGTTTCTCTAATTAAAACACATGCAGTCTTACAGCGTAGCACGTTTGGAATTCGATGGAGCTCTACGAGGCATACAACAAGCCCTTAACAGGAAACCCATAACCAATAATCCATTGCTTGAAGACGACGAACCAAAACCAAATGTCACACAACAAGAAACAAATGCAGCCATTATTATCAACAAAGCAGCCAATAGACAACTAAAGAAATCTCAAATATGGAGCCAAGTGTCTGATGCCAATCTAGTCGTGGCGACGATTATTGCAACGGTAACCTTCAGTGCTGCCTTTCAAGTTCCCGGCGGATACAACAACAATGGTATAGCGGTACTACGAAGGGCAAAACAATTTAGATTATACATGTTGTATGATGCTTTATCTTTTGGGTTTGCTGCTGCGTCGATGTTCATCACGTTTTTTACGGGGTTGTTTGGGGTTGGTTCGGGGTTTAGTTACCCAAGAAGATGGATGACATTCTTAACAGGGTTGTCTGTTTGGTTTATGGTGTTTGCATTCATGATGGGGACGAGTTTAGCTGTGGATGAACACTCAAAGCGTGGATGGGTGGCTCGTTATGTGCCTTGTATTTCCTTTATTTCACCTGTGTTTTTATTAGGAGTTTTGGCTGTCAATTGGTTTACTTATTTTCCTTGATGATGTGTGAGAGATCAAGATTAGGGGTTTTACTTGATCTCTTTTGAATAAATGTATTGTTACTTCTCTCCCATAATATCTTGTTAGAAAAAACCAAATTAAATTAATTACTAAGCTCAATTGATTTGATCACAATCCAACTGTTTATTTATGAAAGGTCATAAGACTTATATTCATATAAGGAAGGTTAGTAAATGGTCCTATCTACTTTATTTCATCACGTGCAAATTAAATCAAAAAATTAATTAGGATTTTCTTTCAAGGATGGTCCCACGTGTTGTTATGATTTATTCGTCAAATTATGTGTGAGTTGGGGCGTCGAAGGAAGAAAGAAAAAACTATTAAGCATTGATGTAAGTTCTTCTTGTGCAAACTTTCTCCATGGAAAAGCAATAAGAAAATTAAACAAATAGAAGAAATATGGAAAAACAATAAGAAAATAGATAGAAGAAACAACAAGTCAGAACCCATAGTTCTAAGATTAAGAAGGAGATATTTTATCTTTCTTATGAGTTATGATTATTGTGTTATCACATATTAAGTTCGGGACATCACGTAAATAAATGTATAGAGGGCTATATTTTTAGTCATAACCATGCATTCACCAATTATTGCATGTACAGTATATAAAATCTTATATCCCCAACAAACAACCCCTAGATGTAGACATGTAATCATCGAACTGTGTTAACAAATTCTGATGTGTTATTTATTTTCTTTTTTGTTGCTTTAGTTGAATTGATTGTGCACCACACAACTACTGTAGATAACTAAGAACCAATTATTTCTCAAGAAGTAATTAGAAAGTCTAGACAATGGTGTAACTGAGATTATTTATTTAGATGCAATACACGTGGATTAATAAAAAAAACTAAATCACACATAATTATTTAATCTTTATATAGTTGCATTAGCTAAAAAGACATCATATTTCTTATTCAGCATAATAATGCGAGTTATAAATAGGAAAAAAGAAAGAAAAATGTAGTAATGATATTAGCTCATATATATATATATATATATATATATATATAATTTAGGACAGGGTAACATATAACTTGATCAAGAAAAAAAAGTTCATATATATTGCTAATTAACAACATAAAGATAGATATTTCAATGTGCATGGGGCAGCTTTTTTAAGCCAATAAAATATATTAAATTTCTTTTGGGGACATATGTTATATTCTTGTCTTGTTCATTCCATATAGCATAGAGAATGAAATGGGAAGTTCTGCCTTTTTCAACACTTGATGTTATCCATTCTTTTCTTTCTCTCTATGATTGAATAAATCTTGTTGTCATCATCACCTTTCACTTTATGCTAAAAGAAGATGTGTCTAGAGTATACACAGGACAAGTAAAGAATAGCAAAAAACTATTTATAAATATATATAATATAATTTAAAAAAGATTTGGCTTTATACTAATTATAAACCATGTGTAATTGTACATTTCTGATGTGATATTTAAACCAAAAAATATATATACACCATTAAGTTTCAAATTACACTTTCAAATATAAGAAAATTGTATAAAAATGTATGGAGAATATTGAAATTTTATGTTTCTAAAACTGTGAATAATATATGCCAAATTATTAGATTCTCTAAAATTTTCAGTTTGTGATTCTATGTAATGTTTATAGTTAAAATAAGCTAAGTAACAATATAGTATATTGAATGCATGTTAGCTAATTTGACACGATAAGACCACCATAATGTAGCCCTTAATAATGCAGGTTGGATGTAAAAACCGAGAAAATGCAAACCATCATGGGTTTGTGACACGCAACAAAGTATTCATTGATTGATATATTTAGGCTTTACAAAGATGTGTGGTTATATTTAAATATAATCTGATTATCCCCTTGGCTATATATATATGTACTTGCTTCCTATATTTTGTTGTTGATTGACATTGGACATGGAATCCAAAAAATCTGCAACTCTTCAAATTCCTCTTTCTGAATCCATGAGTTCTGAGTTATACCAATGTGTAAGCTCAGGGGATTACAACACATTCATTTCTCTAATCAACTCCAACCCTTCTCTTCTCCTCCAAACCACCATCCAGAAAAACACCCTCCTCCATGTGGCAGCTGCCTTCAATCAGAAAAGCATTGCCGAAGAGATCACCAACCGTCATCCTCCGATTCTGTACGCGACAAACTCAAAAGAGGACACTGCACTGCATCTGGCTGCGAGGCTAGGGAGCTTCCAAGCCGCGGAGCATCTTATTGAACGTGCGGAGAAGTGTCGCGCTGGTGATGATTTGGAGGCTGATGATTATCGAGATAAGGAGTTGTTGAGGATAGTGAATTTGGAGAAGGACACTGCGCTTCATGACGCCGTGAGGAACGGCCATGGCGAGATTGCAAAGCTTTTAGTGAAGGAATGTCCGGAGCTGGTAACGTTCGTGAACGGAGTCGGAGAATCTCCGCTGTTTGTGGCGGTGGAGGAGGATTATTTGGAGATTGCACAAGAGATTCTGAGAGTGGATTTGAATTGCTTGTATGGAGGAAGAGATGGCGCCAATGTTCTTCATGCCATTATCATTCGAACCCTCAAGCGTAAGTTTCTTGATATACAATCATATTATATTAATTTAAACTAACTCCACAAACAGATGTGTTATAGCTCGAGATAATATTAATCATTCTAGGAACCATGCAAAATCATAAGTAACAAAAATCCGAGTCCAGATACAAACTAGGCTCTTAATGAGACTCCCGTGCTTGGTTGTTCGGAGTTCACATAATAAATATATTTTTTTTGGATTATTGTTGATAGGCTATACCCAGAATCTGATAGAGACTCCACTTAGAGTGTATTTGGCTCTTCCAGTGTTGTATGTTAACCATTTCCTTCCACAAGTGCTGGGTTTGCCTTATTGGGAAAGGAAAATCACTTGTAAACTTAGGCCCTCTCAAAAAGGTACAAAATGCTCTCATTCCTTTCTCATTTATTGTTGACAATTTTAATTTCCAAATGTTTCTACTTTTCTTTTTCTTTTATAATCAGTTTAGGTATTTTAAAAGTTGATACTTCATGTATATGACAATAATAGGCAGTAGAAATATTGCATGGAAAAGCATAATTGTAGTGAAAGTTTTGATTGGAAGGACCAAATTAAAGGCTAGCAATGGTTAATTATAATCATTATTTTAGGTTAAAATATTTTTAAACTTTATTCTTTGTTTACAAAAACCACTCTCAACAACGCAATATATCTGTAAATCGAACAGTTCAGTATCGATATTAAATATCCATTGATCTAAATAAATTTTATGAAATATTTGTTAATATCAACAAATTACTTGAAAAATACTGTTTTTCTTAATGGAACAAAATCACTTTTTACCCTGTCCAAAATCATCACAAAAGACTGTTCTTTTTTCTCTAATGCAAAAGTATCTCTTGCAGTATCATTAATTTTTCCTTGAAAAATTAAACAAGTCAAATATAACTTTTATCTGATTCAAGGAGCCCTTTGATCGAACTTTACAGATCTTATTCAGAAGGTGTTGAACAAGTTCCCAAACATTCTTATAGAACCCGACATTTACGGATGGCTTCCTCTTCATTACGCGGCCTACCTCGGCTCCAAGGAACTCGTCGAACTAATACTAAACCATAAACCATCCATGGCTTATGAGAAAGACAAAAATGGTGTCTCGGCCTTGCACTTAGCCGCGAAAGAAGGCCGTTCTGCCGTCCTCAAGACCTTTGCAAGGCTCTGTCCCGACAGCTGCGAGCTATTGGACTCAAAGGACCAAACAGTCCTCCATGTTGCGGTCGCTAACCGACAGGCTTACGCTGTCCGAAAGATGTTGGAGTTGAGAAGCTTTAGGAACTTGGTGAACCAAAAGGACATTGATGGGAACACTCCTTTGCATGTTGCTGCCATTGTTGGGGACTATGTTATAATCATGATGTTGGCTTCACATGGGAGAGTTGACAAGAAGATTATGAACAAGGCTGGTTTTACTACAAATGATATTATTCGATTGAATCCCAAGTTTAGTTGGTATGAAAAGGTATGTCTTCTCTTCATCGTTATGAATGCAAGTATTATATGTTTATTTTGGAAAATAAATGTCCATCGATGCACTATTACGACTAATGAAAATGACGTAACACTCATAAACATCGATATCTATACGTACATACTCTTACCTAATAGATGACTACCATTAATAATATATATTAAAAAAATGTTATATTTGCGATATCGATATACAGAATAAAAGGTTAATTCATATAAGAAAAAAACTTAGGTACAACATTAAAAGATGCTACATGTCAATTTATTTTTTTATTTTTAAAATTTTTTAAAAATGATATTTTTGGTATGAGTAGAAAAATGGAGACTATAATGAACTTAGATGCAGCTTAAGCTGCACCCAAATATTACTTTTATCCCATCAAATTGGTACTTTGATTTTTTTTTTTTTATCTTATTAAAATGTTATATCTAAAAATCATATAATCTTGTAGTTATATATATTAAAAGATATGAGAAACTGAATTGCAACCCATTTAATTTTTTTCTCTATTAAAACCTATGTTATTATTATCCCATGTGTTGGACAATCTCATGGAAAAATTAAAGTAATTAGCTAAAAAAAGAAATATGGATATTTAATTGCCTCTCATAAAATAGTTCGAAATGTTAATGAACTCAAATTCTTTTTAGTTCAACAAGACATGCCAAGAAAAATTTTGGTCAAAGATATATATATAAAATTTTAGTAATCTTTGTTTTTCATTGAGCTTAATGATATATTTTGTTAGAAAATGACACGATGGTGTTTATCTAATGAAGATGAATCGTATTTTAAAATAAAGAAAATAAAATTTCAAGGGTATGTGAAAAAATGAAAAAAAAATAATGGAGAGAAAGATTATACTATTAAAAAAAAAAAAAGGTTCTACAAATTTTTGATATTTTTTTCACTTGGTAAAATATGCAGTCTTTCAGCATAGCACGTTTGGAATTTAATGGAGCTTTACGAGGAATGGAACAAGTGCTAGCTAGAAAATCAAAAAGCTATAATCCATTGCTCGAAAAAGAGGAACCAAAACCAAATGTCACAGAACAAGAAATCAATAGAGCCATTGTCCTTAATAATAATAAAGGCAGTAATCAACTTCAGAAATCGCAAATATGGAGCGAACTATCGGATGCAAATCTTGTTGTAGCAACTATTATTGCAACAGTTACCTTCAGCGCTGCCTTCCAAGTTCCCGGTGGATACCAAAGTGATGGGATGGCGGTACTACGGAAGGAAAAATATTTCAGATTGTATTTGCTATCTGATGCTTTGTCTTTCGGGTTTGCGGCGGCATCGATGTTTGTCACATTTTTTACAGGATTGTTCGGGGCGAATTCGGGGTTCAGTTACCCGAGAAGATGGGTGACATTCTTGACAGGTATTTCTGTTTGGTTTATGGTGTTTGCATTCATGTTGGGGACAAGTGCAGTGATGGCAGAACATTCGGGGTTTGCTGGGTTGGCTCGTTCTGTGGCTTGTGTTTCTTTTATTTGGCCAGTGGTTTTCTTAGGGGCTGTGGCTGTTAATTGGTTTACTTATTTTCCTTGACTTACATTAATAATATTGTGATTTTTGTGTAGTGAAAAGATTATTAGGTTACAAATAAGAATGTTGGGTACATCTTGATGATATACTCTGTCCATGCAATAATGTGGTTGGTATTTTGTAATTTAATTATGATTTAATTAATGCTTCGTCTTTGTAACTTTTCAAGAAGTAATAAATATATATATATATATATATACATTATAAGCAACTTGATATTAATTATCTTTTGTTTTACTATGATGTCTAGGTAGCAAGACATGAGTCTGATATGGGTCGTTTTTAAACTTGTTCGTCTTCCCTTTTCTTTAAGCTTGTTGTACATGCTTGGATTACTATGAGTTTGTGTACGAATGAGCTCTCTGGGAGTGCCTTTTATAATTAATGATCCACTACATACCTCTCATAAAAGTATGAATTCTAATCTTTTGATTACGTTAGATCTCACTACTATGATTTAACAATTCATCTAATGGAATGAAATATTAATCTCAATTGATCACAATAAGCATATATTTATTCACAGTTTGTTAGGATTTTTCTTGTAAGATATTCACAAGGTATTAGGGATCATGGTCATGTATAGCCCTAGACAAAGATATGGGCAGCCTAATGGCAAAGCTCACTTTTATTGTTATGATTTTTTCATGAATATATAGGTGGAATATTCAATTGTGATCACGTTAAAACGACTATATAGGGTCATTCCCTAACACACTAAACGATAAAAATGTGGCAATTAGATATGACTTAATAAAAAAAGAATTATAAATCATACTTTTGTGAAGGGTGAGTTATCAATTATAAACGTGCTTTCAAACAGATCATATATACAAAAACCTCTATTACTATCGATAAGAACCATCATTCATTCCTAAAATATTTAGCAGCCATAACTCTCATAAAATCATCCACGAAATCAATTCTCTCTTTTAGACATTACTCATTGGTCAAACATCCCTTTGATCATATTCGAACCTTTATCCGTTATTTACTATTTTACTCCTATTTTTAATTTAAGTGATTTTCCTCCTACGCCTTTACCTTTCTTAAATTAATACATTTTCACACAAAAAGAAAATAAATTGGGTTCTTACACCATTGATACCTAAAAGTAGCTCAGTGAAACCATCACCAAATATACATACCCCAATATTTCCTGTCATATGTTAGCGTAAGGTGATACCATTATAAAAGATGGACTAATTTGTTTTTTCCATACGTGCGTACAACACCACATAATCCAATAGAAACATATTCTTGTGGTGTATTGAAAAAGGAATAATATAACCATAGGTGTATATATCATAAAGTCACAAAACCATTCACACTATGGAAACACATTCACGAGGAGTATGCAGTGAATCGCCATATCGTTTACACCATGAGAGCAGATTCATAAGGTGTATCGGATAACCACATGAAGTACAAAGTCGATCTAGTAGACTTTGGTTTATTTTGAAATATTTGAAAACGACAAACCTAAAAGTACATAAATTTTTGAAAAACCAAGTTACACGTATCTAGTGCAGCTTTCTATTTTAAATTCCTCTCTTTCCATGATCCATTATGATTGATGTTAGATTTTTCCATATGAAAATAATAATATGTTTATTATTAAAATTCCTTTCTCTTTCTACCTCATCTTTTTCCTCTTTCCCTTTCAGCTCCATGGTTGTAGGTTTTAGTTAGTCTTTTCCCCCTCCATTCTTCTCTAGTTTACTTGTAATAAATTAGCTATGGGGGACAATTGTACCCTCAAATTATAAATATTTTATTTATTTACTATTTTTACATCTTTTTTAATTTAAATTATATTAATTGTTTCTTTTTAAGAGAGAAAAGACAGAAGAAATCTTTACAATTATAAATATCTTCTTTTTACCCTTAACCAACAATTTATTCAACGAACTTTTACTTCCAACAACTTTTCCTTTATTTTCTTCCATTAAAGAAAATTCTTTGTAAACTTCACCAACATTAGTTTAATCCTCCCTTTTTAGTTAAATAAAAAGGACCGAAAAATTATAGCAAATGACACAATTTAGGAAATAAATAAAAAATATAGCATAGCTTTCAATGTGAGAAAATCGAAAAAAAAAAACTATTATGTCAAATAAAAAGTTATTATTGATAATAGCTATTGATGATAGCAACTAATAACATCGATGAGTTAAAACTTTTAATTTGAGAAATTTGAAAAGAAGCGACATTTGTTGTACTTAGATATTATTTAGTCTTTTACTAATTTTGTGCTATATACACTTGAAAAGACATTTCGTTGTCGCTTGAGTTTTTTTTTGGGATGTTGGCAAACTTTCACTTTCGGCCAAAATTCAATATATCACTATAATTAAATATATCCTATTGATCATGATAGACTGCAATTCGACCTTTAACTTAAAGACAGATGGATTGATATCAATATCATTGATCAGTTACATCATGATTTTTCTTGGAGTAATCTGAAGTTGTGGAAAGGGGGCCTCTTACTATTTGTTATGGGTGGAAATGACAATCTTTTTATCTATTGCTACTTCCAGTTTGGCACCTGATATTGATTATTATTGCTAGCTAAAAGCCCAATGCGAAATATACATATGATTGGGAATCGTTCTCATTGGAGCTCAAGTTAAAAATATATTAATATTTCCAATTGATAAACGTCAAACATGAAATCCTTGAAAACAAAGGATATTATTATTGATGTGAATGTAAATGTATTACCTCCAATAAAGTAAAGTGTTGATATTGGTATTTGGAGTGCTCCATCACCTGTGTATATGTTTATTAAGGATAGATTTCAAATAAAAATTCACATGTTTTTTTTAAGGAATAAAGCTAAATGTGTGTCTTGTTTTTAACTTGGAACCGAGTTGGTTAAGTTAGTCATAAAATTCATACAAGAAACATCATTGTATTATTGAAGTTTATCAATGGAGATAGACTTCTATCGGTATTAATACGTTTTTATAATGATGATTTATTAATCGATATATGGCAGGGGAATCACGAGACAAACTTCATTAACATCCCAAGTTTATTAGTGATGAGTAATTATCATTTACAGACTTTAATCACAACTAGCTTATAGTCTATCTCTTTTATCCATTTTTCTTGTTGTTTAAAGTTCATTCAAAATGTTTTTCTTGTTCTTTATCCATTAATTTCTCATTCTATACATCAAATTTTGATTTCTCAAACATTTTTGATTGATTACTCAATAATATACCTAAAGTATTTTGATGTAATCTTTTTCTTTTCCAAAAGTTAACACATAAGAACCACATAAAATTGGAATATATATCAATAACACACACAAAAAAGAAAAAGTTAATATTCACTTTGTTCGATATACAGTATAGGGTTTTATCTCAAAACCAATTAACAATGAGAGAAGTAGTTTATCTATCTTATATAGAGTGTGTCTCCTTGGTTTTTCCAACGTAGAACTCTCAACATCTCCAACACGTCCCTTCAAGATGATGTCTCTTTGGGTTCATCTATCTTGGACCAAATACCCGTTTCGGTTTAATGGGCTCTGATACCATTGTTTTGATAGTGTAGGGTTCCAAAGTTAATTAATTTTGAGATGAAATCCCATATTATCACACAATTTTCTCACCGCTAATAGATTTCTCTCTTATATTTAAAGTGTGACTTCGACTATCATAATCAAAACAATGGATATCTAACGCAGCTTGTTACATAATGACATTAGATGATAAAACCGGAAATTAAAGCAATAACATAACACAAAGTTTGGTAATTCAATATGGTGGTGCATGAAATAATTATACCACACTTATGTAGGTCGGAGGATGGTATATTTGAATAAGATAAATCATGTCTATAATGTCAAACAATTACAACGATTTGTGTATTAACTCCTTGAGTGATCTACTTGGGTTTCTCTTAATTGTGAGACTCCCTCTGATAAACTTAATCAAACAAAATATCTAGAGATCTCACAAATTAGGGGAGCATATATAGGAGTGATTGTTCGAGATATTTAATCAAACAAAGTCTTCCAGATATGGAAAAGAAAGTATTATGAGCATCGACATTTTGATTACAAAACAACATTTTGTCTAGAACAACTATTGTGTGGGACACTTTAAAAGTAAAATCCAAGAAAAAGGATGATATGCAATACAAAGAGCAATAGCTAGCCACAACACACCCCCTTAAACAAATATTGTCATATTACTATTATAGACTTCAAATAATTATAAAAGTAGACTCATTATGTCACTAATACAAGTCTTTGGAATTGAGTCTATATTATCATTGATAACTTTAAACATTTGCAAACTATAAATATGACCCCACTCTAATGGGGCCAAGATGTCATAGCTGGAGTACTATGTGTGTGAATGTTTAAAGTTTGTTTGGAAGAAATAATGTGTGTCACGTTTTCTACTCTTTAGTACTCTTGTCTCAAAATAAATTAGGTCTCAAAAATCAATAACTGGTGTTCTTGTTTGGTTTTACTTTACGACTTAGGCTATTCAAATTTTATGTTATGTATTTTAAAATATCCAACTTTAGTTATTTTTTTTACAAGGACAACGAAACTCTTCCATATATTTTCCTAATGTTATACCATTGTTTATTTTGAGCATAAACTCTTGTAGCTTTACTGATCCATACCATGATTCAGAGATAGATCTCATATCACTTTTTTCTCTAGTGAATGTGAGACTTTGTTTGCACTCCTAGTAATTTTACTTTAGCTAAATCTTAAATTTAGTTTTTTTGGTTGGTTTTTTCAAAAATAAAATCTATGTCTGCAGGAAAACTTTGAATATGTCATCTGACAATACGAATAACCAAGGAAGGGTCCTGTTTATTTAATTATTTAATATTTTTTTTTACGATCATGACCCTAGCTATGGTTTATAATATTGCATTGTATAAAACTCTCTAATCCTAGTGGCGCCATCTATTATGTTTTTTGGTACTCTCTTTAATTCAACCATTATGAGCGTATTTAACAATACACAATTAGTGAACCACATAAAACTAAGTGTCGATTCTCTCTTCTTTTACGTTTTTCATATTTCCTTCTTTTTTTTTTTTTTTTTTAACAAATCACAAAAGGGAAAGAAGGCATGAGTAGGCGTTTCCCATGTTCTTTGTTCGACAATTTTCTTTGTAATACTTTCAATGGTAAACTAAAATTATTGTATATAACAAATTTTAATTAGCTAAATTTAAGGTTTATTGAAATTATAAAACAACTAAAAAAGGGTCGTAAAGAAGAGATGATTCAATTACGGGTTTAAATGTTGGATTCCTCAAAGTGATGCCTTTATTTTTCCTATTTAACACAGCCAAACAACTTATTAAATTCATGTCATTTTGGGTGTGTTTTAATATATTTATTCCAACATTAGAATTCTTACTTTCCAAGAAAGAAAAAACTGAAAATAATTCTCCATGGATCCAGAACTCTACCGAGCGGCTGAGGAAGGAAACTTGGACTACCTTCAAAACTTGGAACAACCTTCACATCTTCACGAACAACTAACCCCATGTAAAGAAACTACACTTCACGTGGCCACAGAAAACCATAAAACGGAGTTCATAGAAAGAGCCTTGGAGCTCTGCCCGCCGCTGCTGATCCTAGCAAACTCCTCGGGCAACACGGCTATGCACATCGCAGCGGGAGAGGGTAACAAAGAATTGGTCGACCTTTTTATGAAAAGAAGCTCCGACATCGAATCTGGAGAGCACAAGGACCACGTGATCACGAGAATGGTGAATTGCAAGAAGGATACGGCCTTGCACTATGCTGCGAGGATTGGAAGTTATGAATGCGCGAAAATGCTGGCGGAAGCTGATCCTGACGTTTGTAGCTTTGTGAATAATGATGATGAATCGCCAATTTATCTCCTTGTTGCATCAGGATGTTGGTCTAAAGATAAAATTATCGTAACGGATGAACTTGCTTCATCTTTCACAGCCGCAGCTTATCAAGGACCAGTGGGTCTAACCGCATTGCATGCTTCAGTACTGTTCAGATTAGATGGTGGTTATAGTAAGACAAATTTTTAATTTGATACATATATATTAATAAGATGATTGTTAGGTATGGAAAACTGATAGATAGTGATGCCATTCTCTTAAATCATCTAGCAAATGCACCATTATATATATATATATATATATATATATATATATTTTTAGTTAGTTTGGTTATTTTATTGAGCTTTCATTTGGTGTGTTTTTAAGAACCTGGGGAGATTGAAAAGCTGGTGAAATGGAGGAAAGAAATGATAACAAAAGGAGACGATTTAGGAATGACTCCTCTCCACTATGGTGCATTTTATGGAAGAATTGATGTAGTTGAGAGTTTTGTTAGATGTTGTAGTGACGCAATTATTCACCTCACGAACGAGAAAGGCGAAACTGCTCTACATCTTGCTGCTTATAATGGCTGTGTCAATGTATTACAACAACTTGTACTTCTTCGTCATGATTGCTATAATATGGTAGACGAAATGGGTAGAACAGCTCTTCATGCTGCGGTTTTAGGCAAACAAAAAGAAGCCGTCGAGTTTATATTGAAAACACCAAGGCTGGAAAGGTTGATCAACAAGTCAGATAAAGATGGTAACACACCTTTGCATCTGGCTGCCCAATTCAAGTTTGTTCATATCATTCAAATCATTGTTAGCAAGAAAAATGTTCGTTTCAATATTGTCAACAACCAACTGTTGACGCCATTACAACTTTACTCTAAGCACAAGCCGGTAAGATTTACTCTCTTTTTCTAATTGAGTTATTTTCAAAATATAGCAAAATTGATGAAAATATTTATAAATATAACAATATTTTCTTTTTTATTAGTGATATATTGCGATTGATCTAAATAGTCATTTATCACGGTCTATTGCAGTATATCATTGTAGAAAGCAAAATTGTATATGTTTGTAGATAAGTTGACTCATTTTGTTTTATATATATATATATATATATATATATATATATATATATTTTTTTTTTGAATAATCATAAGATATGAAGGATCATGAGGTGTAACGATACATCTGAACTAGGTTAACACTTTCTAACATCAAGCCCTAAAACAAAAATGGATGATTTATTTTGTTATATTTAAAAATATATCTCTTTAAATAGGTAAAATAATTAATCATTGTTTTTTTAAATTATTGTAGGAATCCATTGAAGAACTTTATTTAACTTCATACTTGGCTAAGAAAGAAAGAAGTGTAATGGTACCATATGATCGTGCCAATGCACTACTGAGGAAAGAAGTTAAAACAAATGACAAGAAGAAGATCACGAAACCAACAAACAACAATAACCAAAACGACTTAGAGAATGAAATGAAAGGGGAACTAGAAGTAAACCTACTCGTGGCAGTGTTGGTGGCAACGATGACATTTGCAGCCGGATTCACATTGCCTGGAGGGTTGGTGGGTAATGGAGGAGAAGATGAAGGGCTAGCGATTTTGACCAACAAACCAACATTCAAGGCCTTCCTAGTTTTCAACTCCATAGCATTTTGTAGCTCCATTTTCGTAGTGGGGTTTCACTTCATCAACTCAACCGTACATAATGATTTTACTCGATTAGCTTACAAAGCTACTGTCAAACCCTTCACCGGATTTTCTATTCTAGCCATGACCTTGGGATTTGGCTTTGGCAATTTCGTTATGCTCACAAATCAACTATACTCGCTACGGTTCCCTTCATTTTATCGGCTTGTTTTATGTCTACTTTATTCTTGCATATACGTCCATCACTTTTCCTAATGGAAGCTAGTCACTGCAACGATGCAACATCCGATGTATATGGCCGACAAGATGATCAAAAAATTTCTTCCCAAGTTCTTAAAATTAATACAACGAACATAGTGTTCGATGTATGAATTATTACTAAAGTATACGTAGATCGATGAATGTTCTCGTATTGTATTGTGATGTTGCACATGTGTCATGATGTATTAGTGTATTGAATATTGATATATGTCTTTTGATAAACTTTTGTATGTGTAGGATTTGTCCTTTCTAAGCAAGTCATAAAAAGTGAAATCGTTTATTAATTATATCTCATTAAGTTCTGGTTTCTTCTAATTTATGTTAATAAGACAACAAATTTCCTCTCTTGTGACTGAAGTTGTGTTGTGAAGGGACTAACTGCTATCACACCCTAGCTAAGCTACCTCAACGTACCCAACCAAATATAGGACATGACATGATAACAATACATTATTATAGTTAAGCTATGAAATCAATTGGCAAACTTGAAAAACAATCTTGTCAATAAACAAGTGGCTAGCAAAAAATATGAATAAAAATTTCGTCAAAATTTCGTCTAAAAATTCTAAGTCGTTTTAATTGAAAGGAATTGTATAAAAATTCTTGAGTGAAGTATTAAAAGAAAATCTAACACAAAGAGTATACTTTGTGGTACATTATTAAAAAAAAATCTGCTCAAACTAACTCCTCAGCCACACGAAAAATCCAAAACTAATGATTCCTTTGAGAGGTAGAAGATGATGAATAAGTTAGGAAAATATGGGAGAAATTATGGAACCCAAATTTTTATGATGCGTATGCAAAAATAGAATTTTTTTTTTATGATAATAGAACTCATGTCACTACATTTTTTTTTTTAAATTATAAAAGTAGCAAATTTAAAAATGGATAGTTCTCCAATAGCCTCTTTGATAGTCATCTATAGCCGTCTAATATATCTAGTTATTTGTCATTGTCATATTTGCAATATGCAAAAAGAGGTGCTATGAATTGTTTTTTTCTAATTTTTTTTGTCATATGATGTAGTTTCCAAATTTGTATCAATTTATTCAACTTTTAACATCTTTACACATTAGATCAAACTTTCAAATCCACCACACACCCTCTCCCATATTTTACCCAATAGGATACATTTTGTCACTTTCTCTTTAAACCAAATTAATGACATTTTATTGTCTCTCCAGGCCTTTTCAGGCTTCACTAATATTTTTGGGTTTTTGCAACGATCACGGAAGACTAAACAAAACTTGAAACTTCAAGGTCCCGCTTGGTAAATATTTCATTTTCTGTTTTTGTTTTTAAAAAGTTTAGTCTATTTTCTCTCCATTATTTTACAATGATTTGTATCATCTTTAAAGACAATGTTTGATAATTCTTAACCAAATTCTAAAAATAAAAACAACTTTTTGAAAGTATTCTGGCTTGATTGTTTAAACAATTGATAGAATGTAGATACAAATCATTGTAAAAAAAAAAAAAGAATGTAGATAACAAAAAAAGAAAGCTGGAGGTAAAAAATAGTGTTCTTAGATTTAATCTTAAAAAAACAAAAATAAAAAACAAAATGGCTACCAAAAAAGACCTAAATAATCGTCAGTAACTAAGTAACTAAAATATAATGACTTTATAACAATGTGACAAATCGATAGAAAAAAAAAAGATAGCTCGACAATAAATCTTTAAACTTAAAAAATTTAAATCTCAATATGTAGTCCCTTAATGACATACATAATACATAAACATTGGAACAAATGGTAGCTAAAGTAAATAGATACATATAATATGCATATATGTTTTTCAAATAACCCATTTTAACGAAACTCATTTCATAAAAATTATTTCAGACAACTTCTTAGAGTGAGGGTAAAGCTTTTTAACTTATTTCAAAATGACTTATTTTTTAAATTAAACCTGGGAAATGATATCCCAACAACACAATCTTTATTTTCTTTTGAGAACATATTCTTTATCTTGTTCATATACCATATATAATTGGAAGGCCCTTTTTGCCTTTAAATAGCTTATAGATTTTCCACTATTTTCTCTATGAACATATGGATAAATCTTGTGGTCACTTTCACCTTTATGGAGGTGTGTCTAAAGTGCTATACATTAATTGGACAAGTAAGGAATAGCAAAAAGAATATATTAAATACATAAAAACTTTTATCATTTCTATATATGTAATTACAAAAGCTTTAATAATCATAAAAAGATAGTTCAACATATCCTTTGATTTGAACTTTTACTTTTTATGGTCGAGATATAAAACTTAAGTATCGGTTTAAACATAAATAGTCCATATTATTATGTTCATCCATCATCATCGTTAATTAGGAAAAAAGAAAAAAATAGAGGAAAGAAAATTTTGTTTATTATGTTTTCGTCAATTTAGTATCGCTTTTGCAATTATTCCACAATAGCTAGAGTGGTTATTAGATATTGATAGTTCAAATGTAAACATATATGTTTAAATTCCATATCATGTTATTCAAATAACATTTGGACGTCCCTTGTACTTTCTAAAAGTTCATTTTGATTTAGTATGCTTCAACTTTGGGTCATTTTCGTCCCCGTAATTTTAAAAATATCACTTTAATCCTTGTACTTTTGAGTGTGGTTCATTTTAGTGGTTGAAATATAAATAAAGTGATCTTTTTGATCCCTAAAAAAATGAAATAATGAGAGATCGAAATGATTACTAAGTATGATGACTAAAATGAATCAAAATTGAATGTATAAGGATCAAAATGAATATTTTGAAGAAGTATAGATACCAAAATAAATCAAAACGTACAAAAACTATAGAAAAACTGAAGTAGTATTTAAACCAAGTTGAGATATCTTAGTGCACCTGTTAATCCCTCTGCGTTACAAAAGATGGTTACATTAATAAAAAATTATCATTCCCTAAATTTTAAATTTCACAATTTTTAGAAGAAAAATTAGTCTCTCATTTAATTTTTAAAATTTGTGTTTTTTTTTTTACCATATCTTTGTTTTTGTATTTTCTAAGAAATCATTTTGAATTCTTATTCAACAAAAATAAGTATAAAATGGTTTGGCTGGAATGTTAATAACATCTAAAAAAACGATGACAATACAAAAAGTAGAGAATGGAAGGCAATTTTGAAGAAAATAAAAAGCATAGTGAGTGGAAATTAGTTGAAAAGGAAAATCATTTGATATAGTTTGAACTTTGAAGACTTTCTCGAAACCACTTGCTTAGATATAACGATCTTAAATCACCGATTGATCCATAAACTTATACTTTTTCTCAGGTCAATTAGTAGTTTAAGACATAAATGGAGTGTTGTTTTTTTTCTTCAAAAGAAAAAAAAGATAAGATGAGTTAGTAGGTGCATTCACACACCTCTACTAGGTGGACACTTCTTTAGCACTCTCGTCATTCTCACTTCATTAAGGAGTGGTGTTTTGTGAGATTTGTAATTATTTTTTTTGTTAGTTATCAACATAACTAGACTTTAAATTGTCTTTCACTTGTGTTTCAAGTTAAAATTGGAGCACATTCATGTTTCACATAACTTTACCATAACATGTTGATGTGTAAATGAAAGTAGCACATATATTCTTGTCTTGTTCATGCCCAAAATAAAAAACTAAAATAGGGACAAATTTCTCTTCGCCCTTTACATACCTAATATAATGTTTGGCTTGTACAACATTCTTGTTCTCTTCTTGTATACTGATCTTTTGGGGAAAAAAAATTAGGAAAAGAAATAACTAAACTTTGTAATTTTATGATGGAAAAATCTAATAGAAGTTTACAAAATATATATACATACACACACATATATACATAGAAACATATAGTCTCCTCATATGTTTTCTTCTATTTAAGTGCGTAACAACTTGGTGAATTCTCACATCATTTGGGTGTGTTGCTATTCTTACAATATTATTATTATTGTTTTAGTCGCTTGAAATAAAGCTCCTAAATCTCCATGGATCCAAATCTGTACAAGGCGCTGCTGTTTCTGGAAACTTGAGTTACTTTGAAAACTTGGAAGATAGTCCAGATTTTGAGAAAGAGCTAACACCATACAAGGATACTGCACTTCACGTGGCCACAGAATTCAATCAAACGAAGTTTGCAATAAAGACCTTGCAGGTGTGCCGGCCGCTGCTGTTGCTAGCAAACTCCACAGGCAACACGGCTCTGCACATTGCAGCGGGAGAAGGTAACAAAGAATTGGTTGAGGTTTTTATTGACTATATGGATCGTTCCGACAACGAAACTGGAAAGTGTGGGGATTTGACTAGAATGGTGAATTGGAAGGAGGACACGGCCTTACATGTTGCTGCTAGGAGAGGAAGATGCGAATGTGTGAGACTGCTGGCAGAAGCCAATCCTGAAGTTTGTAGCTTTGTGAATAAAAATGGTGAATCCCCACTTTATCTCCTTGTTGCATCAGGATATGGGATTCAATCTGAGATTATCATAAACAATGATCTAGTTTCTTCGTCATCAGCATTCTATTGTGGACCAATGGGTCTAACGGCATTGCATGCATCAGTACTGCTTCAAGTTCGTCATTACGCAGTGAAAAAAGGTATGAAAAATTTGAGTGGTTTTGAATTATTATATTATGTTTGGTTCGTATTAGAGATTTTGGTGTTGACTTGGGTTTATATTAGTAAAAGTATTCTCAAAACAAGGATTCTAGGTTAATAGTTTCTTTTTGAATACCTGTTTGGAGTTTATAGGTTATAATACCATATATTAGATAACATAAAATTCTATCTCAAAACTATGATTCCAATAAGAAAAGTAGTTCATCTATCTTGTAAGGGATGCGAGGACTCTTGTTTTTTCAAGTTTGTGGATTTCTCAATCTCAACAGTATCGGCACTAAACTGACTTGCCAAACCATCTGTCTATTTGCTATATTATTTTATGTTTATATTTGATGTTCTATTAGAGTTGTGGCATGCATTGGATATAACAAGTTCTGTTGTAGGTTAAATATTATCCTGATCTTTTTTAGTTCGAAAAGTACTTATTTAACTAAATAGTTAGTATAAATATCAAATCAGAATTATTAAAGCACTGACCGATAGTGTCCGTCATCACAAATTGGTTTCACAAATAGCTAAACTAAAAATATTTAAACAAGCCCAAAGAGAGAATTTGCCCAACAACTGACATTGTTAATTATATGTTAGCAATTACAAAGTTGGTGGTCCATTGTATAGTGATTGTGATTTTGGTTTGTGTACGTTTTTAGGGGTTGAAGAGATTGAGTTGCTGATGAGATGGAGGAGAGAAATGATAAGAAAAGGTGACGATTTGGGAATGACCCCTCTCCACTTTGCTGCTTTCTATGGAAGGATTGAAGTAGTTAAGTTGTTTGTTGAGTATGATAGCAGTGCAATTTACGTGATGAACAATGATGGTCAGTCAGCTCTCCATCTTGCTGCTTATAGTGGTCATATAAAAATATTACAACAGCTTGTAAATTGTCGTCCTGATTGCTATAAAATGGTAGACAAAATGGGTAGAACAGCTCTTCATGCTGCAGTTTTGGGTAAACAAAAAGAAACTATAAAGTTTATACTGGAAACACCAAGCTTCGAATGGTTGTTCAACATGGCAGACAATGATGGAAATACACCTTTACATTTGGCTGCTGATTTCAAATTTATTCAAATCATTCAAACTTTCAGCAGCAACACAAAAGTGCGTTTCGATATTCTCAACAATAAATTTTGGACGCCTGTTCGTGTTTACACACAATACAACCCGGTAAGATTTCTCTCTCGTTTGTTTTACAGCTTTTTTCTTTCTTGGATAAATGGGACTCATGACTACCAAACCTATTTTGGTAATGTATATAATACTAACTCCAGGATTTGAAATCTAAATTTGCAAATTGCAATACTTGGAAACTTGTCCTATTGTCGTCTTCAAGGTATTTTCAATATATTATTCTAGACAAAGATACAGTTTGAGTCACGGGTAAACCGAAATATCTTCATTAGATGCACACTTTTTTATCCACCTACGATGTCACACCTGGCCTGTGGCCTGTGGAATAAGATGATCTCCGCTACTCTTCGGACTTTAGACCCTACTTCCAATATCTCAAGTCCCAAACTCCCGGTATATCTCTCTTGTTGCAACTCTCATTTTCAGAAATCGTGTCTTTATAAACAAAATACACAAAAACAGGTCATCGTTTTCAACACGGGCTGTTGCTATCAGCTACGCTTTTTCAAACAATAGAAATAATCGTAAATTCGAAGAAAGAGGTGCATAAAGTATTCGTTTAATTTAATGGAAAAAGTTCATTCACTCTCCTTCTTGGGTAGTTGATGTCATAGATCGAATCTCTTCTTGATCTAATAATCTAACCATGATGTCCAGGAACAATATGAATGCCTTTGTATAATTTCATCCTCCTTTCTTTTGACTTTTCTTCAGCCTTGTATTTTGGTTGTCATTGTTTTGACGGACAACTTCTCTGTACTTGTTTGTCTATTTATTTGAATGAAGTTGGAGGGTGCTTCCATAGTGCACCTACTGATCCAATATTTTATCATTCTAAAATGTTTACTAATATGCTTTTTTGTATATGCTTAAAATCTTAGGCCTAGTTACGCAACCCAACCGATTACCCAATAAAAATGTTTTCCATGTGGATGAAAGATATATATGTAACATTTTTTTTGAAAAAGCATATGATGGATCAGTAGATGCATCCGAACATCTCTATTAAGATTAATAGCAATGGTGCTAGCACAATAGCTCGAAAATAAAGGAGGCCTAAAAACCCATCAGAACACAAATTTCTTCCCAAAGGTTGATGATTGAGGAGTTTTTTTCCTTAAAAATGCGATTGTTTCTTTCCATCCAAACATTCCAAAGGGTCACAAAGATAATGTTGAGTTTGATAATATCCTTTCGGATCGATGTTGCAAAGCTCTGAGCTGAGGGAGAATACACTTAGATGTTGCATTTTCCAGTTGATCAGATTTTCAATTTTTCTCCAAATAGATCTAACAATTTTGCATTGGATGAAAATGTGATCGATATCTTTGGAGCTTTGTCGTCATAAAGAGCACCAGCTTGGGTTAAGATTTAGAGCAGGGACCTTTCTCTAGATAACATCAATTGTATTAATACATTTGTGCAATATGGACCAAATGAAAATTTTGCTTTTCTTTGAGAATCTTAGATTTCCAAAGTTTTTTTGAAAACCCTTGTATTGTTGGTATTGTTCATGTCAGCTTCGGCAATAGCCTTTTTAACAGATGCAATTGAGAATGTGCCATTTTGATTTAAGTTCCAGATGGGGATATCTTTTCCTATATATGTTTCATTTGAAGTAGGAAGAAATGTTTTGATGATCTTCCATTGTTGAATTTCATAACTGCTTAGATGTCTTCTAGGCTGAAAGTCCCAATCACCCGTGACTTGATTCCAATTATTTTCTTTGATTGATCCATTTTGCCGGCAAGATAGGGCAAATAATCTGGGAGTATACAGAACCGAAGGACCAATATCACTCCAATTTCCTTTCTAGAAAGAGTCTTTTCTCATTATTAACACCCCATTTGATCTTTTTATACCAGTGCATAGCTTTTATAATGTTTCTCCAAGGAGCTTTCCGATATATAGGTGTAACCTAATCATTTACCCGTCACGAATTTCATTATTTCTATGCATCTAAAAGTATATAATAAATTATACAATCATAGTTTGCTTTAAATTACTTAATTTTAGGTTTTGGTGGAAAGATTATAGATACCCAACTTATATACATATATATAGTTGGAGGTTAATTTTGTGTACGTAAAACATTTTGTTAAATTGCAGGAATCCATCCAAGAACTTTATTTATATATTAACTTAGCTGAAAAAGGTAATGAAGTAATGAGATTACGTGAATCGGCCATCGAACGACTGAAAAAAGTGGGGATATTAAAAGATACAACGACAAATAATGGCACGAAGGAGACGACATCAACAAACAACAAAGACTTAGAGAGTGAAATGAAAAGGGAAGTGGACGTGGACCTAATGGTGGCAACGTTGGTGGCAACGGTGACATTCACAGCCGGATTGGCATTGCCTGGAGGGTTGGAGGATAAGGGAGAAGACATAGGGCTAGCCAATCTCACCGACAAACCAGCTTTCAAGGCCTTCGTAATTTTTAACTCTCTAGCATTTTTTTCCTCCATTTTTGTAGTGTGTTTTCACTTCATCAACTCAACAGTTGACAAAGATTTTATTCGACTAGCTTACAAAGAGAGTGTCAAACCCTTCACCACCTTTGGGGTTTATGTGATGATATCGGCATTTTGTTCCGGCAGTTACGTTATGCTTACAAAATTAACTGGACTCGCTATGGTTCCTTCCATTGTAGCCGCTGTTTTTATATTTGTATTACTGGCGCATATGCACATACGAGCTTATGTTTCTTATTTAGTAATGAGAGTCATCGCAATAATGGTGCAACAAAAAATACACAAGAGCATCAAGAGGATCGCAACTGTGTTCTAGAAGAAGTGAAGAGTCAAAGATGATCTTTGATGATCTTCAAAGATGGCATGGGTGAAGAGTCACAGGTGTGTATTAGCATTTAATATTTTGATCTATTTTGATGTATTTTCTTACTGGTATAAATATATATGTACCACTTCTCATTTGTAAGCAAGTCTAGAAAAAGTGAAATCATTTATCAAATCTATTTCCTCTTCTTTTTCTTCTAAATTGTGCAAGTACGATAACATATTTCTTCTCATCACTTGAGTCATTGTGTTGTGAGGGTTCTACTACGTTTTTCCAACACAACTTGTCAACTTAATCCTACATTGGCCAGAGCAAAGAAATTTTAATTTACTTAGGAGTGCAGTACTGTACACTTACAAATGTAATTGAAATTGTTTTACTCATTCAACCATTCACTAAATCGTTGACTTTACTCTAAATTTCTTTGTATAAAGTTAATTGAAATTGAAAGGAATAATCCATCTTATATATTATAAGGATTGTATGAGTATCTTAAGCTTTTTCAAATGTGAGATTCTCAAATATATATGTCTTTTTTAGATTTGTCAATATCTCAATTTTTTTATTAGATCGAATAACCACAACAAATCCAAAATTAAACGTCTGGCTCCGAGCAAAATCAACCACCTACATTTTTCTAAAATATTAGAAGTTTTCAACTTATGATTGTTTTTGTTGTTTTGAGTTCTCCCGTTATATATCATAGACGGAATGAGAATATTCTACAAAATCTTAACTAATTTTCTTTTAGATGTTCAAAAGAAAATTAATCTCATATTTCTAAATCTTATGTCAAATCTTTAATTAATTCATCTGATGAACCGAGATGAATCAAACCAAATCTTTTACCAAACTCTAACTCTTGGTCAAATTTTTTATCGTAACCTTGCCAAATTTGTTGTAAATAAGATTTCTACGATAATCTTGTCAACATAACTATGAAATACATAAATTAGAATAAAAGATTGAGAAATGTGCATAAATTTATGTTCTCAAATTTTACTCATAATAAAAAAGGAAGTTAGTTAAAGTTTGGGAAGATTTAAAAAATGACTAATCTACATGGATCTCGATGCACCAAATAACCTAAAACCATCACTAAATTAAATTTTTTGAATATTTTAGAATAAACGACTTTTCAAAAAGAATACTAATTTTACGAGACAAAACCTATTATTATAATACAACTTACAATTAACATTACTTTTCACTATTAATTAATTATATATATTTAATAATATTTTCAACAAAAACCAAATTTCTTAATTAATTTAATATATATATGCTTAAATAATTTCAATTCCATCAAATCTAATTAAAATTCGAATTCCATTAAAAATAACACCCCATAAATACTAATAAGCTTCTAATTATGTCTATCAATATCATTCACAATAAATTTCTATCAAAGTCGATCAATTTCACTTATAGAAATCATTGATAGAATTGAAATTTATTAATAAATTAATGATTAAATATAGCAAAATGAACTAAAATATTACAAATATAGACAACGATAGACATTAAAATCTTGCTATATGTTTATAAATATTTCCAACAGTTTTGTTATTTAAAACTATAATCGCATAGCCTAGGCTTATTATTTTTGCACAAATGACAAAACACTAGCTAGCTAGTCCGACCATAAAAAGTAAGAAAAGAGGGACTAGGTTTCCCATCCCGAACGTACTCACTCGCCCAAAGTCAGAGGTTCTCATCTACAGCTGCCTCAGAAAGAATGATTTGAAGATCGGGTTCCAGGACAGGAATAGGGGGAATAGACGGGAAAACGAGAGAGAAAGTTGACTCCAATCCGAGGATCCGACCATAAAATGTAAGAAAAGTACAAATACATTTAATACACATGATACACACGATTACACTACTACACTGATAATATACACTTGCTACCCTTTATACACTTCATAAACCAAAAAGTTTTATATATGTAAAATGGGAAAAGTGTGTCACCCACTTTAATTTTCCCTAAGAAAATTGCTCGTTATCAAGATTTACTCGGTTAGTATTAATAGCGTTATTTTCAAATTATATAGCAAAATAAACCAAAATATATATCACACAATTTATTTACAAAGGACAACAATAGACCAAAATATACTACTATATCGATGTCTATATGTATTATGATAGACACATATATTACTCTATCTCTATCTATCATAGTATAGACTATGATATTTTGTTATATTTATAAATATAGTTAAAATACATTTCTAATGGGTAACAATTATTATATATTCCACTTATATTGACCTCTTGTATATAGTAACGAAGACTTGACTCAAGTAAACGGAGAGAGAAATAGAGACAATGACACGATCGTTTACTAATTGAATTGAAAAAGATAAAAGAGAAACCGGTTACCTCCATTAAAACGACAACCTTTACTACTAATTCTCCACTCCATGGATCCCCAGCTCTTCACCGCTGCCACAAATGGCGACTTGGATCTTCTCCAAAATCTAACACCACTTCAAAAATCTCTCCTCCCCTTTCAATTCTCCCCAAATCAAAACACTCCACTCCACGTCGCCACCGAATTCCGCCAACTCGGCTTTGCGAAAGCCATCGTGCGAGACTGTGAAGCCCTTCTATGGCTGCAGAATGGCGCCGGTGACACCGCGCTGCACGTCGCAGCCAAGGAAGCTCTCCCAGAATTTGTGGAACTTCTCATCCAATTCCGGAGGCTCCTTGCAATGGTGAATCTCAATGGCGATACGGCTTTGCATTGTGCTGCGAGAATTGGGAGTTTGATATGTGTGGAGAAGATTGTGGAAGCGGAGCCGGAGCTTTGCGGCGTCGTGAATAATAACGGGGAATCGCCGTTGTACTTAGCGGTGGCTGCCGGATTTTGGGAAGTTCCTCAGGTCATTATTCGTAAGGCGGAATTGTTGGCTTCATATAAAGGAGCTAAGGGCTTAACTGCATTGCATCCAACTCTTTTCTATCGCAATTATGGTAACATTTCTCATAAATTACCCTTTTCAATGATAAAATGAAAATGAAGGTTTGTGGAATGTTAAATCCATAGAAATGTATAAAAATGTCATCATCTTTGATAGTAATTGTGGTAGTACATACTCTTATTCAACATTTAACACCTCAGATGATTTGTTTTAAAATTCCACATAATTCTTGAACATTTTTTTTAATAGTTGGTAAACTTTAGGATTAATTTATGTTTATTTTACCTTAAATCTCAAATTTTAAAAATGTCTATAAAAATATTAATTTATATCTCTAATTTTGTAGAATTGTTCCTTTAAATGATCGTTAGGCTTCACTATAGGAAAGTGCCTCATTAAAATAAAATAAAATAAGATGAGTTCCATTATTTGTGATTACGAGAAAGAAATAATTTACAATTTTAAGTAATTTCAAATCTTGTGTTTCTGCATAATTGATTTTTGTTTACCTAAAACCACACTCAAAATTACCACAATTTCATATGATTTAAGATAAATCTGGTTATATTTTGTAAATATTTTCAACAATTTTGTTATTATGAATATAAACCCTAATTTGCTGTGGAAGAACTTTGAATTTATTAATTTAACATTGTGTTTAAAAAAAGTTAAAACTTGGATGTCCACTTGAACTAAACCAATTTTGTTGCAATTCAAGGAATTGTCTTACAAGCTGGTTCTGCCTTGTTGCAACTTTTTTTTTTTTTTTTAAAAAAATTGATTTAGGGTTTAGGTATGCATGCAAATTATTGTAGAAAGAACTATGTTCGACTAGTGAAGTTAATTAGTGGTAATCGGTTTGCACACCCTCTTTTGAGATCGGAGGCCATTCAATAACGTATTTCTAAATTAATATTCAACAACTCACTGCCCATTTTCTTTTTTTCTTCTTTATTAAATGTTTCAGACTTTGAAATGATCAAATCATTGGTGGAATGGAGGAAAGAAATGATAAAAGAACAAGATGACTTGGGATTGACACCTCTTCATTATGCTACACTCTATGGAAGAACAAAAGCAATAAATCTATTTCTTCAAAACGAAAGTTCTTCCATTTACATTGTAGACAACAATGGAGAATCTGCTCTACATATTGCTGCTTTTAGAGGCTATGCGGATGCAGTGGAAGAGATTTTAAATTGTTGTCAAGATTCTTGCTATCTTGTCGATAACAAAGGTAGAACGCCTCTTCATGCTGCAGTTTTAGGTGATCAAAGAAAAGTTGTGAAATTGATATTAGGAAGGGCAAAGCAAGGAAGAGTAATGAATAAAGCTGATTGTGATGGAAATATGGCTTTGCATCATGCAGCATTTCACAAGTTTTACGATATTATTGAAATACTTGCGACTAATGAAAAAGTGGATTTGAATGTCAAGAATAACAAGTTCTTGACAGCACTTGATATCTTCAATAAACATGACCTGGTATGTCTCTCTTTCTTTTAAGTTTCTTTTTTTCTTTTTTCTTTGGATATGGTTTGAATCACGTACCTTTTGATTGAGAGTACATGTTTAATGTTCTGGTAATGGAATGCATGAAATTTATTTTAAACCACGACTGAGTAAATGATTTGGAAAACCAAACTGAATGACCGAAATCGATGGGAAAAAGATGTCGGTTGGCTGGTTGAGCGATCAGCTATCGATTTTGTATTTTGCAAAAATAAATGAATTTTTGACATCAAACACATGTATATAAAAATAATATAAGAAAAAAAGTAAACAAGTCGAACGCAGCTCAAACGACGCTAGCTCGAACGGCGTAAAACAAATCTTTAAGGATGCTTGAATGGAGCTCAAACAATGCTGGGACGAAAGAACATGCAACAAAAAGCTCAAACGGTGCTTAATTGAATGGATCGGAGCGAAGCTGCTGGACTTGTATGCTGTACAGAGATGGGGAATAACGATAGTTATGAGAGTGGCGCGAGATCAGAGAGATGTGCGTAAGAGAAGAAAGAGGGTTTCTTTCACAAAGAAATTTAGTGGTTTTGAATTTATGTTTTTCTTTTCTTACGTTTTATTAATCAAGGAGGGAGGGAAATAGAAACAAGATGGGGAACTAAATACTTTGATTAAAAACTATAAGAATGTCGTAATGTAGTTTTTGTAGTAGTGTATCTTCTATAGCCCTAACTAGATGGCGTTCCTTTAGACTTTTGCTATAGTCGTTTGCTTTCTCTTTTGTGCTTTAATTAGCTGATCTCAAGCTTAATCTAATATAGGTATTGAACCTTAATTATCCTTCTCATGTGTCAATGCATTCTTTGTCGGGTATGATGAGGGTACTAATGATATGTCAACCTAGTTGAGATATCTCAATGCATATACAATGGAGCTCCATTGTCTTCGAATACTTTCTATAAAGTTTTATAGGCTAAACTTGTAACTTAACCTTTCTGTCAGGAAGGACTAAGGGCAGCAGTAATCCGAAACATTCTCGTTGGTTCGACCGGCTCAATGACAATGCAACACTTAGCTGCAGAAGAAATAAAAAAGATGAACCAAGAAATTGAAATAGAAGATGATGATGATGGTGATAATGATACAAATGGAATAATTAGCATAAAGAAGAAAGAGAGTTCATACAATACAGAAAAACAAAAAGCATTAGAAGTGAATCTATTAGTAGCAACTTTAGTAGCCACAGTTACATTTGCAGCTGGATTCTCAATGCCTGGTGGATACTTTGAAAACGTTGGACTATCAATTCTTAGTAACAAAGGAGGTTTTAAAGTGTTTGTAATATTCAACACAATAGCCTTTTGTTGCTCAGTTTTTGCAGTGCTTCTTCATTTCCACACTTCAATTACTGACCATTATCAGAGAGTAAGGTATATGGGAATTGCTGTAACGTTCACTAGTATCGCTATCGTTGCTATGGTTATAGCATTTGCTTCGGGTACTTATGTTGTGATAGCAAATGCACAAGCATTTTCCTTAACTCCTTTTTTGATTTGTGGGGGATTTGCTTTTCTTTACTTTGCTATTCCTTTTTGTGATCCTGGTGTTGAGGGATATTCATTCCTTCATATACCACAAAGATTCATAAGAAGGAAGATTGTTCAACATGTAAGATATGAGGAATGATTATTGTTGTTTGCAATGAAATAGTAAGTATATATGCATATGATATCTATGGAAACTTGGAGTCATTCTTTGTTTATTATTTTAATATTTTTGTAGAATGTGATTAGTTAATACATTTTTATTTATTATCTCGATTTGACCTAACTATCTCGATCTGCAAAGTCCCTTGCTCAGCTTTCGTTGGTTCTGTTAGAAAAAAAGAACTAGCTTGATTTGTCTTCAATGTATATTTGTTTTTCGTTCATGGGTTTCAACCTCTGTTTTTCTATTCTCTGTTCATTTTTTAGATTTTCTAAGGTATTTTTTTTCATTTTCAAATTAGAAGTTTGTGGTTTATGTTTTGGCCCATAAATTCGACTTGTGTTTTAGTTCTTCCAGGGTTTTGACTCCAATCTAGAAGTTCACCGTTTTAGTTCTTCGTGGATATTCTCTCTAGCTCAGAAGTTCTATATGTTTTAGTTATGCATGGGTACTCTCTTGATCAAGTCCAATCCAAAAGTTTTTTGTGTTTTAGTTCTATGCAAGTCTTTATTTCCAACTCAAATCTATCGTAATTTGATTCATGGTATTCTTCATATCCTACCGGTGAGAGGAGTGTAAGACTATATATAATTACATTTACTCTACTCACCTTAAACTTTTGGGCAAACTGGCCATTCAGGAAATACATAAAGATACACTCTCATTTATTTATATTCTCATTTTAGGCCTTGTACGCCGTTGGCGTCTATGGATAAAAGTGTAAAACTAAAAATCTTCTAAAATAAAAATAAAATAAATAAGAATGGATAAAAAAAAATATTGTTTTCCTTGAGAAAAAAAACATTTTAAAAAATGAACCTAACTTTAAGCACTTTTTTTAATCAAATATCCAAACTTGTTTTAAAAAAAATGAGATGTGAGAGAGACTTTTCAAGTTGTGGTCATCAACTTAATTCTACTCTTCATATATATATATATTAAAGTTTCTCATGCCCTCACATTTCTTGTGTTAATTTTATTTAGGACATCGGGTCGTTCTTTAAAATTGTATAAACTACTATGGATCTATACCAGTTTTTTACCGTTAAACCCTTGAACTTTTAATTTGATCAATAATACCGACAAATACTTTGTAATTTGTCAATTGTTGCAATCAATCTCTTCAATTTGTATGGATATAGATAGTTCTATAAATTAAATTTTTTATATAAATATATAATAAATTAACATCAATGTGTTAATTCTTGGTTTTCAAATTAATTATGATCATCACAATGTATTGTGGTTGATGTTGTAAAATTCAACACTAATACAAGGTTTATATCTCTTCATGATATTTTACTTGGTTAAGAAAATTATCTATCTATCTATATATAGATATGATTAATTAATAAATAGGTCTCACATCTCACCTTAATGATGAAGGAAAAGATGTGTGCAACTATTACCTAACTATTTTGAAACTGATGGATATATTTAAGCTTATAGGAAAAGAGTCATATTATATGCCAAATAATAGTGTAGTTATGGACCCCTATGTCTTGATATTTAAGCTTTATAGGAAAGGGGTCCTATTATATGCCAAATAATAGTGTAATTATGGGCATATGTTTTGATTTTGTTGCATAAATGACAAATCATATCTCGATATAAAATATCAACTTATTATCGAGTCGAGGTCGTTAGAAGGCTTATGAATACTAGCTTTGAATGCCTAGTAAGTGGTCTTATGAAAGTCAAAGCTTTAACAAGGTCCACAAAACCAAGACCTACCTCGCCAACGTGGAATCCTGAATAACAACCATCTAGCGGTTCTAGGAAAAAAAGAAAGTCATGTTAATTACCGTTGATCTGAACTTTTTTTTTAACTTTTTTTTTTTTAATAACATTGTGGCAAAGTCAATGAGTAGTAATTTGCCAAAGATTATCGTTATAATTATTTAGAATAATAATTGAAGTAGAAGGACTTGATCAGCCACATATCTCGTGGTCTAGTACACTCGAATGCTAGTTGAGGTAAACATTTTGTTGATTCTAAAGAATTAATATTTAAGGTTACGATTCATTTTTTCAATTTCATTTATTATCATTTAATAGTTAATATTCCATAATTAATTCCTTAAAATTGTTCCAAATATAAACTATAGCTTTGGGAAAAACTTTAATTTAATCCTCTCTCTAGTATATCACTTTTATGATTATTAGAAAAGTAGTACCATAAAGTTACTTGCCACATGCAAGCTTTACTCATAACAAAAGGACAATCGATATGATACAAGTGATAATACCGTTGTGAATTTGTAATGCATCAATTCTACATTAATAACTAATCATGAAACTCATAAACAGTAATAATAACAATAATCAATATCTAAATAAAATTTCAACGTTCATGCATGTATATAGAAGAGGATAATTGGTGAATTATTATATATCTTACAAAGATGAAACATGAGTAAAGCTTACATAGAGAGGCATTATTCTTACATGATCTCTTATTCTATATATAGAGAACTAAGATAGTTCAAGAAATTATTTAAATTTTGTAATTTGAATGACAAAAGAAATTAAAAATTTTATTTTGTTTGAAAAGAAAAAGATTAAAAAGATGTAGTTTAAAATTTCAAACGTAAGATATCAATTATTATTCTTTAAGATTTTAGAGTTTAGCTCAACGATAATTTATAAGTACTTTCTCTTTTGAGGAAGTTAGATATGCGATTTTTCATCTCCATAATTATTATAATATATATATATATATATATATATATATATATATATATATATATGTATGTATGTATGTATAACAGAATACATTTGATTTGTTTTCCATGTCTTAGAATAGTTGAACTCATGAACGAATAAAAATATTAAACAGTATCCTTTTAGAATATTTTAAATTTTATTTTATTCTCTATACTATCTTTGGATTTGATTTATTTTGGTATTATATTTTGGTACATTTTAATCTCTAATTCACTTTATAAGCAGTCGATAAGAAAGATCTTCTGATTATATCTCTTTCTTCCTCTTTCTCTTTCTTATCTCCATCTTCTTCTATGTGAATTAGAAAAAAAAATTAAGTTCATTTAAAATCTATTTTCAGAGATATTATTGTAAATAACAAAACTGCTAAATACATAACAAAATTTCAGAATCTATATGTAATAGACACTAATAAACTCATATAAGTATCAATTTAAATATCAATTAAGATAGAAGCACAACAACAATAAAAAAAAAAAAAAAAAAGTTAAAATAGTATAATTATTGAGGTATTAGTTAATAATAGTTAGTGGGAATAACCCATCCATTTAATAATAAAGTGGTTTTCAACGGTCAACTCATTAGGGCAGCCGAGGGGACTGGGCGGCCACCACTTCCCACGTTTGAATTCCAAATCCTTAAACTTACCCGCTTTTCACTTTACTAATTTCCACCCACCTTCTCATTGCCTCAAATTTCTATTTCTCTCTGGACTTCACCCTTCATTGGACGGTGATCTCAACCCTCACCCATTATTCAATATCCCTCTTTTACTATTTCCTAATAACCTTCGGTTTTTTTTTCTCCTTTTCTTTTTTTTTTTTTTAATCTTTGTCAAAATAAATAAACCAATACTTCTAAAATATTTGTTGACTTTTGTTTAATTCTTTAATTGCACAGTAACAACAAAGATAATTATAATATAGTTTCACATTAATAGAATGTATATGTGTATGCACACAAGAAAAAAAAAAGGGTTATCAAGAGGTTTAGGGCTTTTTATGACATCTTATGTTACATTGTAAGTTGGAATTTATTATATGCATGTATGTTGTTGTTGAGAATATGATAAAAAAAAACCTTATATTTGCTAGATAAAAGGATGACCGATCATGAATATATAAAGGGGAATAACAAATGAGGTATTTGGATGAAACAAAAAAGTAAAGTCATGATGATATAAAGTTACTATACTATATATATATATATATAAGAGGACAACTATTAAACATCATAAACTAATAGTTTTGATTTTGTACTTTGCAAACACTTTTCACCAACTAATTTTTTTTTTTCCGGTATATGATCAGTTGTTGCATGTGATGGTTGTTGGAGGAGCTAGCTAGCTGTGTTGGAGATGATCGATGGAGTTGATGGTTTGATTTTTGTCAATAGGGGGAGATGATCTTTGAAGTTGGTGGCTAGAGATGATAGTCATATGAAGTTGGACACTGAAAATGGTCATGGAGATAATTATTAGAGATGGTTATTATCGGAAGTAGTTGTTAGAGTTTGATCATCCAAATTGTGGTTATCATAGAATTGGGGAGTCAGAGATGATTGCAAGAGTTAGAAATTGGGGTGTTTGTTGAAGTAAAGCGCTTAGAATGATTCTTAAAACGAGCAGAACTCAAGTATATTATAATATTTGTTATCTGTGGTTTAAATCTGTTATGATAAGAAGATAATGTAATAATTTGACATTTGATTCTTTTAAAAGAAAAAAGAAAAAAATATATTTATTTTAAAGAAGAAAAAAACAAATTGAAAAATTTACAAGAAAAGAAAATGGAAATTAAGTAAAAAAAAAAAAAAAAAAAAAAACTAATGGAGAGGAGAGAGGGGGGGAAGATGTAAGAACGAAGAAAGAAAAGAAAAAGAAAACCGTAGAATAACTACCGCTAAAATTTCCCAAAATCTCTCTGCTGTTCTCCATGCAGATTGAATCAAAAGTATTAACTTTTTTTCCTTCTTTATAATTCCCATTTTACAGAGATTATACTTTCAGTCATATTCATCAACGTCGTCGTTTTCCTTTTTGATCTGCAGCCGACTTTTTGGCTTTGGTCGGCGTGCATGTCCATTTCCAACTTCTTTCCTTTCCATCTCTTCCATTTTCTTTAATCCCATAAATAAAATGTAAATTAATTGCGTCCCCAATTGGTTGGATTGTTCAACCTTTTTGGTGGGCCTTTGGTTTTCATCTTTATACAAATTAAAAAGAAAAAAGAAAACTGCTTCTGGGTTTTGTTCTTTACTTTCTTCTCTCTATTGGGATCGCGATTTTCCTCTGATTTCTTTTTGTTTTTTGATTTGTGGGTTCTCTCTCTCAAGACACCATTTCCTGGGTTTTGAAATTTTGATGGGTAATTTTCGTTCTGTGAATCTGATTCTTTTGTTACCTGTTGATGGATTCTGATGATCGTTGAGTTTTTTGTCTTCTGTCTTTATATCCTTTTCCATGAGTTGATCTGTTGGATTTTTGTTTGGTAATTTGTTTTATGCTCTGCTTCTTGATGGGGTATGATCTGTTATGGAAATTGGGTTTTATCTGTTATATGGTTATTGTCTCGTTGATTAATATTCAACAATTGATTTTATGCTGTTATGATTCCTTTTTTGTCTAGGTTTTTGGAGTTATTAATTTGGGTTGACTCCATTGATTAATCTCTTCCTGAATTTAATAACTTTTTGCCTTTTCCTTAGATTTTAATTTTGTTTTTCTATTTGGTTATGATTCTTCTTTTCCTATAATTTTTGTTCTGGGTGCTCTTAAGTTCACTTTCACAATTTGCTTCTAATTCCATTTGTTCTCCCCCACCATCCTCATGGTTGTTTTGGAATTCTGTTCTATCAAAGTCAAACTGTCTATATTTGGATCCTTTTGTCTTCCTCTACTTGGTTGTTCTTGGGCGGGTCGGAAGAGGAGTGGAGAAGCGTTGGTTTCTTCATAATTATGTTGTTTTTTTGCACTCTTTTTATTAATCAGTGTTGTAACTTCTTTGACCCTGCAGTTGATGCTTGATTGAGTTTCCTTTTGGACTGCTTTTGAGGATTGAAATTCAAACTCGAGACGGTTAATTTATCCTATGAACTTAGTTTTTTGACCATAATGGGAACTTCGTCTGTTGAAGCGCGTACCGAAAGAAGTCTTTTTACTGCTTTGGTGTCTGCTGTTTTTGAATGGTTACTGATATGTATGCTGTTTGCGGACTCTATATTCTCATTCTTCATCACAAAATGTGCTCATTTCTGGAAATTATGCACCCCGTGCCTGCTATGTTCAAGACTTGATCACATTTTTGGCTCAGAGAAAAGGGGGTATATTTGGAATTTAATTTGTAGCAAGCATAAGCTGGAGCTTTCATCCTTGGTACTTTGTCATGCTCACAACAAACTTGTGAATGTTCATGAAATGTGTGAAAACTGCCTCTTTTCATTTGCAACATTCAATAAGTCGAACTCTGAGACTTACAGGTTATTGGTTGGTAAATTGGGGAAGGATCCTTATCCTCGAATTGATAGAGACCCTTTGCTTGGGGATCAAAAGTATGATACTTTGAGCCAAAAATGTTGTTCATGTTGTAAGGAGTTGTATGTTCCAAGAGGGTTTGCTCAGAGCTTAATCCAGACCCGTTCAAGTGGATTGGAGGCGGAGGATCTTGATGTTCCCTTGGCGAGTTCTGCTGTCCATTATGACGGAGATTCACAGGAGTGTTCAAACAATCCTCGACCTCATGTTCAATACAGAGAGCTGAAGATTACCTCAGACACAGAATCTGAGGGAAATGGAAGCATTTTGGGGGTTGAAAGGGCCAATTCGTTGAAGGATGATCTCACCATTCAAGATGTTAATATGGAGCCTAACTTCATTTCGTTGGCCAGTAATTTGACCTCGACGAAACTAATAGAGCCAGCCTTGGCACCTGAACCATTGGTCTTAGAGCCACTAGCAACAACACCTTATGTTCAAAACAGAGAGCTGAAGATTACTCCTGACACAGAATCTGATGGAAATGGAAGCACTTTGAGGGTTGAGACGACCAATTCTAAGGATGATCTCACCGTTCTAGGTGTCAATACGGAGCCCAACATCATTTCTCTGGACAGTAATTTAACCTCAGCAAAACTAGTAGAGCCAGCGTTGGCTCCTGAACCATTGGTCTTAGAGCCACTGGTCTCTCTAGACGATGCACTGCCTCCTGCAGAATGTGGCGTCTTGATTGGGCACGGTCTGGATGAAGTTACTCCAAAGCTTGTGGAAGTTAATGGGTTCTTCTCTTCACCATCTGATCTCCTTCCCATCGACAATGTGGTTTCTTCTTCAAACACAAAAGAAACCCCTGTTGAAGCTGTAGAAGAAAGCTGTGAGTTCTTTTCTCCACTCAGTTCTAGGTTTAGTTTTTTATTTGTTTTTTTTTTCTTTTTTCCTTTTTACTTGCTTTGAGCTGTAGGACACAACACAAAATGATAAGAACAAAAATCAATCTATGTTATTGTTGTCATTGTCTCGCCTGCCTCTTCAAGGTAACTAGGCTATAACACTGATCCAAAATGTATAATCTTTATTGCTAAGTAACTTATATTGCAAAGATTGGGATGGAATAGGAGCATAGGTTGCATCTAATAGTTTTGTCCAACTTTGGTTATAGTTTCAGCCAGTTTGTTCAGATGAAATTCTTAGTGATTATCACTAATGGAATTGTTTTTATAAATGTTGTAGGTGTTGAAAGAAGTGAAGAATATGAAAAGGAAAGCAGGGGAACCGAGAAGGCTGAAATCTTACCGACAAAAGCAACATCTGAAGCAGGTTCTGAAGTCCAACCTGTTTCCAGTGATTCTGCTCAGATGGTACCCAATATGTTGGAGCTCGGTGATGCTTATAAGCTAGCTGTAGGTGCTAGAGGAGGAAGACAATTGTCTGGCAAGCTTTTGGAACAATGGATTGGGAAGGAATCTTCAAAAGTTAGTGAAGATCTGAAGCTTCTCTTGACACAACTCTCATTTAATCGTTTGAATGACCAATCACGGGAGATGAGTCCAAGGCTGTCCGTAAATGGAGACGAGGTGAGGAACTTTGATTACTTGAGCGCTGTTGGGATGCAAATGCTACAAAAAAGGATTTCGCTTGAAAGAAATGAGTCCGGTGTAGAATCTTTAGATGGAAGCATAATTAGTGAAATCGATGGGGAAAACATGGCTGATAGGTTGAAACGACAGATTGAGTATGATAAGAAGGTTATGAGTTCTTTATACAAGGAATTGGAGGAAGAAAGAAATGCATCCGCAATTGCTGCAAATCAGGCAATGGCCATGATTACAAGGCTGCAAGAAGAGAAGGCCAATCTTCACATGGAGGCATTGCACTGTCTAAGGATGATGGAAGAGCAAAGTGAGTATGATGATGATGCCCTGCAGAAGGCGAATGATCTCATTACAGAGAAGGACAAAGAGATACAAGATCTCGAAGCAGAACTCGAATTTTATCGGATTAACTTTCCTAATGCATATACAATAGATAATCTTGTGGAGACTTCAGTGAAGGAAAGAGATATCAGGGTTGTTCATTTAGAGTCTAATCAGATCGAACCAATCGGTAATAGAAATCTGGTCACAGGTAAACCTGATCTCCACGAGGAAGTTGGAAGTGAAGGTAGTACATATAACAATTTGTTGTTAGAGTTTGAGGATGAAAAGTTAAACATCAAGCAACACCTTAAGAAGCTCGAGAATATGCTTCATTTGTTTTCGAACGACGGGGTCAAGATGGATCTCAGCAATGGAAAATATTTTGGAAACAAACGAAGTTTTTCAAGTGGGACAAATGATCTTGATTTGGATGACAGAAAACTTGAAGATCGGGAACATCATGCCTGTTTACCAGGGGAAGATGCTCATATCGAGGATGATCATCTTCCCTCACTCACAAATTCTTCATTTGATAAAGAAAGTAGTGAACTTGATTGTAGTGATAAGAATTCCCCGCTGGCTACTGAAACGGCGGATTTCTCCTTTCTAAGAAACGAGCTGTCCAATCTTAACAAAAGGATGGAAGCACTTGAAGCTGACAAGAATTTCCTCGAGCACACAATCAATTCACTCAGAAAAGGAGAGGAAGGGCTTCAGTTTGTTCAAGAGATTGCTTCCCATTTGCGAGAACTACGAAAAATAGAGACAAGAAGTTGAAGGACATGCAGCCTGATGATATGCTCCAACGTAACTATTCAAAAGTGAGTTTTTCAAACCGAAATCCGTTTCATTAATCAATACATGCTTGTTCTTTGTTCCGTATCGCTTTTATATTCACAAAAAGTTCTGTTTTATGATTTTCTATCAGTTACATGCAGGAGAGAAGGAGGACGACGACAACGACAACGTATACTGAGCAAGATTATTTCAGACAACTGTACAGTTCCACTAGCTTGTTTTCTTCAAAGATTTGAAGAATACAAAGGATTTGAAAGTTAAAACAGTGTGACTTATTTAATTCTTTTGGTATAGCAATTGCCACTTTTAGGATTTTAATTCTTACTCACTACCAATAATTTTGAAATATTGTGATAAACTGAGAGTACTGATACTAAGTGAAGAAGGCAAGATAGGAAAGTTCATTCCTTCAGTTGGGGGGTGAGTCCTTGCTTCCATTTGTTTTCTTACGTCTTCACTTTTGCATTTTTTTTTTTTTTTTTTTTTTTTGGGTTTTCATTTTTGGAGTGGATTGTGTGTGTGAGTTGGTCACGTGTGAATATTGTAACAGTTTATTTTGATCATTGTATTGGTTGGTGATCCCTATGATAAATGAAAAGCCTTTTTTCACTCTCTCTCTCTCTCCCTTTGGTTGATTTTGGCTGTGCAGCAACTTTATAAAAAGAGAGTTTATGAATGAAGAGGGTGACCTGACCAAGTAATTAATGGTTTAGGATGATGGGGACATTACAAGTTTAGTTTTCAGTTGTGTTTAATATACTTCCATAAAACTTTTAAAAATGTCCCATTAAGTCTTTTCAACACTGTTACTAAATTAGTTTCTAAACTTTAAAAATGTCTTTCCAACTTTTCATATTATATCTAATGGATTTCTTGAACCTTCCTAGATTGCTGAAGTGGTAAAAAATGAGACGTAATGACTAAGATATCACGTGTTCAATTCATGGTGATCTCTTACCTACAAATGAATAATTCATGATTATTACGTGAGATTAAACACTCATATCTATTAAAAAAATATCAAATACCTTAATTAGAACACAGAATTAAGAAACTCATTATATCGTTTTTTTTTTCTTTTGAATATTTGTAAAAATAGCGGAAAAATTTATGATAATAGAAACCATGTCACTACATTTTCTAAATTACAAAAGTAGCAAATCTAAAAGTGAATAATCTTCTAATAGTCCTTTAATAACCGTATGATATATCTAATTATTTGTCATATTTCCAAAATGCAAAAAAGAGGTACCATAGATTGTTTTTCTAAATTTTCTTGTCATTTGATGCAATTTTTTTCTACACCAACGATAAAAAATTGTTCGTCACATTGAGGTGATAGCATCAAAATAATTTATTTTTTAATATGATGATCGAGATATAGTTGAATAATTAAGAGAAGAGAAAATAAAACAAAATAAGAGAGTAGATGGTATAACAAGTTGATGGATTATTTATTTTCTAATAATTGTAGAAAGAGTTGAATATGAGTTTGTCAACCAACAATTGCTGATTTTAAGGTTGAATTTTTGTATTATTAAAACTAACATATATTAAATGGTATTGAGATCCATCACTACACTATTGATTGAATTATAAATTTTGTGACATAATTTCTTATTTCATGTTTGACCCACCCCTCATCAATCCAAGTCAATATATATACTATACCAAATTAACTTTTTTTTAAATGCGTAAAATATTTATTTATCGATATAAATATATATAATTTAAAATTTCGTTAAACTTTTTCTATTAATATCTCTCAACATCTAACATTTTATCGTTATCTTCATCAATATTTCTGTAACTCTAAGACCTCAACATCTTAAACATTATTGATTGATTATGTCATTATCAAGTGATCAAACACGACAAAGACAAAAAAGTTTTACTACCTTGTGTCTGGCTACAATTATCTATTGTATATTGAATCTTAGTCCAAATTCTAAGTTAGAAACATTATGAGTGAGTATGATAAATCAAAAAAATCGAGTTTCAAAGAAAAATAAGGTTTAGGTCAATGTATGTTTGGGAAAAAATCTCAGTCGACAACATCTTTTAAAAATTCCAAAAGCTTAAACCGACCTAAACCAATCGCGATCGACTGACCAACGATTAATTTGTACTCTTTCATGTTTTGAGCATTTGCTAAACCGATCATAGACGGTTCAGCGATAGTTTAATTGGAAAATCGACTTCGACCGACCAATGTTCACCCTAAAAGACGTATATATGTACCGCTTATTTTTCTTTGCACACGAGACATTGACTTTTTTCTTTTCTTTTATTCTAAACCCAACTAGGTAAGGTTTTCCATTGCCTCTTTGTGGAGTTGCAAAATTTAGACAAAGAAAAAACCTTGGACGGTTCAAAAAGAAACAACAAAAAAGTTGTTAACCAAACACCAACAACGACTCGCTTACATATCCTTTTTCATTGCCCTTTTGTATCTCTATATTTAACATTCAAACTTTGATCACCCTTTTTGTTTCTTTTTTATATTATATATTCAACCCTCAACCCTTTATATCATTATGATATTTATATAGAGAATTTGATGGAGAATATCTAAGAAATTACCTTTATCTTTGTATTATAATTATATTATATATGCACATGATCTTAATTAAAAGTACCATTTGTAAAAAGAGTCATTATTAGTGTTCACACATTATGGACTTAACTTGTTTCTTTTGGGTTTTATTCTTGACATTTATAGAAAAGGTAAAGTATAATGATGCCTTGAGCATAATTTTGATCTATTAAAAAGGGAGAAGGCTTCTTTCTCATTTTTTATGTATTATTTTAAAGATTTGGTTCTAAAAAAAATTTCAAAATACAAAGTTAAAAAGAAAAAAAAAAACTATAAATGAGATCGTGTAGTTTTTGGTTTTCTTAATAGTCTAAAAACACATATAGTATAAGAATTGTTGCCCTATTCTCATCTATTTTATTCTACAATCATCACTATTAGATTACTATATATATATCAATTGGTACAATTAATTAAAGTGTTACATTTTATATATTAATAAATTATTTCTATGTCGATTTCCTACTGTTTACACGTTTTTCTATTTTTCACTGTAGCTTTCATAACATATTTGAATTTAATATATATAGGTAGAGGTGGCTGAGTCGTTTTCCCCAACACCCCCAGAAATCAAAGTAAAGAAAGCAAAACACTACTCCCCAAATTATTCCTAATTTCAGTCCAATGTGTATATGTGTGTATCATTTGTGTGTTTGTGTGTAAATGCAAAATCCAAAACCAAAAAGGCATTATATTATATATATATATATATATGATCATGTATGACTAAGTTTATGGGTGTTGAATATTTCTTGATTCTTTTTTATTATTATTCAAACATTCAAACTCATTATTTTTCTCTCCCCCGCGGCTTGTCTCAGTCAACGCCAAAAATCACTTTTCTACTCAAAACCCTTCATACCTTTTTCCTCTATATATACAAAACGCTGCAAAATCTCCCCTTTCAACAACAAAACCAATACTTTTTTCTCTCACATATGGCTTTCTCTCTTGTGAAGACGGTTGCTTTTCTTTTCATTTTTCTTTCCATTTTCGACGTCTCGGTTGGACGGTGGCTTCCGGGGTCAAGGGTTCCCATCGCAGTGCTACGAGGTCCCGTGCCTAGTTCAAGTAGGAATCCATGTTCCTTTATTCCGGGGTTTAGTCGGGGCCGGTGTACGTTGAGCGAGGTGGACGACGGTGCTGCCAGTGTTCATGGTGGCTCCTCCGCGTTCCCGGGCTTGAATGCTGATGGGTTTGCAGCGGCTTCTATGGTTAATCAAACACAGAAGCAAGATTCTTCTTTGAGCTCTTGAATGATGTTATGAAGTTTGTGTATAGTTTTTTTTTTTTTCATATTTAATTTAATTTATTTGTTTTTAATGAGTGAGAATTGATGATGTAATTGGATTGGCCAAAATTTTCCATTCTTTTGTTTTTTAAATTACTAAGGAAAATTGTTGAATATGAAATGATATGGAGTTTCAAAAGAAAACCAAAGAATGTCTGTTGATGATCGTATGCACTTCTTCTTTCTTTTTTTGTTTCTTAGAATTTTAATTGATAAAATCATGGATAGTTTTGAAGTTTTATAAATGAATCTTTTCTAATTTTCTCTTCAGACACAAAATCATAATAAAAAAATTTTAGTTCTTTCTTTTGAGACGATGAGATCAAACCTTCCACCTTTTAAAATGATGAGTCATATCAATTATACCATGAAGGAAAACTCACTTAAACCCATTATTCTTTTTCTTTTTAAAATTTACACATTTATTACAAAATTTTATTATACGATATAGGACTAATAGTACATAATGGCTATATATATTAATTTTATTTGAGCCTAATTGATATATAGTTTGTAAACAAAACTATTTACAACTCAATTATATAGTAAAAGTTAATCGACTATAAAATCACACCACATTTTAATGGGTGAAGAGATATGTTTTAGACTAAACGTGAATTAGAGATTAATAGCCTCATCGAATTTTAAAAAAAAAATTAAAAGGTCTAAATATATTATAAAAAATGTTATATTATTTTTGTTTTTGAAAAAAGTGTAAAATTTGTTTTTAGAAAATGGCTGTATGTATCAATATTGTTGTTTTTTTAAAATTGAAAGAATGTTTGAATATGAAGTATGAATGGTGAGAACTGAGAAATTTCACAAAAGGTTATATAGTTGTTGATAATGGACTACTTTCTTTACTTTTTGACCTCTAACATTTTGATTATTAAAATTTTAATACTATATGATAATATCTATCTATCTATCTATATATATATATATATATATATAACTCCCATATTTTCTTTAATATTAGATATAACATTATTCAAAACCAACCTTATTCTATTTTGAAAATTGCTTGGGACGAACGTCACTCTTAACATAATATATTCAACATTGTTTTATACTTTTAATTTCTTCTTCTTTTATATTATATAGTTTGAATCTATATGATGAAATATTATAAATCAACAAACAAAAACTTAAAACCAAGGTAATATATATCTTTATATCTACAAATTTTTACCTTTTAAGATTTATTTTAGAACTATATAGTTTCATTTCGTTTCTCAAAATTATTTCGACCAAAAAGATTTGAGCATATGAGATTGATCAATTAAACTTTTACATTTATATGAAAAAATATCAATAATATAGAAATCTTGAAAACCTATCTTTAAAATGTTTGTAATATGAACATTTCTCGATATGATCTTATATTCTAATAAAATATAAGGAAATATTCTAAATGCAAATCCACCAAACTGATGACCTCTTAAGGTCAAAATATCACCATTTCCATTTTTAGTACAAACGTACCATAATTTATGAACTTTATATAAAATCGGTTTTTTTCTGATCTAGGAATGTTTAGATTTTCGTAAGTCTTAAAAATAGTTCATATTATTATATCATATTATTGTTGACTTTTTCATATATTTACGTGAAAAAAAGAAGTTTTCATTAGCTTTCTTCTATAAGTTTTGAAAATATGTACATGGACTAAATGTATAATTAATCTTTGAAAAAATTGAAGTATATATAAACATGGATGTCAGCTTTAGGTCAAATCTTTTAAAAGTGTTTGCTCAAAATGTAAGTTTTGAAATGGTCTATAAAGAACATGGACCATTCATAATTATCTACATATTTTGGAAGTTTAGGGGGAAATTAGGAGTTGAAAATCTATATAGTTTTGAGGACAAAGATTTTGTTTAATCTATGATTTGTTTGGATTGCATTTTCAAGTGATTAAATTGAAAAATAGGTTTTTTGAAGAAATATTATGTGCTTAGCAACCACCTAAAATAAATTTTGAAAGAATGAATTTATAAAATAGTGTGGCAACCTTCGACAACCATCTCTGCCAACTGTCATTAGTCAATTGTTTTTCATCGGTTTTTCGTGGTTGTTGCCTATCAACTTTTGTTGGTTTTCTATGACCATTATTGGCTTATTTTTGTCAATTGTTTTATCTTAACCGATCAACTTTTGTCAATCGTTTTTCTATGACTGTTATCGACCAACTGCCAACAATCATTTTTTTTTTTTTTTGAGATTGTCGTCATTTGACTTCTAAACGGCCACCATCCCAATGATCATTGTCGAACTTCTATCAAAATCTCCACAAACAAATTATATATATATATATATATATAATCTTTTACTCTATTACAAATCAAACAAGTTTTTACTAAGAACACTTTTGAAAAAAAAAAAGTTGTCAAACACACATGTTTTTTTTATAAGGAGTTCTTAAAAAAGAAATGTTTGAATGAAAATGCATTTTTTAGAAAACATTTTTTTTTCTTAAGCCATTTCAAACCGACTTTTGATAAATTTTAAGAATAGAAACTCATCGTTTAAATAAACTGATATTTTATTGATGAGCTATATATGAATTGACAACTTGACTTGAAATGTCCATATAATTACGTATGATTTTCATTAAATTCAATAAGAAAAGTAGAGAGTAAGAACAATAAGAATGAAAGTTTATAAAACTTAAAATTAATCATTTAAAAAGTATAATGACGAAAATGCGTTCCTAATTTAATATCAATTATTATCTCAGATATTGATGTTTTGATCCCTTCTCTTTTATGATTTTCAAACTTCATCTTTCAAGATTGAAGTTGTATATACACTTCTTGCAAGAACTCTCATTCTTACATATTTATAAGACAAATTAATAAATAAATATTTCAACACTTTTGTTTTATTTACACCTTATATCAATGTCAAATAATGTCCACAAAAGTTTAGTACTTTGCTCTACACCAGATAGTAGATTGTACAATTATCAATAAACCTTATGAACATAGAGTACTCCATTACTTAAATGCTCAAATATTTAATGTCAAGAACACATGAGAAAAAAGTGAGCAAGATCATAGCACAGAACAAGAGAAGAAACTTTACATAATACACTACAAGCACATATTTTAACATGGAAAAAGGATACCCAAAGGTCGAAGTTTTATGAGGTTTGAATCCTCACACCATTGTTTACACATAAGATAATAGGCAAGTGCTTTTTTTTTTTTTTTAGTAAGAAGCGTTTCTTCTCTTCTTTTATCTTCCTAATTTCTATTGTACCTACTTTAATTTTCTACCATCAACTTACTGAACAGTCCAACTTTTCTTTTTTTTTTCTCCTCATACTTTCAGTTCCCATCATCAGCTGATTTCAAGTACAGAGTCTCGCCTCCATCACCACCATGGCTCCCGGAGCTCCCACCTCGTCCCTCTGCAGACCCGGTTCCTCCCATGTCTTGCTTGCTCCCACCAGCTAGGCTACGGTGCAAGCTGTCGCTTGCAGCACCATGGCCGAAATCTGGGAAGCCTCCTCCTCCGAGTGCTCCTCCATTGCCTCCTCCTGCATTGCCAGCATCGTTTTGCAGCATGTTGAATCCTATGCCTCCTCCGGAGCTCATACCGAGTTGGCCGTGCAAAGCTTGCTGCTGCAGTGTTGAAAATGGCTGCTGGGAGTACAACATAGAGGATCGGGCAGCCATCAGCGATTGTGGCGTCATCTGCTGAGCTTGTTGGTGCTGAATGTAATGCCCTCCTGGTTGGATCATGCCGCTGGAAGAGTACTGAAGAGACCATGACAAAGCAAATCATCTTAGATTAATTTCAATTCCATTTAGTTTGAAGGAAAAAAAAAAAAAAAAAAAAAGAAAAAAGAAAAGGATAAAGCACCTAAATCTGTAACTTAAATAACTTAAAATCCTTATTATCAACTTGGGTAAACAAATCCAGAAAACGATCAGGGTGTTGAACTAACGGAATCGCAATGCGTTTTTTATAACTATGCCTGGCAGGTGATTGGATAAATTTACATCTTGAAACAATTATGTCCATACCTGGGCATGCATCGCAGAAGGTTGAGGTTGAGAATCAGCAATGGCAGCCAAGTACATGAGGTTTCTCTGTAGCCTAGCTTGATTCCTGCAGAGAAAAAAGGTGAGAGAGTAAGTTTTGCGCTTCAACTACTAACTGTGTCACGTGATGAAGTTTAGAAATACAAGATAATTAAACAACATGAATCAAATCCCTGTTGTCAGCCTCAGAAGCTTGTGACTAAAGTCAATATCATTGAAGAAACTTGACATTATTCCACTCATTTATGGAAGAGTGATAAGTTCGTACTACTTGGACCTACGCCTACTTTAACAACCAAGCCATATATTTTCATTTTTGGGTTTCTTTTCAAGAAAATTCTATGACAGTGTTTTGTTTTCCCAACGTCCGTATCGAAATCGAATATTTGGTGAATGATTAGATGCATAAATATCATTCCATTTTTCATCCATGAATAGTTGTTACTCACTCAAGTAGAAACCGTGATCACCATGAATATGAATCAAATACAAAAATGATCAAGCAGAAAGAGGAAGTGACCTTTAGCAGTACTATCAGGGAGGATTATTACCAAAGAAAGCTGTAAGGACCCTAGATAGGAAAATAGTAGATTATTAGTAGAAAATGAAGATGGCTATTAGTTAGGTCTTTTGTTATAAATAGTAGGAGAGGGGCTGGGGAGAGGTGTGAAGAATTTTGTATAGGGATTTCCTTGTAAGGGGACCTTGGAAGAGCCTAGCCCTCTCGAAAGGCTAGGGCTACTTTGTTACTTGTTCTTATGATATTCTAGAATATATTTCATATATTTTCATATATTATTGTTTTTTAACTGTTCTTAAGTCCATCCTTTGTTCTTGAGATAATCCTTGTTATGTGGGATCCTAACAAAAACCTTCAAATGAACCCTGTTTTAACCCCCAACAAAACTTTGTTTAAACAGAACTATAACATGATTTTCCCAAGGATAAATATCGAAATCCATGTTTCTTCATCCTAGAACCCATTATATTAAACTGAAAAAGAAAATTCAAATTAAGACAGTTACTTAAAGAGAGATGTAATGCAACGATTCAGCTATACTATATCCTTTCTTGGACCATTACAGTCGCAGCCAAATATACAAAAAGAGAGAGAGCAAAGATACGTAGGGAGAGCCAGAGAGAATAATTTGGAACATGCAATGGAAGTCACGACCATATAAAAAAAATGACAATGAATGAGAGCAATAGCAATCATGTATGATAAGTAGAACCATTAGAGAAAGCATAGATTCTTACTCTGCACATTCATTCAATTTTCCTGAGTTTTGGCTTTCAACAATCTTCAATATCAGCGACTTGTTCTCATCCAGATACTGCAACATAGATTATCAAATAATAAGTTAGACAATTATTAAAATATCACGTCAAGAAGTTGCCGAAAATCATCATTAGTATTGGTGTTTGTAGAATAAGAAGAAAGGAAAAGGAAAAAGAATCCAACTACAAGGCAGTTTTGAAAGAAAATGAACAAATTTAACTAGTTTAACAGGTCATTCTTGAAAAAGATTAGCTTCTTTTGGACACACAAAAAAATAACAGATTGAAACTCCTAAATTTGTGCAGAATCTACCAAGTACATATCACATATATTGTTAGATTTGATTGATCCGACATAATAAACCATAAAAAGCAAGTGCTGAAATGTATGATCCTTGAAAGCAACTCAGGAAAATCATAACTAAACAGCAACTTAAATACTGTGTCATGATTGACCAATCACTATTCAAGCTTCTCTCTTCCATCTTAGCATGATAATAAGATAATATTTAAGCACTTTAAACTTATCTACTTACATAAATTTAAAAAAGTACCGATTTAAACAAGAAGTGTCAAGTTAAAAAAGACTTGCATTACCCCCATCCTTTAATACTTTAGCACAAGAATATTTTTCAACTTATTAAGTCACACCACTTTTCTCTCTACAAAGGAGCTGATTAAAAGATAAAAGAATCTTTTATTCTTAAAATATCTTAAGTGTTCAAGCCAACTTACCTGCCCCGCAGCTAATCTCCAACTTAAACCTATTAACATTTGATTCTCAATAAAGCCATTGAGTTGTTATATCTTAGGTGGGCCAAGAATATAGGGGGGTTTATGAGAATATTTGATCGAACCCCAAATACCAAGTCATGATATAACAGACCTTAGAAAACACATTCAAGGACTTGTATATAGTACATTCACTTACAACAAGTTAAGATACAAAGCATTGAAATGAGATTTAAATTTCCAACACGATTATGTCAATGTAAAACAATAACATTACAAAAAGCAGAAAAAAGGAATAAAAGACTAATTGATATAAAGAACTAATAAACTTGCAAACCTCAAAGGGCTCAAGCTCTTAACTGTTTCACCTACAAACATTACCAATAAGCCACTTTTTTTATTTTTAGTTTTTGAACAAGAAGACTACCCAAAAAGCCACTTAATCTAAGATATTTAAAGCATATAAATATCAAGCTCAAGCTCTCAACAGTTTTATATCCCAACAAACCACTTTTTCTCCACTTCATCGATAGAGAGGGGGGAAAGCATTAAAAAAATCCACTATCCAAACAGTTCGTTTTTCTTTTCCATTAAGATTAAGACAAAAAGGCAGAAATCAATCATGCAATTAAAAGAAACAAAGTCATTAACTTTGATCAAGAAAAGAGATCAAAATAAACAAGGATAGCCATAGATGTATTGGTCTCAGCTTCTGTAAATAGAAAACGAAAATCCATTAAATAGAGACAAAGGCACGTGAAAGAAAGCAAAACTAAACAAACCCAAAACTTAAAAAAGGAAGAAAAAGTAGAAAAACAACCATCCCTAAGTTGAAAAACAAAGAAACCCCAGTTGAAAAAAAAGAGGGGAAATGAAAGGAAAAAAAAAAAAAACTGGAAATGGGGTTGGATTAATAAGATAAATAGTCTAAAAAAAGGAAGAAGAAGAAGAAGATAAAGAAGAATGACCTGTTGAATGTGATCAGTAGTGACGTTGTTGGAATAATAAGCTGCCATCATGGGCTGCATCTGCATCAGGTGCTGCTGCATTTGTGAAATATGAATGATGAGTTTTTTCACAGAAACGGCTGATTCAAGATGCTATTTGCTTTTGAGGATGTTTTTTCCTCTTTTTTTTTTTTTTAAATTTATGTTCTTCGTTGGTATGAAATAGAGTGGCGTTGGACGGTGATAGTGACACAGAGAGAGAGGTGTAGCAGCTTCTGCAGATTATACACACAACCAAACTCTGTTTTATGTGAGAGAAAGAGAGGAAAAGGGGGTTTTGGTTTTTGGTTTTTGGGGAATTTTTCTGGTGGTGGGTGCAGCCGTTTTGGCTTTGTAATGTGGCCAACAGAAGCGTTTCGTCTCTCTCTCTCTCTCTCTTCTCTGTTTTCTCTATACAAAGATGCTACTTGTTTCCCTCCCTAAGGAACAGAGCAAAAGCTTCGTCTTTTTTTTTCTTTCTTTCTTTCTTTTGGCTTCTCTCTCTCTCTAGGGGGAAAAAGGGTGTCACGTGAGTGATGATGAGAGAGAATCCAATTTTTGTTTGAATCTGTTTTCTTTTATTTTTCCTTTTGGGAAGAACAATTTTTGGAGTTTTGCTTTTAAGTGTGTATTTATTTATAAATTGTTTTAAAATTAGAAAATATTCTTTCATTGATGTGTTTTATATGTCTTTAAAAAGTTTAGAAATATAGTAGATGTGTCCTAAAATTTCTAAGTGTGTGTCTAACGAGTTCATAGTATATTAATTTTCGATCAGTAAACTTTTGGTATTTTATTTGAGTAGCTAATGATTTTTGAAAAGACTAAAAGGATTTGTTAAAAATTGTTTAAATTGTTCAAAGTGAGTCAAAACGTGCATTAATCTTGTATTATCAACATCAAAGCTACAAGTCCGAAGTTCAAAAACATCTTTTGACATAAACCTAATCGTTCAAGGGTTAAACTTGTAATTTAACCTTCAACATATTATTTTTGGTACTTTTCCTTTGAAATGGAGACAAATGTCGTTTTTGTTTTTTGTTTTTTTAGGACAAAACATGCAAAAACAACGTAGATATAAGCTAACAAATTACGTCATGAGTCACTAACGTCAAAAACCATGTGAGGTAAGAAGAAGTAAAACACGAAGACTCACGCTCCTTTAAAGCTTTAAGCACCGAACAATCATGAAACACCCATGAACACAAGAGAAAAGAAATAACCCAAAAATATACTCTAGTTTTAAAATTATATAGTATATATATATATATATATATATATATATATATATATATATATATATATACATTTCTCAAGATTAATTTATAGTTGATTTTATATGGAAGAAGAGAGAGAATATCACATATAAGATGACAATGTATTTGTTTGGTTGTTATGTGGACCAATTGGTTCCAAAGACCCTTTTGGTCTCACTTATTGATGATGACGTTATAGCTTTGTTAATAGATTCCTTTTCTTTTCCTTTCTCTTTCATTCCCTCATTCTCTCTCTTTTCTTCTCACCACAACTTTATTCCACAAATATCTTTATTCCTCCGTTTACTAGAGTTCGATTTCAATTTAGTCTTTGTTACTTCTCTTAGGTTTCATATAGTCTCACAGATCTTTTAAATCAAAATAAAAACACTTATATTTATAGGATGTCTTTTTTACAAAAGAAACACGTTAAATTAGTTAACTTCGAAAAGAAAAATGTGTTTTAAATTGTCAATAACAAATGAATCTAAGAAAATTTGGAAAGTTGTAATTAAATTATGGAGACAAAACTAAAATGATAACCTAATTAACCTTTCACATTCTATTTATAGATTCTAATCAACTATAGTTTTTAATAAAGAATTTAATGAACTATTATCCCTAACACATTTTTTTATTTCCTAATTCAATTCACAAATATTTGTATTTATTTAAAACGAAGATATTGATAAAAATAAGGTTGAGATCTTAATTTTATAAAGAAAACAGTTCAATGAAAATATTAATAAATTATTGGTTTCAATAGATATTTTTAAAAAGGTTATATAAGCAAAAATAAAAATTAAATTGCAATTAATGATGAATTAAGAATAAAATACTTAAAATGTGTGTCACAATTTTTTTTTCATTTTGTAGATGCGTCAACTTTTAGTGTATGAAGTGTAATGTGAGAATATCAGGTCTATGTGTGAAAATGTATATTAATAGTGTTATCAAGTATATCCTATGAATCAAACGTGTATTAGATGTATCCATATACCCCTTTTTTTTTTTTTAACTTTTTACGAGTACCTAATTTGTAAAATTTATTATTTTTTGTCAAATATGCAAGAAGCTAAAAAAAAAGTTTAAATAAATATTTTATAATTTTAAAATAAAGTTAGCATGTCTATTATTTATATTAGTTACTGACATTTTATACTTACTTTTTTATGTTTTGTGATTTTTTTTTTATGATATAATAGAAATATCACTTCATTCATTGTGAAATTTATTAACATTTGAATATTGACATGCCAAGGACAAATATTTGGTAAAATAAAAATAAATAAATAAAAAATAGAGATCACAATAAAAGAAATAATATAATATAAATTCAATGTTAGTATGATTATGACCCAAAACTTTTCAACTTTTTATTTTCATTTTGGAACCCTTTTTCACTTTCTTGTTTTGCAATCAATCTTAATGATGAAGACTTTATTAGTTCACTCACTCAAAATTAGAGAATCAAAATCCTTCCATTAATAATAAATAATAAAAAGAAACTAATGATGATTCAAACTTACTCTTTTTAGTTTGTTTTATAACAAGATTGGTAATCAGTTAATTCTAAGTCTATCATACTTGGAAGATCTAGTCTATATAAAGTAGAAAATTAAGATAATTATATCGTAATGATAACAAATATTTTAGATAACGTAGATGAAACGATTTTATATGTTGATAGATATAGAGTGTGTGAAATTTAGAAAAAAGTTATTCGAAAGACTATACACTGAGAAAGTTAGATTTATTTTCTCGACTTGTAGGTTGATATCTCTCGTTGATGGCTGTAAGGCCAAAAGTTAATCCTAGGAATAGGGAAGCTTCGTAAGGTCCTTTCTTACAAATGTACTCCTCGATAGGACACTTAATAATACATTGGCTAGTGCACTATAGGGTCAATACACCCTAGGATTCATCATTTATGGCTCGGACTGCTAGGATATTTAATCTCCTTTCATATATTTGTATTTGATTTGTCTTTTATTGTTAGGGCTTACTTAGTAATATGTTGTCTTCATTGCTCATTAAATTAAAGTACTATTTTAGTTTGTTGTACAACTTTTTGGCTTTTTACCTTATGAAAATTAAATTAAGTTTATAAATGTTATCCCTACTTTTATTTATTTATTTTCATTATTGTCTACTTATTATTAGAATTTCAAAAATCTAACCAAAATTTGAAAAAATTAGGATCGGTTTGGTAGGACATTTGAAATTAAAAAAAATGAAAATAATGGATTAAAAGAAATTGAAGTTGTATTTCATGTTTTCATACCTGGGTTTGGTAGTAAATTAAAAAATAATTTTAATTTAAATAATTGATAGCGCATGAAATATGCTACCTATTTCTGCTTAATTCGATCTCGTTTCGTGATTTTATGTTATTGATTGGATATTTTGTAGGTACTTAGCAATTCGAAGGTAGAATGTAGTGATCATGTCATTTCAGAGCTAATTCTAGCAATTTGGAGTCATACGACATCATCCAAAGTGAACTAAAACAACACGGGGCAAACAAGTATGAAGTTGGCACGTTGAAACCTTGGTGCCGGGGCAAAGGTTACTACCTCGTTGCGGAAAGGTCCAAGAGCCGCGGCGCTCCAAAGTTTAACACGGACATGTGCTCAGACGTATTGAATTAGAAAAATTAGAACATTAAGACAATTTAGTTATCTGAAGTAATTAAATTGTTAGATGAAGGTTGCATCTAGATATGTGATGATGGTTTGATACATGAATTATTTGGATAAGGGAGAAGTCATAATAACTCAAGCTTATTTTGGTTTTTGAATTTTCACAATTTTCACTTTCTTTCTCTGCAATTCGTTTTCTTAGAATCAATTTCAATTCAACCCCCGGGGTTACGTAGATGGAAATTAATTTATTAGAGAGTATCAATGTGCTCCGTGTGATCAATCCAAACTTACCACTAAAACTAGTGCTTCGTATGTGAATCTATAGATTATTTTTCACGGGTTTAGGTGACGAAATCCATCTATCAATTATTTTTCAAAACGTGTTTGAAATTATATTATAATTTATAGTTATTCGTTTTTGAAGTTTAGAATTTGACTAAAAATTCAACATTTTCATTGAAAAAAATATGCAAAAACTATTGTAAAAAAAATATAAGAATATAAGCTTAATTTTAATAAATAAAAAATAAAATAACTAAATAATTATCGAACTAGACCGTGTTTCACTCAAAATATATATATTGATTTCTACGGGAAACTAAACAGATTCACATGGATGCGTTAAATTTTAATTTTAATTATATGGGTAGGATTCACGTGTAAATATAAGATAATAACTAGAATATATATTATATATATATTTTAGGCAATCCAATGAAGCATATAATATTTTGAATAAATCTTTTCAAAATTTAGAAGATAATATTGAATTTTAGATCATGACAAAAATGTGTATATGTATCTATATATATCAACCAAATCTTTGTCACATGGAAAAGGAACTTCTTCAAAATCAAAGCTTTAGATATATATATTAACACAATTGGAATTTGAATAAATAATAAATGAGTTAGTTGACCTATTCTTTTTGAACAGGCAGATAGCTTTAGAACATGTGAATCCAATATTCAATAATTTTGCAAGCCTATGAACATTTTTTTTTAAAAAAAAAATTCTATTACCAATTTTTTTTTAAAATATTCCCAAAAGATTGTGATTGAATGAGATTTGTTATGATAAGATTACTATATCCAATTATATTTCAAATTTGATACTCATCCAAGAAAGAAAATTTTGAAGGGAAAATTATTAAAATACAATAATAATAACTTAAATATCTTTTATAATTTTTGGGAATTTAATGTGATTAATTTCCATTCAAACTTAAATTAATTAATTTTAGAAATCTCACAAATCAAATTCATTGAGTTAGATCCATGTTTAATTTAACGATTAGTTTTTGAAATTAATTCTATTCAGTACTGGTAATTTTTTTACCATAGTGTTTTTAGGTGGTTAGTTTTTGAAAATTTGAGATGCTCAAGATCGGATACCAAATTATAAGAAAATCTTAACAATTGGAATTATAAACCCTTCGGGATGATAATCCTAATTCTAAATCACCAAAAAACCACAAAATCAATTCAATTTCAACTCTAAGAATTGGATTAGGCATGAATTGCCTTGAAATCAAATATCTTGAGACAAATAACAAACTCTCTAGCTCAAGATACAAACACTTCATACGACGATGATCATTCCAACTTGAATGTCATTCTTGACCTGCAACACACATGAATTCTAGTACAATTCAAGAAACTCTCTAACTAAATATGAAAACAAGCTAAAAAGGCCAAATTTCATCGTAAAAATTTTATTTCCGAACAACCTAAAGGTAAGGCTTTAAATAAATCCTAATGCAACATATTAAAAAATAATAATAAAATTACCATAATAAAATCACCCTTACTTAAATATCATTAAAAAAACTAAAATTACATCAAAATTATTAAATAACATTTAATCAATAATTTAATACTTTGATTTGATACCGCGTCATAGTCATTAAATTATTTTGTAAAAATGTAACTATAATGAGTAGCAATTTTTAGAATAATTATTAAGTATGTAACAATACTTTTAAAAAAATTACAAATCTAACAAAATTTATTAGTGATAGAGCTTCTAGCGCTGATATACTCTTAGAGTTTATTAGTGATAGACCAATATTTGCTACATGGTCTATCAGTAATAAACTTTGATCATTGATAGATTTTGACAAATTTTTTCTATATTTACAATTTTTTTTAAATGTTGCTATATACTTAATTATTTTAAATATAATTGTTATATTTGCGACCCTTCTTTTTTAAATGTCATTTAAAGTTAATGCTAAATTAGAATATTTTATAAACTTTCCATAAATTCTCATTTTGGTTATACATCTTAAATTTATATCAATTAAAATCTCAAAAAAAAAAAAAAAAACCATATAATTTCAAGCTCTAAATTTACGCAATTAAATTCTTTTCTTTTCTATCAATAATTGAAATCAATTTAAAGCACCTAGTAATGATTTATAACTATTTACATTTAGCTCCATTTAAAACAACTCAAAATTAACCCTCACCTAAATAAATCAATTCCTCTAAAAAAAAAATAATTTTCATAAATATAACAAATCAAAAAATTATTTACCGTTCGGATAACAAAATAAAAAAATCCATGAAGCTAGGCATTTTTTTAAATGTTACAAGTTTGTCTTTCCTTTGTATCGTCTTTCTTTCCATTGTCTTTTTCTCTTTTTCTACAAATTTTTAAATATTTTTGTTCACCCTTCCTTTCCATTTATTTATTCTGCAATTTTTTTAATTTTTTTTTCAAACAATTATTTGGTTCAAGATTACATAGAAAAAATAAAAGATTTTTTTTTCAAACTGTTATTATTTGGTTGTTTAATATCATTTGCCAAATATATAAAAGATAAAAAAAATTGTTGAAATATGAGATAGCCAAATCTAAATGATTCGTGTATAAAGAATCTTAAAAAAAAATTCGTTCAGATTTAGGTAGTCAAATTTAAACGATTAAATCTAAACAATCATCTACGCAAAAAAATCTTTTAAAAAATTGTTTAGATTTGACTACCTAAATTTAAATGATTAAATATAAATGATCGAGCAGGTAACAGAAAACATCAAATCTAAACGATCATGTACCAACAAATCTTGAAAAAAAAATCGTTTAGATTTTACCATCAAATCTAAATGATCTCGTTTAGGAAAAGATAGTCAAATCTAAACGATCATTTGCCAAAATATATTATGCATGGTAGGTGCCAATTAATTACGGGATATTTTTGATATTTTTCATTGTGAGTTTTTTTCGTTTTTAAAATTGTTCTATACAAATATAAACGCCGGTTATATTTTTTAAAATACTCATACAAAATAATAACCCTTATAGCGCATATATACACACATATATATAAAATTCCTCCCTAGGAAAAAAGAAAGTTTGCATACCATAAAAGAAGGGGGGAAAAATGTGTGTATTATATGAGATATAGGTCCCCAACAACCTCCACATCCAAAAATGTCTCAACTATCACCAAACAATGTCTTTTCAAATCTTTTCCTTTTGCTTGGTTTTCTTTATGGTAGACAACAAAAAAGTGAACAAGAAATTAAATTACAAAAAAATCATATCAAATTATACCCTTTTCTCTTTTTTTTTTTTTTTCTTTTTTTTTCCCCCTCTCTCTCTCTGGACTTTCAAATATCTATTTCAATTATTTATTTTTAGTTTTAACAAAAAAAAATTAAAGATAAAATACTTACGCAATCTAGACCTCTACTATATATAATTATAGAACTATTTATACCTACATGTTGATTAAGTACTTCACAAAAGATCATAACAAAATATAAAAACTCAATAAGTGTAAAAAAAAAAATTAAAAAACTCTAATTTAAATTTTAGAATAGTGAATAAAAAAGAGTGAAGAGGAAGCTTAAAAAGAAAAGGAATATTCCTAGCAGGGAAAATTCCCAAAGTGTGTGATAGTCTTGAAAAGAAAGATAGAAGAGAACCTAAAAAATTGGAGTAAAAGCAAAGTAAATCTTGCAGACAGGTAACTTTTTTTTTCTTTTTTATTGGTTCGTGAGGGAAGGATGAGAGATCGAACAATCTTCTTTTTGTTTGTTGAACTATGCTTGGATTAACAAAGTCTATATCTAAAGCATTCAGTTACAAAAATGGTAATGAGTTGCAGTATCCAAGGTTTAAAGTGTTGAAACTGTGATGAAGATGTTAAGGTTTTAGTTTTACAAAAATGTCAACACATTGTTCAATGTTTATAGGGATAGTTGTGTTATATATAATAATGAGACTCGAATTTTTTGTATCTATATCACAATATAATACAAAAGAATTTGTAGGTATAATAAGATTTAGTTTAATTTCAACTTTCAAGCTTAACGGCATGGTCTATCACTGATAGAAGTCTATCAGACGATAGAGTCTATCATAGATAGATTTTACTATATTTGCAATTATAAAAGGTTGTCATACACTTAATTAATTAGTAGCTCTAAAAGTACTATTACCCTTATTTTTATATTATATTTATATAAGTAACATTTTTTTATTACTTTTTAAGGTTACATGGATATTTTACGATATAATAAAAATATCAATATGCTGATGTGATTTAATAACATGGTTCTATCTACTGAAGCTATTCTTAAAATATAGAGATTTCTTAAAAAATAGCAGAAAAATTTGAGAAACTACTTGCACACCATAGAACAAAACCAAAAGACAAAATTCGTTATACTTGATTATTCTATGAATGGTAAATATTTTATGTAGAATGTTCTATTTTTGACAATTTTCCTAAAAGATAATATTAATTTAGTTATTATAATTTAATAAACCTCATAAATAGTCTATCAACATGCATGATTTGATCAAATTCTCTCAAAAAGTTCATATCATAGAAAACTATTTATAAAAAATTTATCCTGCTGTAAAAACTAAGGTTCCGTTTTGTAACCATTTTGGTTTTTAAAAATTAAGCCTACTTCTTTACATTCCTTACCATGATTTATATTTATTTTTTAAGCATAAAGGTTGAATTCTTAGCCAAATTCCAATTTTTTAAATCTTAATTGATCTGGTTTTTTAAACCATTAATAAAATGCAGATAACAAAGAAAGAAAGTTGAAAAGAAAAACAAGGCCGATAGAGTTAATTTTGAAAAACAAAAGATCAACCGTTATCGAGGGAAGCTTAATTATCCTATCTTTTTTTCAAGATTACAAAGATTACACTTGCAATTTTGATTGGAAAAAAGAAAGAAAAAGAAAATGATGGTAAGGTTTGAAATGAGGTGAGGGAGGGGGAGGGGGTTGGGACCCAAGAGGAAGAGGGTCACATGGACCTTGGTTGATGGTGTGGTCTAGTCCATTTCCTTCTGTCCACCATTGGTCCCTCACTCCCAAAAAAGATATTATGATAAAAAAACCTCTCTTAAAACTTATCCTCAATTTTCAAACACAATTCCACACATTCCCCAATAATAATACCAATGTTCTCCCCTTTCAATTTTTTCTCATTTCCATTTCTGTATTTGTGACTATGGGTCACCAATCTCACTCTAGTAATTTTGTCTCCCAAACAGTCGACATTTCTCTCTCTCTTATTTTCTCCTTCTCGAAATTAAGGTTTTTGGGTCTCTTTGATTTCTGATCGATCAATATTCGAGATTTTTTAAAAGGTTGTTATACAATCACATTTTCAAATTTGTTTCTTTGAATAATAATATCACCAACGATGTTTAATGTTGTAGGGTAAGTTAAATGGTGTTGTTATAAATTTGAAGGTGTCAGAGTGTATGATATATTGACTAACATCTATCCATAGATTTATGATGTTCTATCAAATAAGTTATTCATGTGTACTTTTTAGGTGATTTTATTTTACTATGGTTATTGGAATAGTGAAAATGTACTTAAATTAATATTATTCAAGATTTTGTCTTGGTGCTCCTTTAAAAATGTACATATTTAGAAAAGTTTCATACTTACATTAAACACTTCAAAAGAAAAAAAAGAATAATAAAAAAAAAAACTCTTTTAACCCTATGTTGAAATATTTATAATTATTTTCTTTATATTTTTAAAGCTAACACACCACGATCGTTTAAATTATAAGAAATCATCTAATTTTAGAGTTCAACGTTTAAAGTTAGATCATAACAAATCCGTATGTACATATAAATAAACTACACCCTAATTTCCTCCTCACAAACAATATTGTATCCAACTTGTTAAAGTATGAAATAGTTTGTTCTTCTTTTTCAAAGACGTGATAGAAAATAAAACCATTAATAGACTTTCGAATAAGAATAATATCTTGAACGAGAACATCAATCTCAACAAAAGGTTTCCTTTTATTTGTTAAAGGGTACTTTTTTGCAATTTGAAAGTGGTAACTAATAAAATTGTAAATTTGTAGAGAGAAAAGAGAAAAGTAATAAAAGAATTTTATTAAAAAAAAAAAGGGAAAATGTAAAGGGTGTAGGTGAGGGGGAAAAGGAAATAGTTGAGTTAAAAATGAATAATAATGAAAGGTAGGTGGTGCTCCCAAGTGTGGGAACATGATGGGTGGTTAGGGTGTCTCTCAAAAGTATTCTTTATTTTTTTTGGTACTCAAAATTCCAAATCTGTCTTTTCCTTTCATTTCTAACCTTTTCATGTCATACCCCACCACCCCCCATGGTGGGCTCTCTCTTCTTTATTAACTCTAGGGTTTTACAAATGTTGAGAAATTATTTCAAACTTTTAAGGCCATATAAAGTTTATAGTTTTAAGTTCATGTTATAATAAGTTCCTTTTTGTTTTTTTAGGTAACGGCGATATTCATTTGATCGATGATATAATGAGCAAAGACGAAAGTCAAAGTGAGTTTGGTTTAGCTTAGTGGTATTGATATGATCTATATCGCTAGAAGTGGAAAGATTTTCAATTTTTCTAGCTATCTCACAATTGTTGTATTTTAAAAAATAAAAATGGACATAAGACGTAGAGCAAATTAAGAGAATCAATACACAGATTTTTTTACGTGGTTCACTAACAATTTGTTAATTATGTTCATATATGTAGAAAAAAAGTACAAATTTATCATAACGTAAAATTATTAAGAAAATGTGTGATATATGGATTTCTATTTTGTAAAAGGCAAATAAAATAATTCGTTTGTCATTTTTATTTTTGTTTCCATATTCTTGAAACTTTTAAACGTTTTTCACTTTTGTATAGCATTTAGGTGTCGTCCGCATTTATTTCTTTGCAACCTAAGTAGTCGTTCAATAAAAAATTGTTACGTAATAATATTTTAAATAAATTTTAAAATACTTTTCTTTACATCTATAAAAAAGAAGAGAATGTCGAATTAGATACATATTAGGTGCCATCTATTGCATTTTTACGTATTGAAATTTGTCATTGTTATTATAATTACTATTACTATTCTCAAAGTTTATTATATCGAAAAAGTTTCAAGCCTATTATACAAAGATATTATTAATAAAAAAGATTGTTTCTTTTGATCAATCAAATGTTTGTAAATGTTAAGGAAACAATAATTCAAGTGTGGATTATTTAGGGATTTTTTAAGGAAAAGAGAGAGAGATGTGAGGTATCAATAATCTTCTTTAAAGGGATTTTCATTAAAGAAAAAGAAGAAAAAAAAGAAAGGTATTCTTTAAAGGTAGAGAGTAGTATTGGAATTTCATTCCTACACTAATATTATTCTACCTTTCCTTTTGATATAATCTTACTTCAAGCATTTGTATGATGTTTAAATTCTTTTAAAATAAATGGTTGTAAACGATAAAATTGATAAAAAGAAATATTTACAAAACTTCTATAAGTGTTTGTTAATGTATCACTAATAGGTGTTGGATACATCATTTCTATAAGTGTTCATCATCAATAGAATCTAAAATTATGTTTAATTATTTGTAAATATTTTGGTTTATTTTTGTTATTTTAAAAAACTATTCTAATTTAAATATAGTGTGAGCTCTCAAAATAATTCATGGCAATTATGCTTCTAAAAAATAAAGTGTAAAATAAAGTAAATTATTGTTGGTTAAATTTCTAAGTATTGAACCTTGTAAAAACGTTACAGTGTTTTGTTATCGGTGAATGGATTTTTTTCAAAAATAGAAAAAATCAAAAAACAATTTATACTTTCATAGAACAAAACCATCAAAAGAAAAAAATTATTACATTTGATTTTTCTATGAAGTGTGAATATTAAATATTTTGTCAAATGTTCTATTTTTTTTTATCATTTCCTTCGATAATTTATACTTTTTAATATTTTAAATTTAGGATATAGAAATTGGGTGTTGTGCAAAAACTGATATATTTACAGATCAATTTTAATTTATAAAGAATAAAATTGAAAAGTGAAAGATAATGTTTTTTTAGCAAGAAACGAACCAGAAAACCTTCTGAACTACTTATATATTTTGTTGGCCTCCTGTTAGAGCTATATTAACAATAATAATAATAATAGCATTGTTACAAGGGAAGAAGGCTAGGGAGGACCTAAAACAACTTTCAATCTAACAATGCTTCGAAGTTTAGGGAAATAGTACTAGGGGTATAATTTTTACGAGAGTTATGCTTGTTTGACCAAATGCCTATCAACATGATTGTGTCTTCCTACATATTCACTACGCTAGCTTCTTTTGGTTTCCCTAAAAATTCTATTATTTTTCTTTCCAACCAAATTGTCCTAGCTTCTATTTTCCTTCTTAATGACGTCCAAATTTTCAACCAAAATGCCTATCGAAAAAGTGAAAGATAATGTTAGGAAGTAACTATTAATTCTATCACAATCCTATATATTTGCAAAAGATAGCATACAAACTTAATAATATCATCATATGTATTATTTGTTTTGTAAAAGGCTGTGAAATTCATAATTTATATTTCATCTTTGTATCAAAATGTAAATTGAAAAATATATAACATATGGTATTAAAATAAATTTCTCACTTCTATAACTCACAAAGGAAAACTTTTATTTATTTATTTATTTTTGAAAAAAAAAATTAAGACACACTTACAGACTTAATTAAATCTATATAGTAATTCTTATATTATCGTCAACTCTGGGAAAGTTTGGTTTGATTGGTTTGTGGTATAGTAGACATCATCTGTTCAAAGACAACAATTCTGACATCATTTCACTAAATTTTAATGCTCTTTTAGATTGTTTATGTACCTATGAGTTTTGATAGAGTACTTTTTGGTTATTATCATCATATAACCTCTTCTATTATTGAATATCATCATGAGGGGTATGATGATAGTGTCAAGAAAATGTCTACATAATGAGAATTCATGTTACCCTTGACCCGTTCATTTCCTAGTTTTTAAAAAAACATATTATCGTCAACAATTTATTTGACATATTATCATCAACTCCATGAAAGATTGGTTTGTGGTCTAGTAGACACCATCTATTCAATCATTTCACAAAATTTTAATGCTCTTTTAGATTGGTTATGTACCTATGGGTTTTGATGTAGTCCTTTTTTTGGATATTATCATGTAACCTCTTCTATTATTGAATATCTTTTTTTTTTGAAAGGAAACCGCTAGAAAGGACTTAGGGATGAACCTAAGACCACTCTAGACACACAAATTTATTAATGAAGGGCTAGAGAAAAGCCCAATAGTTAATTACAGAAGTTGCTGAGATTTAAAGCAATTGTAGCAGCCGAATAATTTCTAAAGTGAGAGTCCCTACTGCACCAATTGCCTATAAGGATTTTACATTCCTCCCACATATTGGCAGTTGTTTTATGAGGGCTAGGGGGACCAAAAATTCTACGATTTCTTTCACACCAAATTTCCCAAAATAAGGCAATGATTCCACAAAACACAACCTTACGGTTCGGGCTGAAGCAATGTGGGGATCGGAAAAAGGAGAACACATCCTCCAGATCATCAGTGCTGAGAGCCAAGCTGAAAGCATTCTGGAGAAAGGACCATAATGGTTTCACAGCTTCGCAATGGAGAAAGAGATGGGTTCCTGATTCACTATCCTTCTTACAGAGAACACACCAGCTGGGTTGAAGGCAAATATTGGGCATTCGATGTTGAACAACCTCCATCGTATTTATTTTCCTTTGAATCAAGCACCACATGAAGAATTTGATTTTCATTGGAATGGTTATTATTGAATATCATTATAAGTAGTATGATGATAGTGTCAAGAAAATGTCAACAATAATGAGGATTCACGTTGCATTTGATCCGTTCATTTCCTTTTTTAAAAAAATATATTATCGTCAACAATTTATTTGACATATTAGGTTTATTTAAATGCATATTTGGAATAATTTTTAGTGTTTAAAAAATAAAGAAAGAACAATTTTACGAATCCATAATTAATGCAATCTATCGAAAAAATCAAAGCAAATGAATAAGTTATGAACCGAAAAACTTTATTTGTTAAGACAAATGACTAAAGAGTAACATTTCAAGATTTCTAACTTTTGTTTAGTACAGCAAACAAACAAAGTAGGTAGAAGAGTATAAAGATATTTTTCTCTCTCAGACGACAAAACCAACAGTAATTGAAAAGAATTTTGGCATATGAATAGCTATAGCATATGCATGTGCCAGCAAACTAAGTTTTACTTTAAAAGAATTTATGGAGAAGACAATAATTAATTACCACCGAATTTGCAATCTCATAAGCTTTACGAAAATGGAAGCCATCTCAGAAAGATGAGCCTGTGGGTGTGGTTGAAAAGTTACAAAGTAATTAGTCTTACTCTCTTTTTCTCGATCTTAGAAGTTCGACAATCATATATAAATGAAATAAAAATATACGAGGTGACATGTTAAATATTATTTTTCTTTTGCATTTTGCATGAAGTTTAATTTAAGTATGTGTGTGTGTATATATATATATATATATATATATATATATATAGTAGCTAGCTAGGGTTAGGTGGTGTGGTCTTACAAAGGAAGTTTGACTTCTAATAATCATGCATGTGTTGGGAGTCAATTTGTGTAATTATTAAACATATATACCAAAGCATAAATGATTAGGTTTATTATTATTTCATGTTTCCAACCCCAATTAACTTTTTTTTTCTTGAAAAGAAAAACACACACATGAAACTTGTCAGCTTTTTTCCAATATTCTTTTGAATTTAAAGGAAACTTTGTTCTGAGTCTTCTGTCAAGTTGTAAATAAGTTAATAATGTTGAATGACTATTATATATTTATTCAAAAAAAATCAATGAGTATTAATAATAAATTAGCATAAATTTTCATTATAATATCATTATATTTTAAGACAAAAAAATATTGGATCACATACTACTCGCTATGATTTATTAGGTAGGTACAAACTCAACTTTGTATAATCTAATTTTAATGTGTCTCTTTAACCTATAAAATCTAGGTTTGAAATATTACACTAGAAAAAATAGATAAAAAAATTGTTTCTTTTAAGTATTTATAACTCGAGTATAAAGTTTGCTTGCGTTATGAAAATGTTTTTATCCAAAAGTTATTTAATTATGTTTTCTTAAAAAAAACAAATATGCCATATTCTTATATTTTCTTTCTCAATTTAATTTTATTTTAAAAAATGGTTTTAGTTGTTAAAATTTTTTTGACAACTTAGTTAGTTGCAATAAAGGAAGGGACAATCTGAAATATTTTTTTATGAATAAATTTGTACAATCTTTTTGTTAGAATTCGTTTCATACTACTATGATAAAATAAAATCTTTTTATTCAAGTTTAAACCAAACACAATATTGTTTACATTTTTCGATCCTAAAATTTTATATAAACCACATAAACGACATATGCATGCAATACTTAAAATGTCGATATCAAACTCAAATACCGATGTTTTGATTTTACAAAAACCACGATAGTGCAGTGATGGAATATAAATACCAACAGAAATTTCTGAAAAACTTCAAAACATATATATAAAAAAAACCATAAATTTAAATTAATATTTTAAAACTACTTTTGTATTGTTTATTGTTTATTTTAAACGTTTGATGCACACATTTTTTTTGTTAGACTTGAAATGTTCTTTTACCTCTTCTCGATCTTATATCAAATCTATGAAAATAAGAAAACTTAAACGAAAATATCAACAAACGATAAAATCTTGATACCATACAGGTGTAAATAATGTGTATATATATATGTGTGTGTGTGTGTGTTACCTTGATTATTATTTTTCCTTTCACTTTCCCCAAACTGCAATACACTGTGTGACAGTGAGTAGCATATGGGAAAATCAGAAAAAGTGCACTGTTTTCTCTTTCTTTTTTCTTTGTTGTTGGAATGGCAGGAAGACAAAAACTTTCACTGTGCATTTATCTCTTCTCCCAAACAGTTGAAATGAAATGGGGTGAAGAGATGATGAACAAGAAAAGTTGAAGAAAGAAAGAGAGGGAGAAATTTAGGGCATAATAATGAAGAGAGATAGAGGTAGAGAGAAACAAAAGCATTGAATAGAGTGCCAATATGACTAGGTTTTTTGGCACTGAATGGGACAGCTCAGCTACACAATGAATGAGTTCAATGAGTGAAAAGAAAAGAAAAAAAGAAAGAGTTTCATTTTCACGTGGTTTTTATTTTCCTTTAGGGTTTTAGATTTAGGGTTTTAATGGTTGCTGTTATTCTACCTTTCTTTTTTGTACCTTTGGCTGATGCCTATATTCCCCTCTAATTATCATGTGACTCCGCAACATCGATATTACCTATGTGTTGATATATTTTTACATTTACATTGATTTCATATTCACAACGGAGATAATTGTTGTTTTTTTCCTTCAACGTTGATATTCTTTTAATATTTCTATCTACGTTTCATAAAATTAAGACCTTAATATATATGTCGGTGTTGATATTCATACATTACATATACTTCAATTTTTCTCTTGGTTTTTTCTTTTTCTTTCCTATTTCTCTTATTTTCGAGGATTTTCTTTTTTACTTATTGAGTGATGGGTGTTTCAAACATTTATCTTAAGAAAATGTATAATTTTTAGAAGTAGTTTTAAGTATAACAAAATGAACCAAAATATACAAAATTTTAAATTCTATTAATAATATATAATGATAGCTGGGTGTCATTTACAATAAATTTCCGAATTTTGACTTTATTTAACAAAAATTAAGGTAAATAAGTATATAGAAGCTATAGAAAACAGAACCATCTAAGTTTGAATAATGGAATATTTTGGTTGAGCCAAGCCTGTCTATCGTAGTTGTAGCACAATATAGTTTGGCCCAAACATTTCGTAAATGGGCTTTAGGATTATATTTGGTTCAAAATATTTTAATACATCTATTTGGATAAACACTTATGATTAATTTTAAGAAAATTATAAAAACTAGACCCTTTCACATCATATTTACATTTCATATAAAAAAATTTAAGTGTGGTAAATTTTTTTTAGTGGTTTTGTTCTATACAATATAAATAGTTTGTCGGTTTTTTCCTATTTTTTAAAAAAATGAGTCTTTTAAAAAATATAACAAAGTGATAAAATATTTATACTGTATAAAACAATTCCAAAAACGAAAAAAAATCCATAAGCCTACAATAGAAAATACTAAAAATAACCCGTCAACAACGCGTAATATATTTGATACACGATCATTTAGATTTGACTAAACGATTTTTTTTTTTTAAATTCTTTTGGTACATGATTATTTAGATTTGACCACTTCAATCTAAACGATTTTTTTTCAAAAATTCTTTATATATGATCTTTTAGATTTGGTTACCCTAATTTAAACGACGTAAAAAAAGAGGAGGAAAAGAAGAAAGACGATAGAAATAAATAGCAGCGAAAAAGAAGAAGAGAAAATGAAGAAATCTAAACGACGTAAAAAAGAAAAGAGGAAAAGAAGAAAGACGATAGAAAAAATTGCAACGGAGGGGAGAAGAAAGATGAAAGAACAAACCTGAAATATTTAAAAAATTACTAACTTTCTTACACGGACCGTAAATATTTTAATAGTTTATTATATTTATGAAAGTTTACCTTTAAAAAAATCTCTTAATTTTATATACATTCTCGTTGATCTCAAGTTTGAAGAGTTCTAAACATATATGAGAACTAATGGGTGAATGATTTTCAAAGATAACCGTTAGAAAAGATTTAAATTTTGATCCATAACGACAACTTAAAAGCTAAGTTTGATTTGATACTATCTAAAAAGTTTAATACGATATAATTCGGACGAAATTTAAGAATGTAAATTTTTCCATCACTAATAGTTAAAAGTTTAGATGGATCAAATTATTAGTTTAAAATTTTAATCGGTATAATAGAAGGATAAAAGTTGAACTTTTTTCCCTAAAGTATTTGACGTTTTGGAATCTCACAATTTTAGTTTTGTATTTAATAAACCTATAATTTTCTAATGATTAAAAAATTTAGAAACTAAATAGTAATATTGAAATTGAAGTTAAAAAACTAAATAATACAAAACTTAGTTTAGGGGATTAATTTTGTAATTTAATCCAATGAAGAAGAAGGAGAAGGGCCATTATAAATTTATATATATATATATATATATATAATGGTTACAACTTTTGTATTGGAACTTTTCATAGCTTATTATAATTAAGTAATTCAAAAGGCATACTTATTGATGAATGATACCCTTAGTCAATCAAGAGTAGCCAAATCTCATTAATTTATTCTAAATTTATAAAATACATTATTGATATGTGACAAGTGTATTATCTTATATGCCATTTTCTAGATGGTCATCAATGCACATTTTATAAAACTATATATTATTTATTAATATAATGAATCAACAATGACTCTTTTGACTTTCAAATCAATCCTCCACAGATGCAAACAAGTACTTTTTGACTATATTTATATATATTAATTCACACAATGCCTATGATTGGTAAGAATGTTTTAAATAAAAATTATTTTGGCATTTCATATTGTTAGTAGTCCATGGTTTTTCCTTTTAAGCATAGAATTGAATTTTCAATTGATATGTTTGATATTTTTGCTATCTTTGTGAACATGCCACGTTAAATTTATTTTTTTAGTTTTTAAATTTTGAGAATCTCATATCAATCATTAAATTTTATGTGAAACAATTTTTTTTTTCAGTCAAGACAACAACATTTATTTTAACTAATTATAAAATTCAAATTTCTTGAATTATTTAACATAAATTTGACTCCATTTTGAATTCAAACACATGACATACTACATGTGTTATGTGGCTTTAGATATATAATTGTGTGTGTGGACATCTAAACATTAAGTAAATTGAATATATAAATTAAAGTATATGCTTAATATGAGATTTCTATATTTAATAACTTTTAAATAGTGAATGTACCAAAAAGAAAAAAAGAACATGACTTTTATTTTTCATGACTAAAACAAACATATGGAAAAGGAAAAGTAGAGTCTAAGGTCAAATAGGATTTTCCATTTTAAATAAAAATACAAGGTGCATCGATATATACCAATTAAGTCGACACATATGTTAAGATTTTAGCACTTTTTTTTAATATATTTATCCAAATTTAATGTCAATAAATCCTACTCCTAAATTAATTATGAAGTTTATTAAATGAATATTGTTATTTCTAATTTATTACATGTGTCTTCTAAAAAATATAACAAAGCGTAAAATATTTACGACAATTTCAAATATAAAAAATGTCTATAGGTCCACAATGAAAAATATAAAAATATTTTGTCAACCATGTCGTCAACAATGCACGTAATAAATTTGGTTACAAGATTGTTTGAATTTGACTATTGTTTGGTACATGTTTAATTTGGTTGCAAAATCGTTTAGATTTGACTATTTATTTTTAGATTTGATTATTTAGATTTAGGATAATTAAATCTAAACGATTTTTTTTCAATATTCATCGTTGTTTAGATTTGGCTACAACAGTTGTTTATACTTTGGCTAATTTGTCTAAACGATTTTTTTCTTTTTTGGTGCACGATTTTTTAGATTGGGATATACAATCGTTTATTTTTTTAGATTTGGCTATCTAAATCTCAACAATATTTTTTCAATATCTTTTATATTTAGTATACGATCTTGAATAACCAAATAATAGTTTGAGATTTTTTTTTTAATAGATACAAGAAGAGGAAAAAAAAAGACGATGGAAAGAAAAAAAACTCAAATCACAGACGAAGAGATTTGATACGAGAAAAAGAAATACGATAAAATCAACTTCATGAGTTTATTATGTAAATATTTTATCTATTTGTTATATTTATGAAAATTAAGCTAAAAAATTTATTATTGAAATATGGTTGTTTTAATCGCATTTTTATTAATACAACATAAAATAAGTTGTTAAAATAATAATATTAATAGAAAAAATCCCTGAATTATTGCTCCAATGTTTAGTCAAAAGTTGTAATGATAAAGTAAACATAAGAAGATCTCAAAAGTAATCTAATGGGATGTTGTCTCTCGTGGAATTTAATGTACAACTTTATAGTAATATGGATTGTCATGCCACATGTTTTTCCCATTTATCAAAATATATTTCTATAATATATCAAATCCTCAGAGTCATAGATTTATTAATTATTCATTTCCCTTTAGATGAAAAAAGCATAAAGTTTAAGAATTAATTGGTCAATGCATATATATTTATTATTTCAAATAGTTGTGAATGTGGGAGAAAAACAATGAATCATAATGAAATTCTACATAGAAAATAGATAGTTACAAAAAAAAAAAAAAAGTTTGGATTTTTAATCCACAAATAAAAATCCAAGTAAGTAAAAGCCTAAACAATAAAAAATCGATACCAATATTTAACGTGGGCCATTAACAAAATGTTAACAACTATATATCTACAAAGCAGTAGAAGAATTATAACTTATTTGTTCGAAAAAATAATCTAGGTTACGAAGAAAATGTATCTCGAGTGTAGTTAGAAAGTTTATATAGCACACTCCTATAAATTTTAGGATCAAAATCGTAAATAATGTAAATATATATGTGACAAATATAAATACAACTTAGGTTTTAGAGATATTACATCATCACTCTTAAACTTCGACGGAATCCCATTTTTGATCTTTTAAATAATTATAATATCAAATTAATTAAAAACATTCCAATGTAACGAAAAGAACCTACGCTAAAATGAAAAGACAAGTTGGAATGGTATCTATTATCTTTTGTTAGATATTCCAAAGTCTTCAAAGAAAATTCCAAACGGATTTGACGTTTCTTTGCCTCCTTTCATAATAATAACTTCCAAGATTTTATTTTCAGAAAACAAGTTTTTATCTATTAACTAATTAGATATTAATCCTAAGGACAGAAAAATATTTAATAAATAACAACAATAATAATAAAGTGAGGTTAAAAATGTAAGTTTCAAAACTTAGAAAGAAAATTCAATAAATACAATTGTAACATTTTAAAATCGAGTGACCAAATTAAATTGAAACTCGAAATTTAAGAAAGTGCAATGTGACCAAATAAAAAAACTAAAGTCAAAACTTAGAGTTTTAAAACCGTTACTCCTAATATTTATTATCCTAAGTTTTTAACAACATAAAATAGTGATGATTGTGAAGAGACATGTGAGGATCGGATATCACATTGATAAGATTAAAAAAAAATCACGATGTTTGTAAAATACACAAGTTACTTCTTAGTTCCTTTTTGTCAATTAATTTTAACATAAAAAATATAATTTTTATATGTATTATGATATATGAAAGTGGATATTAAAAAATAAGAAACCCTAAGGAGAAAGACAATATATCCCATGATACAAAGAAACCCTCCTAATGATCAAAGGATAGGATAATGAAAAAGGCAGCCATGTTAGAAAGGTAAAGTAATAAGTGGAAATTAATAATCGTACACATTAAGCATTGGACAAGTACACATTTTCCCTTTTTTCTTCAACCACCATTTTAATAAAAAATAATTTTAAAAAATATAAATAATAATATTAATAAATCTCTCCTTCCACGAAACTCCCCTTTTCACAACACATTACAAAATCCTACAAAAACCCCTCAAATTGTCTCATCACAAACAACAAATCAAATTTCCCTTTTAATTCTTCCTTTCCCAATTTTTCCTCTCTTTTCTTTATGGAGAATTTGATCACAACCCTTCCAACTGATTTTCATCATAGAAAAGTTAGCCAAAATTCCAACAAACCAACCACAATTGATCAACAAAACAAGCCCATCAAAGTGAAGTACATTTCTAGTCCCATGATGGTTAAAGCCAATAACGAGTCAGAATTTCGAGCCATAGTTCAAAAACTCACTGGCCAGCACTCTCCTGATCATGATGCTAATTTTGATCAATCAGTTCAAGATTTTAACCATGCTTTTTATCCGCCACCACCCTCGTCCTCCACCCCCGGGGTTTCTTTCGATCCTAGGGATTGTTATGGTTCGGCCTCCGGTGATGTACTCTTCGACGACCGGATTGGGGACGGTGATGAAGGACGGTACTGGCGAGGTGAAATGGAAGGTTCTTTTTCTGGGTTTCAAGCTTCTTCTTGTGTGAATATATGGTGATGGAGATGAAGAAGAGGAAAAGTTTATGGATGATGAGTAGTGACATCATGGCTTTTTTAGCTTTAAAGTATAGTTTTTGTCGGACTTTGTATTTAGTATGTGCAAGGTTATATATGAATATATAGATTTGAGTTTTCTTTCACTATTTCAAGATCATTTTCTTTTTGGTTTCTGAAAATTAAGCCAATGCACACTACTTTTTTATTTAAAAAACTAAGAAAAAATATGTTTAATTTTCAAAAATTAAAAACAAAAAATAACATGATTGTTAGCCTAAACAATTCTCAACTGAAAAATAAAAATGAAAGGATTTGTTTAATTGGAATATTTTACTAGAGTGATAGTGTTTGTGTTGTGTTAGAACTCAATCCTAATTGTTTGAGAACAAAAAAATTGACTGGGAAATTATTCTTTGATTAGTGTCCAAATTATAAAACTATTGAATTTAATTCAATAGGATTTCCTTTGCATAATTCTTATGTAGGCATAAGAGTTCTCAAGAAAATGAGTACTATTATAATTTCTTCTCAATTTTTATTTTCATAATTTTGAATTAATTGTAAATGACATTAGGTAAAATAATATAGTTATAAATTATTGACAAAAATATAGAGTTTTAAGTGATATAATTATTGGTTTAGGGTTTAATTTATTTATATATAAATTGTGATTTAATTTTTAATTTATATGATGATAATGGCAGGTGAATATGATTAATAACCTAGCTATTAACAAACTATATAATTATGAATATTCATAATTAGTATTTACATATTGATTAACCAAAAAAATAATAATGATTAGGATATATAATATGCTCAAAACTCAACCAATTATAATGGAGCTACAACATATAATTAAACTCTGGATTAATTAGTATAACAAAACTCTTGAGCAAACTCTTCTAGCTATACATATATGAAGTACACTTTTCCAAGTAATTTCTACTCTTTTAGCAGCAGTTGACAAAGGCAAATTCTCGAGTATCAACTTATTTTCTTGCTCTACTTAATTAGCAATTTTAGTTGCGACGAAACCATCGTCTCTTCAATGACATCTAACCAATTTTAGCGTTTCATTTTAATTTGAAACGACAATATTATCGATCTTTGTTTTGTTGTGGTCCTCTAAATCTAATCTCTTTGTAGATTGTTCTTTCTTTTATATTGGTGCTAATTAAATTGGTAGACTTTCCTATATGCTACAAATCGAAACCTAATTTGACAAGTAGTACATCAACTTTTAGCATCTACATAAATAAAAATCTAACCAAATGGGTCAAAATATGTTCTAGAAAATTTTTGGTTAAATAACAAACAGTACATCGATGTGACGATGTCTCCGATAAATTACTTTTTTTTCTTTGGACAATATAAATAAAACAGAAAGTCATATAATTAGAAGATTACATCTCACAAAACAAACCTAAAAAATTATTCCAAATAAGGAAGTAGGAAAGAAAGATTGCATCTAATGAAGTAATGACATTAGATGCTTTGATCCCAAAAAAGAAGGACTATTCGCATCCTAAAGACTTCAGACCAATCAGCCTAACAACGTCCATCTATAAGATCATTGCCAAAACTCTTTCAAACAGGTTAAAAACTGCCCTTCCTGACACCATCTCAGGAAACCAGCTAGCTTTTGTCAAGAATCGCCAAATTACTGATGCTATCCTAATGGCAAATGAAGCTGTGGATTTTTGGAAGGTGAAGAAGATAAAGGGCTTTATTTTGAAGCTTGACATTGAAAAGGCTTTTGACAATTTAAATTGGGATTTCATCGATTTTGTCCTCGAGAAAAAGAATTTTCCAAACCTTTGGAGAAAGTGGATAAGAGGATGTATAAGCAATGTCACTTACTCTGTTATTGTCAACGGAAGACCCCAAGGACGTATTAAAGCTAACAGAGGTCTTAGACAAGGTGATCCCCTTTCCCCTTTTCTGTTTGTTATTGCCATGGATTACCTTAGTCGTCTTTTATCCCATCTGGAAAATTCTGGTGCAATTAAAGGGGTATCTCTCAACAGTAACTGCAACATCTCCCACATCCTCTTCGCTGTTGATATTCTTCTTTTCATAGAAGATAATGATTACTTCCTGAATAACCTTAGAATGGCTTTATCTCTGTTTGAAAGAGCTTCGGGTCTCAAAATCAACTTATTGAAATCAGCTCTGGTGCCAGTGAATGTGTCTGTGAATAGAGCTAAAGATTGTGCTTCGCTTTGGGGTATTTCCTGCCACTCTCTCCCCCTCTCCTACTTGGGAGTTCCTCTTGGTGGCAATCCAAAATCCAACCTTTTTTGGCACAACGTTGAAGATAAGATCCAAAAAAAGCTCAATAATTGGAAATATGCTCAGATATCAAAAGGCGGAAGACTCACTTTAATCAAGTCTACCCTTAGCAGTCTTCCTATTTATCAACTATCTGTTTTTCAAGCTCCTTCCTTGACGTGCAAAAACATTGAAAAATCCTGGAGAAAATTCCTTTGAAAAGGTAATAACGGAACAGTAGGGTCTCACCTAATCAACTGGACTAAAGTCTCTAAATCTAAAGAAGAGGGTGGGCTGGGTATCTCAAGGCTTCATGTGACAAATAAAGCCCTCCTAACTAAGTGGCTCTGGCGTTATCTCTCGGAACCTAAAGCCCTTTGGAAGAGTCTGATTCAATGCAAATATAAAGGCAACTATCCAGGAGACATTCCATCAAACATCTCCTCTAGTACTTCTAAAGCCCCGTGGAGATCTATCATTGACAACATCGATTGGTTCAAAAGTAATCAAAGTTGGGAACTGAATAATGGAGATCAAATCTCCTTTTGGTATTCTAATTGGTCTCCAGAAGGACGTCTCTCAACTGCCTATCCTAGACTTTTTGCTCTTACACTTGACAAAGAAATCTCAGTTAAAGATGCGTGGAACACATTCGATAATAAATGGAACATAATTTTTTAGAAGAGAGCTGAACGATAGAGAAAGAAGCAAATGGGCAAAAATTTTAGAGATTCTCCCTTGTCCGAGGTCTAATAGAGGATCAAGCAAGCCTACCTGGATTCCTGACAGCAATAACTCTTTCTCCATTGCATCCGCAAAAGTCTTGATCTCTCGGCAGCTGGATCAATCTCCAGGGGACCCTCGAGCAAAGCTTCTTGAGATTATATGGAAGTCCACCATTCCAATGAAGATCAAATTCTTCATGTGGTGCCTGATACAAAGAAGATTAAATACGATGGAGGTTATTCAGCAAAGAATGCCCAACATTCCCCTTCAACCCAACTGGTGCGTGCTTTGTAAGAAAGATAATGAATCAGGAAACCACCTTCTTCTTCGATGCGAAGCTGTGAAACCCTTATGGACCTTTCTCCAGCATTCTCTCAATTTTGCTCTCAGTACCGACGATCTGGAGGACGTGTTCTCCTTCTTCAGTTCTCTAAAGTGCTCCATCCCAAAACATAAGGTCGTTTTTTGTGGAATTATAGCATTATTTTGGGAAATTTGGTGTGAAAGGAATCTAAGAATTTTTGAAACCTCTAGCTCTCATAAAACAACTGCCAATATGTGGGAGGATTGTAAAATTCTGATAGGCAATTGGTGCAGTAGGGACTCTTATTTTAAAAATTATTCGGCTGCTACAATTGCTTTAAACCTTAGCAACTTCTGTAATTAGCTATCGGGCTTTTCTCTAGCCCCTCATTAATAAAATTGTGTGTCTAGTGCGGTCTTAGGTTCACTCCTAAGTCCTATCTAGCTGTTTCCTTTCAAAAAAAAAATGAAGTAATGACAATGTTGTTTTTCTTTCCCTCTTTGGGATAAAGACAAGATTTTAGTGGAAATTATTTTGTTCACATTACATTCCCTTGTTTAGTCTCATAAACAACATATAGTTTAATATTATTAGGTCTAAATTATTGATTCAGTAAGACATTATTATTAATATTATTATTTGGGAGATAGATTATCAATTAAGACTGTTATACAGTCAAACTAAGTGAGAGACAAAAAGATTATTATTGTTGTTATTATAATAATACACAATTAATATTATAGCAAAGCTGGTAAACTTTGTCTTTGGTCCATTAAGCCAAAATTATAAAACAATTAATCAAGAGATTATTGTGGCTTTTAATGGACATTGACTAAACCTTGCAGAATTTGTGGACAAATTTTGGTAAAGAATGTTGATTTTCCACATTCAAAACCAATCATATCATATAGATGCAAACTAAACTTTTTGACTCAGCTAACTACAAAAGTGTTTTTTCTTTTCAATATTATTTTAGGGTTTTAGGGTTTACAGATTATTCCTGAATATTTTAAAATAGTTATGAGTGAATTTGAATTTATCTCTTAATACACAAATAGTTAGATTTAGTCATACTTAATGTAAAATAAAAATGACCCAAATGGTTATTTTTTTTTAATAATCTTTAAGAACTAAAAACATTTAAAATATCTAGGAGTAACAAATAAACTAAAACTTCACTCTATTTAGGCAAATACTAGGTAGTCTGATCTATACTATTTCTTTTACATTTTAATCTCCATTGAACTTTAAATAAATCTTTAAATTATTTAATTTCAAGTTATTTTTGTATCTAGTTAGGAAAATAGATGAACAAAAGTTTTCATTTGACAATGGTACATATATTATGATACGTTGTGAATATTCATCGAGAGAATGTTAATAGAGATCATTATTTCAAGAAAAAAAACAATAGCCATGCATAGAGCAACAGTGAATCATATTAAAATATTTTAGTACAATAATTGATAAAAAAAAATTTATTGGACACTGTTTTCCGATATAACAAGATGAACCAAATATTTACAAAGATAGTATAACAAAATATTACCGTCCTACCAATGATAAATAGTAATAGATACTTATAAACAACTATTAGATGATAGCAGTCTATCGATATGATGTTTTGGTTATAAGTATAAGTAGTTTTTAGAAGTTGTGGACATTTATAACAACAAATACTCATAATTATTTAAACCAAACAAGCAACTAAGTTTGGCTAAATTTTTTACTCAAAAGTCAAAAGGTCACGTGTGTTGACCCCCAACATTATTTTTGTGGCCACCTTTGATTAACATTATCATTAAAAATAAAGTAGAAAACTTTTATGAAAAAAAAGTATGTTTTAAACACTCAATTTCAAAAGTTATGTTGGTCTACCAATATTTTTCAAATAATTAATTTTGGATTTCCCTTAAATTGGTCAAAAAGATGAAATAGAAAAAGTGGACTCAATTATAGAGTAAAAAAGGTGATCAATTTATATGATTTCTCCCGGAAATTTACGTACACATTTTTTTATCTTTTTTCTTCTTTTTTTTATCAAAATTGATGAACAACAAACAAAACAAAAATGAATATTCTAAAAATGGTTTTCTTTTACATGTCTTTGGAACAAGAAACATTTAAAACCTTGTTTGCATTTGTTCACATGTGTTTTAACCCAATAATGGACTATTTTTTTAAAAAAATAAAATAAAATATTTACAAAATATAGTAAAATATCACGGTCTATATACGATGGTCTGCAATAGGTCATGATAGACATATAATTATCTATTTTAATCTATCGTAATATTTTACTATATTTATAATTATTTTTAGAAATTCTATCATTTAAATATGATATACCAAATGATATTTGATGTGCTATTTATTCTTTGATATTATTAAATTAAAACTAATGATTTAATTTTGTGATAGCAAAACAAATTAAAGTTCAAAATATTATTATTATTATGATTATTTTTGGTGAGGAACAAAATTATATAATTGACTGAAATTGTTCATGCCCTCGATGATAGGGAATCTTACATAAAATAATTTATCAAAATTAACTTAGGTACAAAACATCTTAATTTTTAAAACTTGTTGTGGAAGAATATGCAATATATTTTATCTAATTGTATGCATTATTATTATTATTATTATTTTCTACACTTTGTTTATTATATATATTATGTCAAATCAACTGATTTGTTTATGATAGGGTATGTCTCATAACATCACTTTAGTTAATGATACCACCAAACCACTAATCAATTGGAAGGAGTTTTTCTAGCACTATAGTAGTGCAATTTTGTTTTCACATTAAGATAAAACAAAAAAAAAAAAAAATAGAGAAACACAAATTCAAAAAAAAAAAAAAACAAATTCCAAGAAGAAGAGTTTACACATGCATGGTTCCTTCGTGTACAATATTCTTTTTGTTTACTATATTAATTTATTTTTATTTAATCTCACATTAATGTTAATGAATCTTATTTTATAAAGATGTGTTGATGTGACACACAATAAATAAGACTTTAACAGTATTAGATAATTTTTTATTGTCATAGTAACTCAAAATTTCTTCATACTAATTTATAAATATACTTAACTATGAAGTAAAAACAGGAGAAAGAAAAACTAATTTATATTTAAATTTTATTGCTTATCATTCTACCAAATTAACAATCCCACTATTGCAGTGAATAAATATAAAAGGAATAGAGAAATTAAAAAAAAAAAAAAACAATAAAACTAAAAACATAATAATTAGCATGGAAAAACTCTAAATCAGAAAAAGAATTTATGGAACAAAAAAATTACACTAGTGTGAAGTATTATTAAAATCATGTAAAATAATTTTCTCTTAATCTCAATGAGATCGTAACACTTTCTTAAAGCTTTTGTATTGTTTAAACTTTTTAATTAAAAGAATTTAACAAGAGTTAATGCACCTAAGTTTAAAATGTTTTTATAATAATTGTGAGACTCTTTGAAATGAAAGATGTACATTGCACACTCCTTTTGTAGTGCTTAATAAGTTAGAGTCTATACATCACTTCCTTCGATCTTTTAGATATGGAAGAATTTTGCATTATTTATATTTTGTTAAAACTCAACAATAAATTTAAAATTAATAAGATATTTGAAGATTTCACAACTTCTACTACATCCATTGTCTTCATAGACAACTCGGAATACCATGATCTTCCAAAAGTTTTTCCTTTTTATGTCACACATATGGTTGATAAATCATAACTAAAATTTCTAATGCAACTTCCACCTACTTGACTCACCTAGAAGTTCATCAACCTATCAATAGAACTTCCATCACACACCTTGGAAAATCACACCACGACTCAATATCCTTGTGTGCAAACTTGTAGAACTTCTAACATCACATCACAAGTAGAATAACATAAGGATGAATTCTATTTTTGTTTTTGTTTTTTTTTTCTTCAAAGGAAGTTGATGTCTCCTTTGACAAGAAAGACAACATGATCAACATCTCATCTATAATCATTTAACCCAACCTACTCTGATTTGCATGTGTCAAGACTATCTGCATTCCAAACAATCATCTTCTACTTAAAAATTTATTATCGTCGATCCTCTTATGGAATCACTCTAAAAACTACATTAGAACACCATCGTTGCTTAACTTTCACTCACAAATAAAAAAGCTAAATTGATATCCATCAGATTTTTAAATTGATATAATTACTAATTTGTAATTTAATTGTTTGACACAATTATAAAAATTTATAAAGTCGTAGGAAGAGAATATTTTACCAAACCAATTTAGATACGTCCATATTCAAGAAAAAAGACAACCAAGAAGAAATAGCTCGAGCAAGAAAAAGAGAAGAAGATAATAAGGGCAAGAAAGGATGGAAATTATGGGCGATGGAGGTGATGCCAAAAGTTGAAAAATGTTCGGGTCTATAAGCTAAAGACCATTTTAAAAATTTAGATGTACAAATTGATTTATTTTAAGAAAATTACGATTAAGTAGATTATAACCAATCAAAAAATTGAGTTTAAATTTGTAACATAAAGAAAAATCTTCGGCAGAAACTTGGGAAGATGTTCGCGCGCTCACTGACCTATGGACTATCAGATCTCCAAAGTTCCTCAACTACACTGCTGGCACTATTGCACTAAATTTAAATGCTTTATGTTAACTTTCTTAGGGTGTCTTGGGCTTATCTCTAGTCCTTTTTGTGTTCGTTATCCTAGCTTCCTGTACTCTCTTTTTTATCATTAATGAAGTGGGGATGATGCTAAGAGGTTGTCCACCTAGTGGAGACGTCCGGGAGCACCTACTAACCCAATGTATCTTTTTCAAAAAAAAAATTGTAACATAATTAACTTTAAACTTTTTTCCATTCAATAGAAAGCTAAGCATACACGTTATTTACTCAAATAATTCCTCTATCGGTCATACATGTCTTAATACAAAAAAACCTAACAAATACAATACCTATTATACCTACATGATACAAGACAAGTTCACATCAAATGGACCCAACAACAAAGACTAAAATAGGATTTTATCCATATATATATAAACTTGAAATCAAAGGGTAAACCAGAAGGAGTTAATTATCATTTGTTTTTCCTTTTTTGTTTGGAAGTGGAGATTATGACATTTAAGCAGACAATTTAGAAGGGGCAATTTCCAACCACCCAAAAGACCAAAAAACCAACAAAAACAAATTGACCAAACTTTGGTAGACTAGGAAAACGCAAAGTCTTTTGGTTCATTAATTATAAACCAAACATTGTTATTTTTCCTTTAGTCAATTTCCATAAGCATGCTTTATTTATTTTATATTACCAACTCTTCTTTCCCCTCTGCTTCCTGCAACCAAAACTCCCCTTATCTACCGTAATTAATACATATCAGGTTAGATCATAGAGTTTAATTATTTTAATAATAAAATTGTTCAAATATATATTCACAAATATATTGAATTGATCAAAGGTTGACAATGATACATACTTATCGACATCTATTAATAATAAATATGATATATTATTATTGTTATATATCAAATTGATAAACATGACATATTTTACTATAATGTAAATGTTTTGGTTACTTTTTTTTTTTATATTCGAAAGTGATCCAATTATAAATCCTAATCCAAAATAATTTTGAAATATTTTATGTATTTATTTGGTTCCTGTAATTTTCTTTTATATAGAATTTTAAAATACAATTTTAATTTCAATTTATTGTCTAATACATTTATGAAAAATCTTCGAAGTATTTAAAAGTTATCTTTAATTGTTTTAAAAATTAGACCTTTAAACTTATATAATTCGTTCGTTTGAGGTTCCAATTATAACATTTTCTAAACTCGAGGGCTTAATTTTTTAAGTTTTTGATAGTATAATAATTGCAACTACCACCGTATTAATTTTACGGTGATTTTTGCATTTTACCCATTAAAATTTTATGTGTATTAGAGATGTAAATTCAAAATAGGTTAAGTTATTACTTTTGGAAGTTAGGACTAAGTAGATATTAATCAAAAAGTTTAGAGACATAGTTGTAATTTAATATTAAATAAATATATAACTTTGACTCTCCAACTCTCTACATCTTTATTATCTCTAGGTATCAATATTATATATACACAGAACCAATTCTTTGTTCAAAAGCAAGAGAGAGATAAATCTCTCTCTAACTCTCTCTAATGGGGAAGTGTGGAGAGAATCAATACACCAACCAAAGCCAAAGCCAAAGCCAAAACCAAAACCCTACAAAAGTTCAAAGAAAACCCATAAAAGTAAAGTACATTTCAAGTCCAATGATGATCAAAGCAAGTAGTGCACTTGAGTTCAGAGCCATTGTTCAGCAACTCACCGGCTTCGATTCCAACAGTACTCCTACTCGCCCGAGGAACCAGAAACCGCTTTCCGACTGCGCCCGAACTCCATCTTCAATGTTTCATGCAGATCGTGAAATGGAAGTTTTGAAGTTCTCAGATGATCACATGGCGTCGCTCCTCCAATTTGATGATCAAGGTTGTTTTGACACACAAAATAATAATAATAATATTCTTCCCAACAACATTATGGAATTTCAATCTTCTTGTTTTTTCCAATAGATTATATTTAAGGTTGTCTTTTGTTGGTCTGATTGGGAATTCAAGTATATATATGCAAAAAAAAAAAAAAAAAAAAAAGCAAATTTTCAAGCTTCAAGTATATATACTTTATTTGAACTTGCTTATTTCAATTAGGATTAATTGTTGTGAAGACACATGTTTGAACATTAATTTGTTTTGTGTCTTTATTTAATTTATGAACAACTACTTTCACTTGTTCTTTTTTTCCTTCATTTGTATGAATATTTGGTTTTTGATTTTTTTGATCTTTAATTTGAAATTTTAGTTCATAAACAAAAAAAAAATTTGGTTGTCTACTTTTTTGTGAATAAGATGAGAACCATGAGGTAAATCAATGGTAAGGAAACAAAGCTAAATTAAAGAAGAAATCCAAAATTAGGGCTATAATCAAACAGCTGTGTTCCAAGACTTTTTTTTTAAAAAAAAATCCTAAATGAATAATATAATTTAGAAACAAATACTTTTATATGCTTGTCTTTGGTATGCATTTGTTCAATAATTTATTAAAAAGTTCATGATTATAGAAGAATTATTTTTTTCCCCCTAATTTTAGAGACAGAAAATGTACGATGGAATTGGCCAAAGAGCTCGCTAACATCTTTGTAGGTCTGTTAAATTATGTTCATACTAACCTAACAATTAAAATAAATTTTGATTTATACTCGAGTAAATAATATTTAATACAATATCAAAATACATACGTGTTTCTTTAAATACAATTGAAGGTATAGGAGCCTTCGAGCCATAATTCTCGTAGGTATTAATATACATTGGTTTGTCAACAGAATTATATTTAGTTTATTAGAAAATAAACCATCTAAATATAGAGAGAATTTAAACAGTATATAGAGTTGAAGAGATAACTTAGACCACAGAGTATAAATGAAAAAAATAAGTTATGTTTTGGTAAACCAAATTCTAATAATATTTATTTACTACTTATTTTCATCTTATTATCCACAAATATATATATACACACTTTTTAAAAATAATAATTAGTTTAGGTTATAACTATCCAAAATTTTGAATTTTTCTGACATAATAATCATGTGGATGTAACATATATATTATCCAATTTTTAGGTCAATTCATTTTAAGAAATAATAATATATAATAATAATAATAATTATTTGTCAAATTCAATTATAGTTGAATTGGGTTAAAGTTATATTTGCCTCTTCAAATCTCTCACCTCATATGAATTGAAAGAAATGAAAAAACAAAAGAAAAAACGATCACTTGGTTAGGATTAGGGCAACAGCACATAATTAAGATTAGGAAGTTTTGAATTTTAAAATATAAATACAAAACATTTAAAAGTCTTTTTCCTCTAATTATTAAACAAAATCCTTAGTCTTTGTGAACTGCAATATTTTTCAATTCAACTATGTGATCCTTTTCAACATATGCTTCATTTAGTCAACTTCTTCTACGCATACTACCAATGTATTCATACATTTAGGGTTGTATCAATTTAAAATCGTTGTATCTAGCTAATTAATCATGCAATATCAATTTAATTAAACCTTATATTTCTATTTGTTTAAATTAATATAATGTGAGACTTCTACTTTTATCGATTAAGCTTTTAAACTTTCGTATAGATGATCGAACAAATTTGATTTTTAATTAAAAATTTTGTTGAAAATTTGATAATCGAATAAGTCTACATATGTGATAGTTGAATCCATTTACAAAATTTCAAATATAGTCCTAATTAATTTAAAGTTCTAAATTGATTCTCTTTGTAAAACATAGGGCGTTGAAGTTTAATTTAAAAAATCAAATGTCTCGTAATATTTTTTTACTAAATATGAAGAAAAAGTTGTAAGTTAATAATAAAAATTTAAGATTTAAATGTTGATGGAATATAAATTGAAAATTTCTCATTTTATTTTAGGAAGAATCAAATATTAATAGAAAAAGTAAATATTTTAGTTTAACACTCTTAAATTGAAATGATTTGGTTGTCTCGAACTTCACACGTATTCACCATATCATTGCAGGCATCTCATGCACTTGGATTTCTAGTTCCCTTTTTCTTGGTTTGGTCTCGTTTTCCAAACCAACTTGCATGAAATTTTCTTACATTGGTGTTATGTCTATAAGTTTTTGGCACCCAAGGCTACCAAGGTGTTAAATCGAGAGCCACTTGTTATCTTTTGATTGCTATATATTCGATGACTTAACTGATTAGCCCAGAATTCGAAACTCTAGCATTTTTCTTGGACGCTCGTTTCTGCACACCACCTCCCTATTTTTCTTAAAAAGTGGACTTGTCCATGGCCTTTTGGACGTTGCATGGGGTAACTTAGCTTCCTTTAGATAAAATAAAATGTTCATATCATATATTATGTAAATTTCCTCCTCGCATGTTAATTAACTCTGAACGTAATCATCATATTCTAAACATCCCATTTCATTTCATGCTCATACGTCAAATATTTTAAAATAGTTAATATATATTTTGAGATATTAAAGAATTCTACTAATATATATATATATATATACACACACAGTATATTACATGACTTTCTCAAGTAATTAAAGAAAAACTAATGACACTTATAATAATTTTATTATTCATGTATAACCAAAAATATTGGAAGTTTGAAACTTGAATAAATAATAGTCATACAAGGAGTTCGGTTTAAAGCATCTAGAACACTATTTTTCTTCTATATATATATATATATACAAAGTAATCATTCAAAGTCAAGATAATAGAAGATTGATTTGTTTGTTTGATCAAAGAAATTTAATTATTTTGTAATTTTGATTTCATTTATGTTTTTTTTCTTTACTAAAAGATTATATACTGATTGAAAAATATATAATGATGGTGATTGATGTTGATTTGCAGTTTGACTAGTTATATTATGTATATTAGTATGCAGCACATGAAAAGTTAGACAACTAAAGCCATTGTTGATGTGACTAGTAATAATCATAATTGAAACCATTTTGAAAATTTCAATATTTATTCAAACTCCAAATTTGACTTGATTCATGTGGTAAAGTAAACTAGATCACTTCGTGAGAGACTTTCTCTCTTTCTTTTTCTTTTCAAAAAAACTTTATACAATGTTTTAATTATAGTTTTTCTTTTTCAGATACGACCCCTAACTCACTGTGGTCGTAATGTTATAATGTTAGAAAGCATGATATCTCAACTCATAAAGTATACGTTACTTTATTTATATTGTCTATCGTGATTTTAGTGCTCTTACATGATAACAGTATTCTTCCTATTTTTCTACTCTCTTCATCCCTCTTTTGGTTGGCTTGCACTCACTCTCGAGTAATAATCCAATATGATAGTATTCGTATTCTTACATGTACGGGCGAGGGTGCTTTCTCATCTACTCTCACTCAAACTTTATGCTCTATACGTCCACTGGTGATGCATGAGGGAGAATATGAATAATTAGTAATATTGTTAGTGTATGCGCTTCGAAAATAGTAGAGGGCCTTTCTCTTTATTATTTTTCAAAAGTTAGGACAAATGATACTAGCAATTTACCATTTAGTTCATTCATACTTAATCACTATTGTACCATAGTGAGCTTTAGGTCAACTGTAATGGATATAATTGAAATAGAAAAAACCATTATTACAATTTAGGGATACTTTTTTTTCTTTAATTTATTTTTTGTGCCCATGTTTATTAAATTTTTGGGTAAAATCAATTTATAGAAATCAATTTATAGCCGTAAACATTGGGAATTGTATTAAATTATCAATTAAAATCAAAACTTTAAAGTCTAATAAATAAATCAACTTAGACCAACATCTTCGATCCCCTATGCTTAGGAATTGAACATCTTCCCTATATTGAAACTCTTATGATTGAAGCATATACATCAATAGTAACTATTAAATTCTATCAAGTCTTTCTTTTGCTTTAAGTAATAACCAAGCTATTTTGTTTTCTCTTATTGTAGAATGGGATCAAGCAATGGACCTTTGAGAGGGTGATTAGTGCTAATTTTAGTTAAATAATAGGGAATATAGTGCTAAGTTTCTCCCATTTCAGATTACTTAATGTAATAACCAAGGCAGTAGAAACAACTTGATACACTATCTGTATCTCCTCCATTCAATCTTTTGAGCGAAATACGGAAGTAAGGAAAACTCGTTGATTTGATCCATATTGGGTTGAATTCTTACCCCAATCTGGGAGAGTTGATTTACACTTTAGTCAGAGATCAAATTTTGAGCAATTAACTACAAGAAAATTATACTCCTTTGCTTGATATACTGTTTTGGTGCTTTGTTTAAAGGTTTCGCACATGATAGCAGAATAAACAGTATGAGTATTTTGTAGTGTGATAACTCAGCCAGCTAATTCTTAAATATTTAAGCTCTCTTTCTTGAGTCAAACTAAGTTGATATGAAGCTTACCAATCTGTAAGCAATTTGATAAAGAAAAAAACATTATTCTGAACTGATGATGACTTATTATTTATAAAGTTAATGGAAACAATCTCAGAGAAAATACAACTAAAATACAAACAAAATGTGGAAATCTATGATACCGCCTTCTACTTCAACTGACTGTCTCCAAAAATCTAAAACTCATACAAGGTATAGTGAAGAAATTTGAACTACAATGTTAGGAAAGTGATTTGAAGCAATTTCTTAGCCATTTTGTGGCAGAGTTGTCTTCATTTCAGTTCAAACTGCAAGGCATATTTGCATCTGTAGAACCTGATCTTGAGGAAATAAGCATGTGGGGGGGTTCCAATTCAGACAGGAACTTGACAATTTAAGCTCTGAGAGAGAGAAGGAGATCAGAGATTTGTCTATTAGTCTGTTCGTGGTAACAAGAAACTAAAGCCCGAGTTTTCCCGAATCAGTGGTGGTGGTTCGATATCTCCGATGTCTATTTGTTCCATAGACTTTGATAAATCATCAACTGAGAATGGAATGCTGCAGTACAAACGCAACCAATAAAATTGTTAAGGTTGTTTTGTTTTGTGTTTGGTAAAACAAATCAAGTAGCAATATACAACACACGTAAAGTAGTGGTTCATATATAAATAAGGCCCTTTATGATTTTTCTTTTTCACAAAGATTGAGAAAAATATATATTTACTGTCCTTCAAATCCTGGTAAAAAGATACTAACCTTGAATCGTCGTCCAATAGAAATGAATTGCTAATTGCATGGTTTGAATCTTCGGTCATTAACACTCTCATATTGGATATAACCTAGGAGAAGATTGAACAATAAAGATTTATGCACTTTTGCAAAAATGATATAAACAAGAGTGGTTCAAACATAAATCTTTGGAGTCGAACTACAAGAGATGATACAATGTTTAAAATCTTACATCGGGTGAAACACTATGGGTGCCATATTTGTCATCCCAGTACATCGTACTTATACGATACAGCTGCTGTATACTTAGTACCTATGAATGAAGAATTTGGTATGGTCATTAGGTGAGTAACTGCATAAAAACAGTACTTATGTATGTGCATTGGACACCAATTGCTTAGACGCCACTTACCGGACACAGATCGTGACTTATTTCATCTAATGTCTTCTTTGGCTTCTGATGAATAACCTATTACAGTATTGAAGCAAGAATTTAGCTTATTTTTCCAATTCAAAAAGTTTTTGGGGGGAGGACTTGGACATAATAGAAGGATGGGGAGATACCAGAAACCCGATCGCTTGTCTAATATGCTTTAGCTCGTCCCAAGCAGAACCTGCATACTGTATTTTAATTTTATCAGTCAGTAACCGTTTAAACAAAATAAATAAGACAAAGCAGCATATTCAAGGTACCTCATCAGTAGCTTTATAACACCAATGCTCTAATTCGGACAGCCCAGCTTTGACGTATTCACCATTGCTAAATGAACAACATTCTCGTCGTAATAGAAGACTGTAAAGAAAGAAAACATGTTTTCTGATTGAGAAAGCTGTTGGTTAAGTACCTCAAAAACAAGAAATGGGAGGGCTGAATACCTGTTAAACAGTTGGACGTTGATGAAAGAAAATATTTGTATGAAGACTTTGCGAACCAAAAATGGGGGTACCTATAATGACATTAGACATAGGAAGGAAAAAGAATATATGAGTCAGAAAAAGAAAACAACTAAAAAGATCCAAAACAACCAATTACACCTACGTATGCGCGCTTCTGGAGTAAAACAATCATTAAAGAGAATTTCAACTTGAGAAATCACAAGGTAATAACTTGTCAACCATATTTGCAAAAAGAAGCTAAAGGTTCTGCATACATGATTTGCTTTTAAGGTGTTTAAGAAGTTTCCGAGGCTCTTCACGATTCCTTGCCAGTGAGCAATCAAGGCACGTTGGGCCTCGGTGTTGGCAACAGAACGAGAAGATCCCTTCACCAAACTTGCCCTTGATGTTCTTGGTGCCTTTTCCATATTACATGAATAAGGGTTAGACTATTAGTGATTAGGAAGAAATGAAACTAAAGAAGTGAACCAGATAATTCATGAGGTATAACTCTAAATATACATACCTGGATGCACAATCCTAGCAATGGAGAAATTTCTTTCTTCAGATTATCTCTTATCATTCCATAAATTTTCTCTACATAGGCTGTCAGCTGCTGCTTGAAAAGCAAAGCAGGGTACTTCGCTTCAACTTGCCTTAAAGTGTCCACTCCACCACTTGTTCCACCATTGATTAAGGATAGATTGACTCCTTGTGGAGCTCCTCGGAAACTCTAGAAAAAGTTTAGAGAAGAAGAACATCAGATAAATTTAAGTATGATGGTAGTTTATGTATAGAATAACAAGGATTCGTGAATTCTTTTGTATTAACTTGCGTCATCCTCCCAAATATTGTAGCTGACGATGATCTTCGACGTTGTGGAGCCATTCCAGCAGCACCACTTGCTTTCAATGTACGTTGAAGCAGTAAGAGAAGCGTTGAAGCGTTGGATAACCAATAGGCCAAGACATCATTGTTATCCTGAGACTGGAAAGAAAATGGTGTTTGTATTCATGTTAGCAGTGACACTAAACTAAAAAGACATGCAGAAAAGAGCCGTAACATGTAAGGTCAATCAGTTTGAACCTCAATTGCATGGCCTATAGTTTGAATTATCTTATCAAACACACTGGTGCGTTCGACTTCAAACGACCTCCACTGAAGCAGACACTTGTAGATGATACAAGCAGCAATTGGCCTGTTTCCTGCAAAGCCAAGGTGCTGCGCAATACATCTAATGAGCAAATCTTGATTCTCTTGCTGTTTATCATTAAGTGATTTTTGAGGTTTATCCTCTACTTCTGAATCCCTTTGGTTAATAGAGGGGCTGTGTAGATCCTGATTCAGTAAATGAGATAGTAAGTTAAACGTAAGAAAAACCAAAATGGAATGAAGAACTTCTATTTATTCCTTCAAACGAATTTCATGCTCAATAACAGTTTTACACTTTTACTGACCAAAGGTGTCCTCCCTTCTCCTCCATAATGACCACTTTCAGCACCTCTCTGTCATTTGTCGCAAAAAGTTCACATGTAAATATCCCCAACATCACAATGTAATTAATTATTACTTATCAGTCTGCCATACAATAGCAATGTCTCATAATACCTGAAGAATTGATCTAGACCGTCCTGAGAGGATTTTATTAGGTGCCATAGACAAAGCTTGTTGGCGCAAAACTTGATTCTCTGATTCCAAATTGGAAAGCTTCTCTTCTAGCCTAATCAAGAGAGTGTTCAGTTAATCAATTCATGAATGTCAAATTAGTAGCTCTTACTCAGGTAGAAGACAGATGAAGTGCCTTAAACTTATATAGAGGATTATTATAAAGACTGAAAACAAGAGATCATACGCTGAGTTCCCTAAAAAACCTTAATACAATTATTAGAAATCTTAACTACAATCTGAGTTGAATTTTCGTAAACATATAAATATTGTCCATCTACCTAAATTCGACAAAAAGTCGGAACAATTCAGTTCCAGCAGTCCCACATTACAAAATATATAGATAGAGGCAATCTAAGAAGGCGATTGACAGAACTTTATTTATTTTCAACATAGTGATATTACCTGGTCAATGACTCCTGGAGCTGATGAGCTTTTTTCTCTGTATCTTCTAACTTTTTACGTTGTTCTTCTCTAGACTGTTCTACTTCACTACATTTTTTCTCAGATTCATCAGCTCTGTTTTTCTCCGCCTCCAGTGAGGTCTGAGAATTTGTAAAATAAATGTATTAACCAGTGTAAAAGGAATTATCAATCATCTGGAATGGTAAAAGCAATGAATGACTGATTATATGACACGTGTTAATACTAATATATAACAACAGAATGTTAGAAACACTTCTCATCTAGCTGAAATACCAATCAACCATAAAATAAAGAAAAGTTCGGAAAACAGAAAGAAAAATTGTCACTAATGACATCAGGCCAAATCATTGACTTTCATGTACTTGCATAACCACTAATATATTGGTCTCAGTATGCAGAGCTCAATCAACGAAAAGAAGAGGCTGAAAAAAAAATGATTTAGATAAATTTAGTTTATATGATGAGCAAAATCATTAATACCTTTAAGCTTTCTACTTCTGCTGTCAAATCATCAATTTTCTTGGTATCTTCAACCAGAACTTGGGTTTCTTGAATAACAGGAGGTGCTTCTTCAACAGCCTTCTTTGCAGCCTCTCGCTCCTTTACGAGCAATGAGTTAGTTTCATCAACTTTAGTCTGCAGTTCTTGCAAAGAATTTTGTAACTTTCCTATCTCCTGAGCTTTTGCCTCTTCCAGGTCCGTCTGCACAGATGATACAAAGCTTATTAGGCGAAATATTTATCTCAGACAACTATTGTTTCTGGGGTCAACCACAAACGATGAAAAAGACTACAAGTAGTTAATTTGTTACAAGTTGTCAGCTCTATAAGGTCAACCAAAAAGGAAGATCAAAACTACAAGTAATTGATTGTTTCAAATTGACTGGTTCTTTTTAGATTTTGATGAAAAGAAACTGCCTGAGTGTCTTATTGGGGAGTATTTTTCATAGTTTATTACCCAGTGATAAGTTTCGTATAAAACCCCACCTGTGACAAGTATAATAAAATTTAATGTACATAAAATTACCCTTAGGCGTTTTTCTAACTGTATGCGCCAAGTAAGTTCCTCCACTTTCTTTTCCAACTTGTCCTTTGCTTCTTTAAGTGCACCGGTCTCCCTTGCAGCCTGAAAATAGAGTGCTTTTAAGTTGCCCAATATGGAAACAGAGAACAAGAGACTGAAAAGAACTTGGGGTTTGAAATATACGAATATTGTCTACTTCTATCCAAACCACTAATCAGAGTAAGATTAGATAAGAGATTTGATACATCCTTGGTTGGTTGCCACTTTGGTACATACATACAAGCATACAAGGTTTCAAGTTATCAAATGGATATTTCGAACTGACAAATTTCAAGTATATAGTATGAAATATATTCTATACAAGATAACAAATTGATCAATGCTTACCAATTTGAGTTTTCTAAGTTCCTTTCTAGCAATTTTCCCCCTCCATCTACATTGTGCAACTATTGAGCCTCTTTGAAGTTTCTTATAGTATGACGCAGCTTTATGGCAACGCCATCGAGCCTACAATTTTACATATTAACAGGAAAATATTTAATCTAACAATAACAGGAATAGATTGCTTAAATCAATTAAAATATAAGTATGGAACCTGAATGATAATTGCCGCCTTTGTCTGCTTCCTAAATCTGAATTCATTCCTAGCTGCCATTGCCCTTAATCCAGTTTGCACATAAAGCACTGAGGCCTGTAGTCTTTTGTAGGCTTTTCTTGCATGAAATCTTCGAGCACTTTTCTGAATTTTCACAGCAGCTGCCTCTCTCTTCAAATTCTTGAAAAGTTTGCATGCCAGTTTTCCTGTAATCATGGTAATGAAAGAACCATAGCAACGTACTTAACAGGAAGCTTAAAATTTCCTCAATTTGGTGGGGGGCCCTTCATAAAAGTAAATGGCATATCGATTGTTATAGAACTCATGTACCAGCAAGTTAATTCAAATGCCATACCTCTCCATCTAGATTGCACGTATATGGTTGCCTTTCGTAATGCAATGAACTGTTTACGAGCAATATGGGTTCGTGTGCGCCGTTGAATAGTCTTTGCTGCATTACTCAATACCTCTGCTCTCCGAGCATCTAATTCAGCCATCTGACCAGCCCTCAAGAATACTTTTGTCTTACCTATCTGCAAAATGCAAGTTGATATATATGCCTCATGTTCACCATATATGACTGCATGCTTGGGCAAATTTTTCATTAAGAATAAGATTTGATATAAGTAGATGTTTTAAAACACATACAACCACTCCATCATTGTTGCTAGTGGAAAAAAAAATATCAAAATCTTGTGATTATATTCTATTGGTTAATGTAATAATTGTGAAAGTTAAGGTTAGATTATTTTAGTTTTGAAAGTGATTCATTATTTAAGAAAGAAGTATTTTTCACATAGAAGTAGATGTAAGACAAGCTCAAGGAACTTTCTGTCTTACCTGAAACCCTTTAAGTCCCTGCTTTTCTAATATCTTTTTGCAAACAGTCTTTTCATCGTAGCTGCTCACCAAGAAAAGGAAGTTGGTTTCAGAATGCAGAATATAAATTCCTCTAAGCAGTATTGTTACAGAATGAATACCAGAGGTGCTCTCTGTTTCCCACACCACAAAACTTAAGAAAGTGTATGAGAGTGAGAGAGAGCTATAAAATATTCGAAACTGAAAATACTTACTTTCCTTCTAAGGATTCTTGAGCTAAAATTCCAAATCGGTTAATGAATTCAAAGAATGCACGGCGAGTAGGGTACCCAGCACAGCTGATTCTGATTGCCTCTAAGACACCCTATAAAAGCATTGAAATTATTGTAGAGAGGGAGAATCAAAATCCAGTTACTGACTGAACAAAATAGGAAAGAAAAGTAGTACTCACACCACAACGTAGTTGTTGCATAATGTTGACATTCTCAAATATGGCAGGTTTCAAGAGGTTGTTTGGCTTCACACATCTGATGTAGTGAGGTTCTGTGGAATTTAGTGTCTCCATTAACTGTTGTAGTTGTAGCTGCAAACACATGATCCAGTACTTAAGGTTATGATCTCTCAACACGAAAAGATATCTTAGTTTCCAAGAAGGCAAGTTAGGATGTTACATTCAGATTAAGTAACTGATTGATAAAAAAAGGTTTCATCCTAATGCCTTTTTATGTGAGGTTTGAATTTGTTGTTTGTTCTTGTCACAGAAATTATTTTGATGATTGAGAGAACTACCTTAAAGCGAGATCCAATTGAAGAAAACTTGGAAGATTTTGCAGATTCTTCTTTTAGAGGGGGGAAAAGACCAGCAACAAATGAACATTTGGATGCACCTAACAAATCCTGATGTTCAGGAACTACATAATCCTTGTTTTTGTCCAAAAACTGATCAGATTGATACAAAACCTGATAACAAATACATAAATTGTAAGCGGAAGAATCTTCCCTGCCATGAACAAAATTATGCCTTGGAGTTCAATTTACCTCTCCAGCATAATGAGCAATGGTAAAATCTGTTCGAGAAAGTTTTGGCTTTATAAACCGCTTATGTGTTTTGAAAGTCTGATAGAGTTTGTTAGCAAATGTCTCATGTGTTGACTTTGGAAACATGCTGAAAAAAAGATGAAAAAGGACAACTTACATGTTAAAACTGATAGAACTACAATTGAATTAAAAAAAAAAAAAATTGAAGTGTTGAACAAAATACACAACTTCTTTAAGAATTGTATAATGACAAGAAATTCCCTACCTGATAATGGTCAGTCTCCGTGAAAAGTGACATTTTAGATAATTTAATTGAATTACAAAAAACTTACCAAGCTTCATCAAGGAGAGCCACAATTCCACCGGGTTTCTGTCAAATAAAGATACCACAACCAACTTCAGAAAGGCATGACAATATTAATGTACAAGATTTGATTATGAGAATATATCAAAACCATAGTCATGACTACAAAGGGATATTGCCGACATGTGCACAACTCAACTGGCTTAAAGCATGTCCTTGATTGAGGTTATAGGTTCAAATCTCTCACCTCGTCTATCATTGAACTTTGGAGAAAAGAGAACTATAAAGAGATATTGAAACCTAAATAGACTTTTTCATATAAGTTAAATTGAAATGGTCGTCAATGTAACTTTTTAATGCTCTTTTCTATTCCATCTGATAATGGTGAAATGTTCAAGGAACTATTTGATGCATCCAAGTCTACATGGTTGAAACTCACAATATAAATTATAGGGATAGTCCTAGTTGTTTCTTTTCATCTATCATTATCCCACATTTGATTTTTTTTTGTTTTGTTTTGTTTTTGTATTTTTTTGTTTTTTTTTTTATTTGCTCTAATCTACAATAGACAATTGTTTTTGTTTACATGAAAGTAACAGAAGCAACAAAAAAATCTCTCTAAAATAAGAGAAGTAATCATGAGATTAACGATAGGTTGGACAATAATCAGGTTTGGTCACAAAGTACTTGTAGATTTCTTTGTTTCATTAGTTGTCTATCCGGTGTTGTAGTGTAATCAATCAAATGTCTAATCAATATTATTGAAGGACCATTTATTATGTTAATCACCTATTGCTGATCGGATATATATATTTATGAACTCGCCATTTTGAACAATATACATAAAGATACGTGTACATCCATTTGCATATACTACCATGTTGAATGGATAAAATTAGGAAAATGAAAAAATGAAAAAAAATATATATATCTAACCTTTTCAATAAGATCTAACACATCTTGGTTGTCGACAAACTCAATGTAACTCCAATCAATCTCTTCTTTTGTATATTCTTCTTGTTCCATTTTGAAAACGTGCTGGAAACATATGTGTATTAATTAATGAAAAGCAAGTTAAGAGTGCTTAAATGGTGTAATGATTTCTGAAAGTCACCTGATTGAAATGTTGCTGTAACTTCTCGTTTGTGAAGTTAATGCAGAACTGCTCAAAACTGCACAGCATGATATGCTGAAATTAAGTTACAAGAATTTCCAAAAGTACAAATACAAAGCTTACACCGATATAATCACACATGAACATGCACATAATTCAGTGAATAATGCATGACCATGATAAATAACAAATAACGTGGCCGTATTTATGGATTAAAATCACGCAAAGCATCTACGAGTTACATGAAAGAGCTTGTTGGAGGACATTTAATGAGAACAAAATTTCAAAGTATTGCTAAGTTACAAGAAGCAAACTAAGCTAATAATGGAACTCCAATTAAACTTATGTAATTCACTCCATCAACCAGTAGCCTCTAATGCTTACATCTGTTTGTTTTTCTTTTATCTCTTTGATTTTGATATATGGGTCGATTGGAAAACTTGAACCAATATCCATATTTACAAGCATTATCCCTTACCTGTTAGCTTTGAAGCTTTCAAAACCATAGATATCAAGGACCCCAATCAGGGACTTTGAGTTAGGATCTTGTCCAATTGAGACATTAATTTTATCAACCAGCCTGCATGGGAGATAAAAGACATTTAGACTCCGTATGGAACTTGGTATTGTTTTCTAGTTTCAATCTTGTATAGTAGTTTCAGGGTGTAGTTCAATTATTAGCCATTAAAGCGAATGACATCTTTTAAAAGCTGGAAATTTACCAGTCAAATAGTCGAGAATATATAGTTTTAGCCAAACCATCACGACTAACAGCTGCACTTTGAGGATCCAAGCTACGTTTTATCACTTCTTCAGGGGTGATCATGACACGCTTACATAATGCATCTTCAAGGCCAGCATTATCACACCTGATAAACGTGCGGTTAGATGAATACCACTAATATAAAAAGATGTGATCATAAGCACCATTTTAATGTAGGATCAATACATGAGAAGCTCTGAAGTCATTTTAAGATGGAACTTAGCCTTGTCATCTTTTGGAATTGATGAATCAACTTCTTTTCCCTTAGTAAATTCAATGTTTCCAAGATGAAGAATTGCAGCAACAACCCTAAAGATTGCTTCCTGACAGAGTAAAGAGAGAAGAGAGGAAAGACATAAGAAGATGATTAACTATGCTCAAAATTAGGAAATAGTTACAAGCTGCAGCAGATACCATACCTGCTCCTTCGCACTTATTCCAACAACATCCATAGCTCTTCTAGTTGCAAGATAGTCATGAGCATCACTTACATCAACCAGCTCATAGCAATTTGATTGATTTAGATAATGAAATGACCTGGGATTTCCCAACTTGTATTTTTCAATTTCCTGTTATATCACAAACAATCTCATTCACAAACCAGGACCGTGCCAATTTCACGATCACGTGTCCGAAACAATGTGACATTCTTAGTTTAAGAACTGCTGAATACCTCCTGAGGTGCAGCACAAAGGAGATAAAAGCAATGATAGTTGCGCTCAGGATCAGAAACTTGGCAAACACGAGATCTCTCGAGGAGGTAAGTTCGGATAGCTGCTCCTGAGATTCTCCCATGCTTGTCAAACTGGATTTCAACGAATTTACCAAATCGACTGCATGGAGAAAATAATTCTCAGGAACAATTTGAGAAATGAAAGTTTGCTTCTTTTATTAGTTTCTAAAAATGAATTTTCATGAGGAAATTGCATGCATTAAATGAAGTAAAGTTAATGAATGTAATTTGAACTGCCAGGGGAAATGAATTTTATACCTCTTGGAATGTGGAAAGGTTTGTCTATGAAAAAGAAATATGATTGAAACACTCTTTTTAAACACTTTCGAAAGAAAAGTAATTAAATGTTTCACTAAAAGCACTTTAAGTGCTTTTTATCAAGTTCTAGAATTTCTCAACTACTTCTAAATCTTGAAACTTTTAGAAAATGCTTTTAATAAGTTAAAAGCATATTTTTAAGTGTTAACCAAACACTACTATTTTATATAGAAACACATTCAATCCTTCACATATTGTACCTGGAATTGTTATTTCTGACGGTTTTAGCATTTCCAAAAGCTTCGAGCACTGGATTTGACTGCAAATCAAGTCAAAGGGAGAAAATACCACGAGACTTGAATCAGAAGTTAACTATATAATATTTGAGGGTAGAAAACATAGCTTAAAACGTGTCTTACTGTTCTGGAGAAAATAGTGGTTTTATATTGAAGTTCTAATTTATCATACCTCAAGCACTTGTTGCTCAACTGTTCGTCCTTCAGTGGCCGCCCGGCCACCTAAAAATGCAAGGTACCTCATGAGCATTTTTGTGGTTTCAGTCTTCCCTGCTCCACTTTCACCACTGACCAGAATTGAATTGCTTTTACCCTCATTAATCATTGCCCTGTTTTGGTATAAATGTTAATTGTCAGTATGTAGAATTTCTTCAAGATTAAAATGTTGAAATTTAACCTGTATGCAACATCAGCAACAGCAAAAACATGAGGACTCAGTTCTCCAAATGGCGCTCCTTTGTATTGTTGCATCATGTGACCATCATAAAGATGAGGCAATCTTTGGAATGGATTAATAGCAATAAGAATATTGCCAGTGTATGTCTGCAATGAGAAGGAAGATTATACGATATACTTTTTTTTCTTCAACAGAGTTGATAGCTACAATATGAAGGGTGAAAATTTACATAGATTTCATTGAGTTCGTATCGTATTTTTAAATTTTGTAGAACTCCAGGCTCATGCAAGTAAGATAGCTTTGTCATGTCATCAACGCCACCAGCTGGAGCTTCCATATCTTTGGGGTATATTTTGGATAATTTTGCAACAACCTAAGATGCCAAATAGCATACAAAAATTAATATTTGTTGAGATAAACGGTGAAGCAGTGTTTCTAAGAGAGACCGTAAGGAACATCTGAGTCAAAAGAATTGTTACTATATTGAGAAAATACAGGGATTCTTGTATATGTTTCTTGTTCAAAAATATATATCTATATCCTACCTTCTGAACTTCCTATAAATTATCTTCTTTTAGCAAAACTTTAATGATAATATGAAAGAAAGAAAAGGTCTTTGCCTACTTTTTTTCCATTGCTGGCTTGGATCTCAGCTTCCTGTCCTGTAATCTTGGACACCTGTCCATCGAGCCAAGCAACTTCTGGATCTTCGATCCAGACATGAGAACCTACAATAATGTTAACTGGAGTACCCTGCATATTTGGAAGAAAAAAAAACTTAATTCAGAAATTATCACATTTGCACTATTTTTAAAAATAAATAATACTTTGAAATTACTTCTGAAGAGACACATTTATGAAAAGTATACACATCCTTGCAAACAAGCTACAGAAATTATGCAAAGGGCATCCGGGGTTTATTTTGAAATAGTAAGTTCTTTCCAAAGCAAAATAACTTCGCTTATTACAATTCTTCTCTTCGCTTATTACAATTCTTCTCTCCATAGAAGGGAGGAGTCCAGCACGAACTCAACTCTTAAGTTCTCTATATGTTCCATTTCCATGGAAACACGATTTGTTTGAACTTGCTTCTAACTGATATCCTAAAAAAACATCCCAAGAGAAAAATATTTACTAGGAAAGCTATATGACAGCAAGCATCCATACTACTGCAAAATCTCTACCCTGTGATGAAAATGCCCAGTTATTAGGGGATATTGATCGACTTTGCACCTGCTAATGCTCATCCTCCCACCCCATCATAAGCCTTAGATTTACATTCTAACATAGACAATGATTTCTAAATCTTTTCCATTACATATCTCTATGAGCAGAAAATCATCACTTATAGTCATTCACTTACCACATTTTTATTATCTTGCATCATTTTCAAGGTCTATTTGAAGATTATGAACAGAAATCAGTTAAATGACATTTTCAGCTATCAATCTAATCAGCAGCATCAGATCACAATGCAATACATCTTTTGTGATTCCTTAGCCCCTTTGATCTAGCAAATAAATATTACAGCCAAACATAAAAGCTATAATTCAGAACTTTGTGTGTGTGTGTGTGTGTGTGATTCAATCAAGATATATGATGGCAGTACACCAACCATTTCTAATGCTGCAATCTGAAGCTTGTTGACGATTGGGTACTTTCTTCAAACACTTCAGCTGCCTAACTCATACACCATACCAAAGACACAACGGCTAAAGAAAACATCACCTTGATCAAAACTAGAATGACCCAAAATGGCCCATTTGACAAAAATCATGACTAAATTCACATGAGAAAGCAGAGAATGGAAGAAAATGGGAGATGGGTCGGAGTGTAATGGAAGAAAATGCAGAAAAGAGACATTGGGGGGGAGGAAGTGGATGAAGAAAATGAAGGAAAAGAAGGTATTGAGATGTGAGAAAGAAAAAAAAAATGTGTGCTTTAGAGAGAGAGAGGTAGTGAATGTGGATGGGATGGAATGTGGGAGTGACATTGTTCATAAAGACCGGTAAGTTCGGTAGTTCCGTTAAATTCGCGCCAATTTATGGCTACCAAGTCTCTCTTTTCTCTCGCTCTCAACAGAAATGAATTTAGATGTCTCAGCTGAGCCAAATGCTACACTGACTTTGCCATAAATCAACCCTTCATCCTCACCCTTCGATTCAAATTTAATATTTTTATTATAATTTCTCAAAATGTCACACCTAAATTTAAAAATTTATCATCATTCATTTTCATACATTACATGCATGCACAGTTCATTGACGTCTCCCACAACTATAATAAAAATATTTGAATCTCATTCAAACTCGAGTGTATATACATTAATTTTTTCTTTGTTTTGATTTCTTTTCATATTAAGATAAACAATCAACATGAATATATTTCAATTGGAATAAAGTACGCATCATAGGGTGGAAGTTTAAATTTTCCACTCAAATTTGTGTATTTAAATTGATTATAGGATTAGAGTTCCACTTGGACGCATTATATCTATCTTTCACATAGAGCAAATTTTTTCATTTATTACTTGAATATGAACCTCTTATATGTCAATCATATAGTTTAAAATTACACTTATGATAGTCTTAGAATTTTATGTGATTAACATATACAAATTAAAATTAGAAAAAATAATGCATTTATTGTTAGGTTTCGAATTTTAGCGCATTGATCCCTCAACCAATAATAATAAAGAAAAGTTGTAAATATAATAATTTGATTTAAAGTATTGACATATATAGTAATATTTTTAAAAAATAGAAATTATAGTAAAGTTTGTCATAATTTATTAGAGATAGAAGTTCATCATGGATAAACTATATTGCAAATAGTGATAATAAGAGTCTATCAATAATAGAAGTATATCGCTAATAAATTTTGCTATATTTATAATCTTTTTTAAATGCTATATTCCTAAATATTACCCCTAAAATTGCTACTTATTATACTTATCCTAATAATAAATAAACAAAATCATGGTGCGACGTTTTACTACTATTCTTTGAAAAATATTTTTCAAATTTTAGAAACATCAACCTTCGGCTGAGGTTATACATATGTAAGATTTTCGATTTGCTCTTTCTTCTTTAAAATACTCAACTGCATGGGGTCTCTCTCCTCTGTCTCGCTCTCCTCTACAACATCTCCGAATCTAGGTATAATTTCTTACTGAACAAGATAAGAAAAAGGGTGAAGGACAAAAAAAACAAGAAAGAACAAATTTGAGCACTCACCAGATGGGAGGAGCAGAAGAAGAGGAACGAGAGAGCGAGAAACAGAAAAAGAAAGAAAAGGTGATGGAGGAAGAGAAAAATAAAATTGAGGTAAGTAGGTAAAATTGCTTGAAGAAAGAGGTACAAAATCTTCGATTTTAAAAAGGTAGGACGTTTTTCATTTGGGCCCTCCAAAATGAATCATCAAAATGGGTCATGCATACCATTTTCCTTATATAGATATAGCTTTTAAAACTACTCAACTTAAGAAACGAGTTTAAAAGTACACATAAGAAATAAGAAAATGAAATTTAGTAAATAAGCTTAATTTCTTAAGAACTTAAAACTAAACAAAAATGGCTACTAGAATAATGGAGAAAGGGAAGGACCAATATCTACAAACAAAAAGAGATAACCTCCCAAGCATCATTAACAAAAGAAGAAATGGCAACAGAACAGGCATCTCATGGTCATAGTAGCTGCTTAACTGTGTTTGGGGAGGTGGGGAAAGGGGATTGGGGCCAAATCTTTTGAAAGTAAGGCACTACTTTACAAAAATCCCATGGAATAGAAAAATCACCATGATGGTAAGGAGTCACTTCCAGTGATTTGCTTCTGATGTTACATTGGTAGATGCTTGTTCCCAACCTAATGAAAACAGAGTCGGAGTTTCGACGAATAAATGATAATATTTGAGTTTCTTTAGAGCGAAGACCTGAATTCGGGTTCTGCTTCCACAAGTCTTTGTAGCTTAACTTGTGTCGTAGCATCCACCGGTACTCGCAATGAGTGTCGAATTCTATGGTGTAGGATGATGATGATGAGGAGTCATCTTGTTCCTTGAAGAGAACCCATGTTTCCAAACCAAGCTTCCCACTTTGACCATATTGCAAAAGCCCATCTGATGACACTCCTAAAATGGAGTCCTCATAGTCCTGAGTCAGCTTACCGGTCGGTAGCTTGATTGAGGTTATCCGCCTTTCTCCGAATCCGGGATCATAAATCGCTAGACTTCGATATGTTCCAAACCAGTAAATAACTTCTTTAATCACAGTGCCTACTGTCCACGGGCTCAAAGCAAAATCTGAAGAACAAACAAGAGTGGATTGCTTCCATGTCCAAGTCCGAGAGGAGAAAGTCTCTATAGAGATGGTGTTAATTACATCAACTCTGCATTCACAGTTTGCTCGAACAACTCTATACACAATATCTCCGCAATCTGGGCCAGGGTCTTCTGTAATGAATGCAGTACATAGATATTTGTAGTGCTTTTGAGGTTGAGGAAGTTGGCGTCGGTACTTGGTGACAGAATCCCAGATATAATAATGTTTAGGGTGACGACCACAGAGAAGAAGCCCGTCAGAGTAGTCAATAAAATAGCCAAGTTTCCTTAAGATTCCAGATGATACTAAATCATCACTCTCTTGACAAGTTGAAAGTAGAGGTAGAGCTGGCTCAGACCGGGGGCGCCTCACCCCGTCTTGTGGTCTGTCAATGTAAAGAAAATTGCATACGAAAAAGCCAAAAAGACGAGTGTGTGCACCCCATTGCTTTTCGTAACTACGACGAAATGAAAAATTACAAATCAAGGATAGCCATCTTTTGGACACGAGAATAAGTTTGAAAATAGATTTCTCTGGCAAACGAAGGAGGATTTCAGTGAGGATGTCATCACATGCCAAAGCTGAATGAATACTATCGCTAACCATTCTCTTCCCTCTATGACTGGGGAAGCTTTCCAACGAGTGTGAACTTCCAGTGTTACCTAAACAAATCAATATGCTAGCAAGTTAAAATGTACTGCATTTAACATTATTGCAATCACATGCAACTAGTTACACTACAATGTAAGAGTTCACAAACGAGTAAAAGATGAAAAGATGAAAAAGTACTTAAGAAAATACAATAAATACTGCATTGCACATAATGAGAATCAAGATGAGGTCTAAGTATGAAAATTTGATATGGAAACCCAGAATCAAGTTAGCAACTGAGTACTCTATTTAAGACATATCTTAACTGGAATGCATTTATATTTCCTTTGTAATTTTTTGTTTTTATTGCTTTTTTGGAGTTTGTATATTTTGAGCGCTAGTGTCTTTTCATCAGATTAGTGGAAAGTTTGTTTCATGTTTAAACAATAAGAAGATGTTAGCAATTGATGATGACATTTTCATATATGAGCCCAAGTTGTTATAACACGACATACAGATGAAAAAAATAACTGCTTAATGAAACTTCAAGAATCAAAATCAATCAAGGACAAAAAAAAAATAGAAAAAACGAATGTGGCATTGACAATATCTTTTGATATTATGTCCAAAAAACTTGAACTGCTGTTTGATGGGAGAATGCTACCTTATCAACATAAAAGAGCTCTCTTAAATTGCTTAATGAGTGGAATATAGAGTTTAAAAGCCACGTTAAAGATTTAAAGCATTTAGAAACCACCAACATTTCATTCTAATATTATTTTTGCATCATGAATCCAATCATTAGTATCAAGAGTTTCATTTGTCTCTTTAGTATATCCAAAACCTATAAGTTCTCAAATTCAAACACCAAATCAAACATTTCATATATAATATATAGATGACAATAACCACTTTCATTGAGAAAAAAAATGAAAGAATATAAAAGCATACAAAAAACTAGCCCGTAAAAGGAAGGAGCACCCTCTATAAAAATGGGAATCCAACTATGGAAAATAACACCCATAGAATAATTACAAAAAGCATTTGAAACGATAGTCCACAAAGAAACATGAAAACAAATGCAGACCAAATCTTAATAAAGTCCCTCTCGGCTCTAAAAACCCTAATATTCTGCTTGCCCCACAAAATCTACAAAATATCACACACCCCTGGAAACCAAAGACAGCTAACCCTAACCAGAGTAAACATTATGACCCAATAGAAAAGCTAAATTGTTATCGACAAATGTAAAGGATGATACTGTATCAAGCCTAATGATTAGACTAGACCAAAGGATCTTCAGTAACAAACATAAAAGGACAAACTACAAATTTGATCCCTTGGGTAGAGTTGGTTTCCACTTGAGCAAGCATCCTGCTTCATAATAGGAGTTAGAGTAGCTTATGAAAGTTCTCTTAGTTCTTTCCTATCTTTATTTCTAAAATACTACTACTTCATTTTAAGAGTTAATCAACTTAACATTTCTTACTCTAACCAAAGAGAAGCTAAGAAGCATGAACATGGATATGACACGACGTGAACACAGCAACACGACATTTTTTAAAAATCTAGGACATGACACATCAAGGATACGTTTATTAAAATATTCGTTTATTAAAGGATACATTTATTAAAATATTCATTTTCAACCGTTATCATTATTGTCATATATGTGTCTTTTAAGTCTACTCAACGAGTGTTCTATGTTTGTCTAACACTTTTGTTCCACTAACAAGTATCTGATAGGTGTCCACCAAGCGTTGGAGTGTCCAAGTGTCAAACACGGACACGCTAGCTAAACCAAAGTGTCTGTGCTTCTTAGAAGAGAAGGATTAAAGGGTAAGCATAAACTTCACCCAGGCATGATAAATGGCTATCAAAGAGAAGGATCCAACATTCAAGGTTCAATCTCCAAATTGAAAACTTAATGACTATTAAAATTTAAAACCTTATCTCTAAATCCCGAAATTGAACTAATTCGTTATCAACAGCATCCTTAATCAAAATTCTCAAACAGATTAGACAGTTGAATACGTCAGATGAAATCCAAACTGAAGAAATCCAACGAAGATTTCGATCAACACCAGAATTTGAAACTAGTCATGCTACATTATAAATGACATAATCATGTTCAGTCCATAACAGAGTGAACATGCAACATTAATCGCCCATAAATCGTGCAAAAATATAAATGAATATATCAACAAAGACCCAGAACACTTCAATCTGAAAGTAACATTCCACCCAGAAATCCAAGAGCAAAAAAATCTACAATACGACAAACAACATAAAAAAAAAAAAAAAAAAAAAACCCAAATCCTTCCTATCAGTCTCTTTTTTTCTATTTGTTACCATAAACTTAAAATTAGAACAACAAGAAATGATAGAAAGCAAAGACGAACAAAACTTATCAAAACCCATCTGTATTTTATAACAACAAACCAAAAACCCTCTGAAAAAAGTGCAATGAAAAGAGAAAAGAAAGAAAGAACGATCTGGGTTGTTTGAGTGAGAGAGAAATTTATAGATACCGATTACGAGAGCGATGATCTTCGTACCTGATGGCCGATTGCTTGCAGAAGCAGAAGCAGAAGCCGCGCGGGGAGAATTTTTGGCGTTATCCATGGTTTACGGTACAAGAAAATATTTGGCCAAAAATATAAATTAGCTGAACAAACGGGAAATTGCAAATCATGTTTTCTTTTTCTTTTTTAAAAGAATATGAAAATATGTCATTATTAATACAAGTTTTTTTTTCTTTCACATATGTGGTGAAATAAATTTTACAATTTTCATTTATACAAATTTATTACTTTTGCAAAACATGACAAAAAAAAAATTTCAATCCACAAAAAGTAAAAACAAAAAATATGAATGCACTTGATATACACTCGATACATCTCACACATTATCATAAAGTATCAAAATTATAAAAAAATGTGTGACTCTTCATAGTATTTTATTCTTAATTTGTCATCCCAAATTTTGCTTAATATTAGTTTATCCAATTAGAACCGATGACAAAAATTATACTTAAAATGAGGAAATTTCTATTGCTACTTCAATACTAACTTCATATCTAAGCAGTCATCAAGATCTATACGTGTTGACATAATAAGTATTTAGTAAATTAATAAATTATTTAATAATATGTCAAATAATCAATTATTGTAATTATTAGTATCTGTTATTAAATTTTCCTATAGAGTCTATTAGTAGTTAGAATTATAGTCTTAAAACTTTCAAAATTAAAAATTAAACTTTGATGTCGATTCAAAATTTAAAATTAGACCATAAAACTTACACAATTGTATGCATAGAATTTAATTTTTAGCATTTATGAATCTAATTTTTCAATTATTGTAAGATTAAGAATCTAATTTTAATATTTTTAGAAGCTTAGGACTACGAGAGTGTAATTACAACTACCATTTAAATTCTATTTATGTCCATATCCCTATTTTACTTTAAATCTTGGTCGGTTTCTTTAAATATAGTTTTCAAGAATAAGGAAAAAGAAAAGTAAAGTGATGAAACTTTGGACGTTTAATTCAGCACTTAATGTTGATATTATATTAAGTTTTCATTAAGATATTTTCAAATTTTCGCATTTTCACAAATTTGACGTTAATGTGAGGAGGAAGCGACATTTTCATTATGTTATGGGTGGATTCTAGAATGAGTCGGGTCCAACCAAGGTCGAGCCTCCAAGAGCTCGACATTTCCTTCGTATTTTTTTGTAAAATTAAAACCTCAAACATTTTCATCAACATCAATATATTTTTTTTTTTTTTGGTATGTTTGGCCCATAAATTTGGAAATAGAGGGGTTTGACATTTAAAACTAAGATTATATTTGATCATTTGGACTAAAATTTTCAAGATCAAGAAACCAAGCTCATGGGTCATCGGATTTGGAATTATAAGTTTTTTTTTTCTTTTTTTTTTGAATGAATGTCATGGCCGTTTGAGAAAAAATTTCCCTCAATTTTTTACTCTTATAAGTAATAATACGACGTGCATCAACCAAGCCATCAAGCAACAACCATACAATTGTTAACGATCGATCGTATGACACAATTGATAACCAAATATATATATTGTGTGACCGATGATTTAACAATCTTCATTCCCTTCAAAGAAAAAACTCACAAAGTAAAATCACAATATGACATGACTTTCGTCTCTAGAAAGTTAAAAGTTCAATTCTCTATCGTATAATTATTGTACTAAAAGAGAGGATATAGTAATGACAACAATAGTACGTTGTAGAAAGAAAGAAAATGAGTGAAAAAGACTCATGTTAACCAAATAAAAACGTTACAATAAATGAATTAAGTCACATGCATCATTTTTTACTAGCAAACCAATAGCTAAACAATCTCAATAACTATATTTAGGTCAATTAATTTTCCAAACTTCAACATTAAAATCTCTTCCAAATATTAGAAATCAAAGAGGGTGTCAATTCCATCATTTTAGGATGAGTTTCATGACCATTTAATTTCTTTTTATTTTATTCTATAAAATTAAACCCATAAAACACTACCAAAAATTATTAATTTTCTTGACAAAAAAAAGTTTTAAGTATTTATGAAAATAATAGGTAAAAAACTAATACAAATTTCAAAAATAAAAAACAAACTAAAAATGAGGAACTTTTCGTGATTATACGATGAGTTTTTGAAAATTAAACCTATAATATATCTTTTACTTTTTTTTTCGTTATTTAATTTAAATTTTATCAATATTTTAAAAAACCAAACCAAAATCTTAAAACAAATTTAAAAATTTATCTAGATTTGACCGACAATTCAATTCTCTTACCTAAGAAATATGTTTAATTTAAAATACTAATAAAAGTAGTTATTAAAATGGGTCTGAGATAAAAAATTGTATGTTTTAATTTATTGTTTATGCTTAATTTTTCAAAAAAAAAAAAGAAAAAAGGAAACAACAAACAAAAGAAAAAAGTTAACAAAAGGTCACTTTTCTTCATATAAAAAAAAAATAAAATAAAATGATAGTGAAAAATAGGACTTTGTTAAAGGCTAGTTTTATAAAACTAAAAAGATATATATATTTAAAGTTGACATTTAAATAATATTTTAATCTTATTCATCAAGGCTATAATAGCCTAAAACTTTGGTTAAATTAGATTTAGTGGTGATGTTAATTGGGCTAAATGAGTATAGTAATATTATAATATAATTTAAAGTTTTCATCACCTTTTTAATCCCAACAAAAGCTACTTATTGGTCTCATGATCTTGATATTTAGATGTGCTTTTGAGTGGCTATATATATATATATATATGTAAAAATTTAATTAGTGGAGATCACCCTAACACTTCTTTTAATATTATTCCCCCCTATAATTACATATATATATATATACATATAGTCTTTTATTATAGTATAGTACTTAGAATATTATAAGGAAGCATTTCATTATAGGGAAAAGTCTACTTTTGGTCTAATATAATATGTGTGACCATGCATGAACAATATCTAAATTTAAGAATTTAAAAAGAAGATACATACAAAATAATGAAATTTTCAAGAGATTTGATTTCAAATCATATGCTAAAATTTTATGTGTGTAGTGTAACATGTTATATAGATTTAAAAATTAAGAGTAATTTGTAATTTTGAAATTTATATAACACTCTTAGCGAACAATGTTGCTATATTGGTGACAAAATATAGCTAAAAAGTGGCAATAAATATGAGCATACGTGTGTGTATATGTATATATATATATATATTAAATTTAAATGACGAGAAACTATTAAAATTTATAATCATTCATAATAGTGTTGGAAATGCAATTAAAGTATATACTACATTAGCTTGATAAAAAGATCATCGTGAATATATAAATACGAGCAACTACCTCCAAAAATGATAATCATAAGATCACTTTTGGGATCAAAATTAAATCAAAGCCATGAAAGTTATGTTCAAAATAGATAATATCATATAGTATCATAAAGATATTTGGAGCCTTGTTGGTTCTCGACAAGTGGGGTATCAGAGTCATATACCCTAACCATAGTTAGTTGATAGTGATTCCATGGTTCTCCTAAAACATTATCAGTGGAACAACAGAAAAATTAATGAACCAGATCATATGACACAACTAGTACAATAAGTGAAAAATATTCATAGTTGAACATTCAAATATATATACTATAAAATATTTTTTGGTTCATATATCCTCTTCGTAAAACATTATTATTTAGATTTTTTTAATCATATTTTAAAAAGGAAAGAACCAAAGGTTATTTCTTCCTCTTAAAAGAAACACACAACTATTCAAACCAATGTATAATTTATCTATGGTATTCAACTACCCTATGAATTAATTTTCTACGAGTTTTTTTGACATTCAAATATCATATAGTCGAACATATTGTTTCATGAGATCAGTCAAGATATACGTAAATTGACACATACAATACAAATATTATATATATATGTATATAATTTAAAATGGTATATAATTACAAAAAGAATGTTGGTTTATAGAAAGAGTAGTATATGAAGATACTTTAATGATTAGATTATCAACTTGATGAGTTATAAAAATGAGATATGTTTTCCTAATCCATTAAAAGAAATCTTTTTTAAGCTTCAATGAAAGGGTCAATTATATATGCAGCAACCCAACTAATTCTAAAAACACTATGATATATGATTATTGCACAATTGATATATGTTGGCTTCAAATTTTAGTATATACCAAAATGATAAAAATCTTAATAATTAATAATTAAATAAAAAAAAACTTAAATCTTAATTAAATATAAAAAGTCAACTAGTTGACTAATTTAGAACCTTTGAAAATGTATAGTATGTGAATTAAAATAAAGGTTAAATTTTAAAGTTATTTCTGAAATTAATTTCAATAAACTTATGCATCCAAATATTCTAATACTTATAAAATCAAGTCTAATAATTTTTGTTTTTTAGTGATTTTTATATGGGTATAAATAGTTTGTATTTTTTATATATATACTTTGGGAAAAAAAATCTTCATGTAAGAAACTAAGAAAGTAATTAATAGCCAATTATTAAATATTTTTTGTTTAATTTAAATAAAAATAAATATAGAAAAGATAATTGAATTTAAATTGTTTTGTTTTGTTTAATTTTGTAAGGGTTTAATTTCTAGAATAAGTCAATTTAAATGTTTCATAATCCTCAAATTTTCTTTTTAAATATTTTAAAAATTGTCTTTATTAAAAGAGTTTAAATAAAAATGATTTTTCTAAAAACAATTTTTTAATTAATCCAAACCAATCATTTTTAAATACTTAAAAACATTTATGATGGTGTGTTTTTCTTTTAATTTATGATGGTTTCTTCCTAATTTTCTATATTTGTTTTCTATCTATTTTAGATTTATTGTGGTGTGTTATTTAATAAAAATACTTAAATTCCTAATTAAATTCGAAAAATGAAATAGTATTCTTTTTTTCAATTTTTAAAACCTAACTTAATTTATTACAAATAAAACATGAATATAAATAAGGAATAACATAAATCATGCAAACTAATATACATGATCAAAAATTTCCATCAAAATTTCAAAATTAAATTTATGAGAGGTTTTTTTCCTTTTTTTTCAAGAAGACTTAAATTCTTTTTTGAATTTATTATTCTTAAATCGACATTTAATTCACAGGTAAATCTATCATATACATTTAAATATTGTCCTACTTTAAGATTAAATTATCAATTATATAATCTAATAAAAGTCTTAATATCTAAGTTTTATTAACTAATTATAATTTTTCTTTTATTAATTTTCACAAAGTTTTATGAAACTTTCCATCGAAATTAATTTTTTTCAATTCTACGAAACAATCCATCTAATTCTAATTCTACGACTATTTAAATTTAAAGAAAGATTGTAAGATTGATATGGATTATTGTTTACTCATGTTAGGATTCATTGTCTTGACATGCCATAATTTATTTATTCAAAGGTGGCTTGTCAGTATTAGGAACCCACCATATAATAATTAATTCTATCTTATTGAGCCATGATTTATTACATTTTCATATTTTTTTTTTATGACTTGACATGCATCTCATAAATTTTTATCTCATGATTATAGTAAAAGTGTTACTCTCTCTCCCCTAGGTAGATTTATTAAGTCTGTTGTTTGATGATCATTTAATCCTTCTCAATAACCAGTTTCGTTTTTTTTTTTATTTAAATTAAACATACTTTTATTAATTTTGAGATCATTATTAACATTATCGTTACTGGTAAAGGAAGGTAACAGTAATAATAAACTTGATAAAAACTATAGTATAAAGAAAACGGTGATCCACAACAATCCAATTTGTGTGCGATTTCAGTTCATTAAAATTGATTCATCAAAGAAATTTCATTATGATTACATCAACTTTAACAAAACATGGCGTATGTGTATTTACAAGTTATGCAGTAGTATTGGCGTTTTAATTATGAAAATATGATGATGTTGTTACATAATTTGCTCTTTGTAATGTGTTGGTATAATAGTTCTACGTAAATACGATAAATGCGTAGCTATCAATTATATTTTCATAATTACATCTAGTACTCTACGATTAAATTATTTATTAGTGTGTATCATACGACGAAGATGATGTATGTTTCACTCGTTAAATGTAATTAATGTTCATTAGTAAGCATCAATAGTAAATAAGTTTATCATAGATAAACAAAATAGCCATATATTACTAGCAAACATATGAGGTTGAGACATGAGCAACTCCAAAGGATTTATTTTCATGGATTTTACTTTTTCTTCGTTTCTTCTTCTTCTTCTTCTTTTCCTTTTTTGTATTTAGTAGTTCATCCAAGCGCTGCATATTCGAACGCTAAATTGAAGAAAAAAATTTCAAAAGTTATAGAAGAATCAAACTTTTGATAGATTATTCCATACCCAACTAAGTTTTATCCATTAAAATTCTTTGCAGATATATACTTTTTAATTAATAAATAATAATGAGATAAACATATACATATATTAATCATAAGACAATAATTGATATGTTTCACATTAACCCAAAACCATTGAATTGTGTGTGTATTTACATTGGCCATATATAGAGAGGAAATTAAAAAAGGGGAAAGGTTTCATGTATAGTTCAAACATATGAAAAGAGAAATTGGGTAATAACAATGTTATATTTATTTATTTCATTTATGGACAGGGTTTCAATTAGGAAAGAAAACTTTGTATTAAAAAGTTTGATGTTTTAATATATATATATATATATATATATATATATATATATATATATATATATATATATATATATATATTTAGGGTAATGTTTTGTTGTTATGTATGTGTATATGTGTGTTCTTTTAATTATGTGGGGTCGGTGTAGACAAGGACGTGCATCCCACCATCATAAGCGCATGCCACCCCACTCACAAATAAAACCCTAGAATTCTTAATCACCATCCCCACTTCCCCCTCCTTCTTCTTCCTCTTCTTCTAATTCTTCTTCTTCACAATTTTTTTCATTTGTTTATTCAAATAGAGTTGGAGAGGAAAGCAGGTAGCAATGACTTTGTCACACACCCATACTACTTCCAACCACTCTCCATTTAATTAAAATTCACAAATTATTCAATCACATCACTGGTATTAATCTTTTAAGTCATCGATTAATTTAACGGTTTAATTAAGTTGTATAGGTGAAAACAAATTTAATATAATATAAGATCTAACACTTTTCCTTCTTATTGTAAGCTTGGAATATATATGAAAAACGAAGTATGTGAAAATGGATATAATTGAAAAGAAAACAATAACATAGCTTTCTTTTCCTTTCTTCTTCGTCCTTATTTTCTCTTCTTTTTTTTTTTTTCCTTTTTTTGTTGGTTTATGTTGCAAATGATCTTTTGCTTGTTCGTGTGTTTTTGATCCCTCTCTGTCGTAAGTATAAGTGTTTTGATCTCGATAATTTTGTGCTATAGAATGTGAGAAAGAGGGAGTTTGAGTGAGAGAGAGGAAAAGAGAGAACCGAGAGAGCGATCGAGCAAGCAAGAAGTCTAAGTGACATGTGAGATTTCATATGGGTAATTTCACTAAAATGGTCTAAACCCTTGATTTGAGAAAATTTTGAGTGATTGTTTTTTCTCCCTCAAATATTGTTAAGTCATTAACCTAGCTGAATCCCATATTCAACTGTATAAAGAGACCAAAAACACACACAAATATATATATATATATATATATATATATATATATATATATATATTAAAATAAGCACACACAACACTCACATTACCCTCAACATTTCTAAAAAACCCCATTTCTCTCTTTCTCTCTCCTCACATACTTTCTTGTCCATCTCAACTCTCTAGGCATCTCTTTGCCTTTTCTTTCTTTCTCCTTCCCCTTCATCATCACTTCAACCTCCCCTTTCCTTAATCCTTCCATTTAATTTACACCTCCCAATACTCTCTACTTATTAATTTAATCCTTTCTTCTCTCTATTTCTTTTCCTTTTTTTTTTAATTATTATTTCATCTTCTTCTTCCTCCTTTCAACCCCACAATACCATCCTAATTCTTCTTCAGCAGAAAAATTAATTTTTTTAGAAAAGAATTGTAACTTTTAAAACTCTGAAAATTTTCAAGATCTGATCTCTTTGATGATGGCAAACCGGTGGTGGACCTCCGGCCAGATGGGTCTTCCCGGAGTTGATCATACATCAACAAGCTCCTCTGCTATGAGAAAACCAGATCTGGGAATCTCCATGAACGACAACGGTGGTCCTGTTCACAGTGGTGGTGATGACGATGACGATAGGGATAACGGTGGCGATGAACCTAAAGAAGGAGCAGTTGAAGTTCCAACGCGTCGTCCCCGTGGTCGCCCGCCAGGGTCCAAGAATAAGCCTAAGCCACCTATCTTTGTTACTAGAGATAGCCCTAATGCCCTAAAAAGCCATGTCATGGAGATTTCTAATGGAGCTGATATTGCCGAGAGCGTTGCTCAATTCGCTCGACGGCGACAGAGAGGTGAGAGCTTAAGCTAATAGGTTGCGGTGAATTTAATTGTTGATTTTAATTATCTATATATATCCATGAGTCACAGAGTTTGTATATTTTGAAATTAGGTTAATTGAGTTCACATGAATTCGCGATTCATAACTGGCATGTTTGGATTGACTTCAAAAGAAAAATATTTTCGTTAACAGGAGTTTCTGTGCTTAGTGGTAGCGGTACGGTTACAAATGTCACACTCCGACAACCGTCTGCGCCTGGTGCAGTCTTAGCCCTCCAGGGCCGATTCGAGATACTTTCTTTAACTGGAACTTTCCTCCCTGGACCAGCCCCACCTGGCTCAACCGGACTAACGATCTACTTGGCTGGTGGACAAGGGCAAGTGGTGGGTGGCAGCGTCGTCGGGCCACTCACCGCTGCTGGCCCGGTGATGGTGATTGCTGCAACATTTTCCAACGCAACATACGAAAGATTACCCTTAGAAGAGGAAGAAGAAGGCGGGGGAGTAGGAGCGCAAGGGCACACATCGGCAGGCGGTGGCGCAGGCGACAGTTCACCACAAGGCATCGGAGGCGGAGTCGGCGGGGATCCATCAGCTATGACTCCACTGTACAATTTACCACCAAATTTACTACCGAATGGCGGCGGAGGGCAGATGAACCAAGAGGCTTATTCTTGGGCTCACGGCGGCCGGCCGTCATTTTAAAGCTTCCTGATGGGAGAAAAAATTAAAAAAAAAGGTTAGAAAATGTTTTAAGATTATATTGGAAGGCTGTTTTGTTATTGCAGCCATGGTTTAGGAAGTTGAAGATATAAAAGATGAAAGAGATGAGTCTCTCTATATATTTCATGTCTTAGTTGATTATAAATATTCAGTGTGAAAAAAAAAACCCTTAAATTAATTGTTCTATGCAAATACAAGGAGAGTTAATTAACTTTTTTATATTCAATTCCTCTCTCTTTTTCTTCTAATTTAATTTTTATTTTCTGTCTTGATGATTTTTGGGAAAAACAATATTGGAAGCAGAAAATAATAATAATAATCAAACCTCCATAAACTTCAAGCTATAAAATATGCATCAAATTGGTAAGAACTATGGCCCATTTGATGAAATGATTTTGTTTTTTTGAAAAATGGATCAGCTTAGTTTTACTATGATATATATTTTCTTTTTATTATTATTCTACCTCTCAAAAGAAATTATAAAAGAAAATAATACTAATTAAACAAATTTGATTTCTAAAACAGAGAAATAAAACATCCTTTATGAATGGGTTCTCTAGTTCTTAATTTGATCATAGTCATGATTGTTAAATTAATTAAGGTTTAGCTAGGTTTAATTTAAGGGAAGAAATTAGGGTTTTGTTTCTTTTGATATATCAAGAAGTGAATTACTTTCATTTGGGGGTACCAAGGGACAAAGAAGATTGGGTTTCATAATTTTTTTTTAATTATTCGATTGACGGTTTCAGCGGTAGCTTCATCTTCTAAATCAAATTTGTTTCTTGATTATTCTAATTATTTCTATATGCTTTAAATCAACAAACAACTTTTTGTCGTCCAATTAATTTATATGTTTCTAAGAAATTAGGATATTAAAAAAGCAATAATAAATAACTTATCTCTGTATTTTATATAATATATTTATTTTTTGTCAATTTTTTTTTTTACTTTAAAAAAAAAAAGAAAAACTACTATTTTAAACATAACTACCAATCATAAACAATCTCAAGATATTTGGTACAAAAAAAAAAAAAAAAAAAAAAACTCATTAGAATTTGATTAAACCTTTTTATGCTTTTCTATAACTTTAATTTATTATTAGTTACTTTAATATAACCTCATTTATTTACTGCTCTCTATATTATCTATAGCTATGTGTGTGGTTTATTAATTATTAATTAAGATGTAAAAATTTGATCATCATGGTTTTGGTAAGACATATACTTGTTTGTTGCCATTTTAGCTTTATACCCCACCTCCCATTATCACCACATTAGCCAAAGCAATTCTATGAGTTAATTATATAATATTAAATCAACAAGAGAAAGAAAAAAAAAAAGGTAGCAAATGGGGTGGAACTCCCAATGTTCTGTTTTGTACTTTTATATATACAATTCAAACAAAGTTTTTTATACAACAATATATTATTAAAATATGGAGGAAACTATGAAATGTTAATTTACAATATAATGTTTTAACTAGTTGAACGGTAGAGATGTGTCAATTACATTATTAATCTATGTGCAATATTTTCAAAATCAAAAATTTAATTTAAGAATATTTAAAGTTTTAATTAATCTAAATGATATCTATAGTACAATTAAAATTTACAAAGGTTTCATTTTATTAGGCATAATATCTAGAAGTGAAAATTAATTTTAGAATTTCTGAATTTTTTGAAAGCATATTAGGTAAAAGAACTCATTGACATATTTTGTACAAAACTAAAAGTTAAAAGGAATCTATTGTAAGCATTTGACATGTTGGAGAACAAATAAGATATATATAAAACATCAAAATTAAGAGACTAATTAAACTAATATATAAATTAGTCAACAAGAACTATCTTCATGTATAGTCGATCATCAATAATAATCCTCTTAACATCCTAGCCAACGTGATTATAATTTAACCGACACAATCAATTTTTGGAGTGAAAAGAGTTTTGATTGTTCACCCTCTTAGACAAGTAAAGTAGGAAAATCTTAACATAAGAAAAATCTCATGTCAAAGGAGACAACTTTTTTTTTTCTTTCTTTCTTGTAGAACATAAGAGAAAAGAAAAGTGTGGGACATGGGAAAGAGATAACAATTAAATTAAATTAAAGGTGAAAAAAGAGGGAGGGGAATTGAGAAGAGAAAAGAAAAGAGAGAGGGGGGAAAATTTTAAAAGTATATGAATAAAATATTTATATTGGTGTTTGGTGCTAAGTTTTTAAGAAAGACAAGGCCACACATATAATATAGTTTAATTGAAGGGGTTCCTTTGTTGTATAGTGGGGGAGGGGAAGGTAGCTAACCCATCATGAAAATTGATGTCATTTTTTAATTTTATATATAGAGAAGATGCAATTTCCCTAGACATAAATTGTTGAAGCTACTGATGAATTGTTTCTTTCAATAACAATATATATATATATATATATATATCACTATACATATGGATTTTTTTTTTTTGTCTATTTTTTTTGACTCTTAACAAGTAAGGACAATAAAGTTGTTGAGTCGATGTAGGGGAGTAATTATCTATTGTTGACCTCTACCGAAAAATCGATTAGATTATGATAAGCGTGTAAATATAGTTTAGGGCCGGTGTTAACACATCTCAAGATATAGTTGGTAAGAGTTGAAAAAAAAAATCACCATTCGTTCTTTAAACCAACATGTTTAAGACACTAAGATGTGAGAAAAATATAAATACTAGTGGATGAATGTTGAGTTGACGAGAGAATTATTAATTTATCTCATTTTATTATAATTGAACATATCTCATTTTTATATTAAAAAAAATACATTCATATATTAGAAATGATCTTTGAAATCTAAACTAAAAATAATTAGGGTTTTTTTTTTTTTAATTTGATTTTTAAAAGTTTATAGTTCTAATTTGACTGTAATTTCAAAAAGTGATATTGAGAGTAGATTAGAAATGAAGAAAAAAAAAAAAAAAAAGATTAGTTAATTATTTAAACCTTATAATTCCAAAAACAGAAAGCTAAAAAATAAACCTTATCAAACAAATAGTTCTTTTTAGAGTTTGGATAGAATAGCTTTGTTTTTAAAAGTCAATTTATCTGATAAGATTTTGTTACAATTTTTTTTATTTTGTAAAAATTATTAAAAATTAAAGTCAAAATGTAAAAACCCCTAATTATATATATATATATATATATATATATTATATAACCAATTGCTCACATAACAATATTTTTATTGTTTTTTTCTTTTACCTCCTTTTGAGAACAATGCTAAAATATTTCCTTTTTTTTTTCTTTTCTAAATTTGTTATATATTAGTTTGGAATGTATAGACAAACTTTAAAAACTTCTAAAATAATTCTTAATTTAAAAAAAACAAATAAAAAATTAACATAAAGTAAAAAACAATGAATTATATATATACACACACAAATAAGTTTAGTTTTAGTTTTGTTTTATTATTAAATATCTATAAAATAGATTTTGTTTAAACAAAATCTATTATTTATAAGAAAAAACGAGAGAAGAAAACACAGTATTTGGAAAGAAAAAAAAAAAGGAAACGAATGATTTAAACATGGTAGAGTTGCTTAAGCTAATAAGCTAAACTTAAATTATATATCTATACCAAAAGAGAATATAATAAGCATAGATTAGGATTAGGTTATATAGTAATTAGAGAAAGAAAAACTTGAATAGGAATGAAATGGGTAAAATTAAAAGAATCCTAGGGTTCTTGGGGCAACAAGGGAGGACCCTCTTCACATGGAATCACATGTCATTGCCTATGAGAAAATTAACTCTCAATATATATATATATATATATATATATTGAAATCACTTTTGCTTACAACATTCTATTGGGTGAAGGTGGCAATACCCCCATGGACCCCATTAAAAAAGATCAAATTGCATTTTTTTAATCTATCCTATTTGATTAAAATAATCTTGGGCTTTAAATTTTAAATTAATATAAACAACAAATGGGGGAGAGGTATACTAATCTTTTCTTGCTTTCACATTTAATTAATTTTAATTAATAACACATATATTTATAATATAATTTATATATTGTTTATTTGATATATGTGTGACATCTTTTTGAAAGTCTAACAAAAAACCAAAACCTAATTAATTAATTTATTGCTACTTTGAAAAGAGAATCCACAAAACAAGCATTAAGGAAATATGGACCACTTGAAATAAAGTCTAAGTTTTAGCAAAGAATTTTTTTTTTCTTTTCTTTTTATGATTAGTGTTCTTAGAAAATTATTATATCATATTGTGTTTAAAGGAAACCCTACAAACAAGAACAAAGAAAAAGGAATATAGCAAACTGATTTTTAAATTTTGTAATTGTTAATAATTAATGGAGAATAATTTGTCAGCTAAATGCCTTCTTTTACTTTAATTTTCTTTTGGTATTAATTAAAATAATAAGATTGATTATTTATATTATTGTTCTTTCCAACTTTGAGAAGTTCTTTACTCTTTAGGTCTTTCCCATGAATTTTGTAATTTAAAGATGTGTCTTAGTTGAAGAAAGGTTTCATAAGTACTAAGTTAAATTCTTTTGGTATATATATATATACATATTTGATCTACTTAATTTACTTCATTTAGTTTTTGTCGATTTTAGTCTTTTAGTTTCTACCTCGGATTTGAAGTCTAATAATTTTAGGAGGACAAAGATATACAAGTCAATCTAGTATGTTTTGTACTCGTTCACGTGAATTTTAATTTTAGAACTTTTCCAAGAGGTTATCTAACAATAAAATTACTCTAGGATAAACATGATTAATTTTGGAATTCTTATGATTGATCAATGAAAATGGTGTACCATTTTTAGTATAAATATAGTAATTTTCAATTCTTTTAAACATTTCTTAACCATACTTCTATAATAATTTTCTAAGAGTCTCTCATTCGAATTCGGATGTAATCTCAATTCATTCATGCATTCCACCAAATAGTCAGGTCTTATGTAAATACTACTTCTACTATTAAATTTATAGTTTTGTCATCCACCTTTTATAAATGTTATTTCAAAGAGAGAAAGTCAAGGTTTGGAAAGGAAAAAAAAAAAAAGGTTTTTATATTTTTAGAATTTGATTTTGATTTGAAATTCTAAGTGTTTTTTTTTTCTTTAATAAATATGAAAACTATAGTTGAAGATTTTGGATGAAATAAGCATAAATTTCCATGAACACAAAACAAACAATAAAATTGATATTAATGGAGACCTTAATTTTTAGTTTTTGTTTTTTTGAGATGTGTGTTTGTTTTCCTGCAAAATCTTTCGTCCATCCTAAACAAAATATTAGATTCTTAGTTAAATTCTAGAAATAAAACCGAGTTTTAAACTACTTTCTATTTTAGTTTTCAAAATTTTAATTTGGATTTCTAAAATACGTACCCATAACAAAGAAAGTTTATAGGATACAAATAATGTTTATAAATTGGATTTTTAAAATTCAAATTGTTACTAAAAATATATTCACCCTAAGAATTAACATAGTTTAATTTTTGAGAATTTTGTTTAATTTGTTTTGATGGCCTTGATATATATATAAACATATACATATCTATATATACATCTACATCTAACATATATCCACGTATACATCTCGCATGCATGTAAGCACGCACACACACGTACATAGGATAGGATTTGAGAAGGTTTAAATGTTAAAAATTATCGACCCATTTGATAATGATGAAAGTAAGACAATGAACGCTTTTTCTATTTTTAAGCGTCATACCTAATATATATACGAACTAAAATATTTACATGGAATGTCTATACTATGCTGTCATCTATTATTATCTACTAGCGACACCTTAGCTATGTAAAAAAAAGAAAGAAAGAAATTCTTTAGGCCAAAAATTAAATTAGGCATTTATTAAATATATTTCCTTTCTCAACTTTTGTACTAAAAGAGAATAATTGATTATTGGAAGATACTCTGTTTATTAAAAAAGAATTTGAAGGTACTTCTCAAAGAATCCCAAATAATAAACATTTAGAGAGACATAATTAAGTACTTTTTATAAGTTAATTTAATAGACTTCCTTTTTTCCCTTTACTAAACAAATCATTTGGTCTCTCTTTGATGTCAATACTATTTTTCATTTTTGTCATTTAATTTTTTATAAAATCAAATTTAACTAAGTTTATATTTAATTTTGTAATTAAATTACTAGATACGCAAGAGTCACACGTTCGAAATAGCACAACATTAAACATAAAAATCGAAACAAGAGTAATCGTAACGAGTCAAAGGAGTGTAAGCAGGAGCCTGGGAGAGAAGAAGGAAAATTGACTCAAGCAACAAATGCCATTTTCGACCTTGGAGGCCAAGGTCGAGGTCACTTCAAACCGAGCAACAACCTAATTATGACATGCCCCAAGGCCAAGGTCATTCTCTTTTACTTTCGGAGGCCCATTTCATATTGGTTACGTTCTTAACCCTTAATATGGTGAGGTCCGAATTGACATCTCTAAGTCCTTCTTGGATTAAAAATCCCAAAACTTACTTCTCTAGAAATAAGACGACGTTTCTTTTTATAAGCTTTTCTTTTTTCTCCAAATTAAAATTTATTGTTGGGAACACGTGATGATGAGTTTTTGTATACATGTTTTGCTATCAACACCACTCATAAAATATTAATGAAAGTAAATAATAGAATAATGCGAGGGAGAAAAATATGATTTTTTTTCTTTTAAAAAAGGCATACATTAAACGATTGGTCAATTGTTGTTACAAAATCATATAATCAAATTTTAATTTGATTAGTTAGCCCTCTAATATTAGGCTATATAAATATTGCAATTAAATCCTTCATTTTAGTAAATTGCAACTAAATCCTTGAAGAATACAAATTATTACACTTGCTACTCCTAAGTCTAATAATTACTAATTAAAACTAAATTAGTAAATACACATTTTAGGTAAATAAGTTTAACTTGTATGTTATATTATTTATATTGTACAACATTTTGTTTCCATTTCTCTTATGATACAGTGGAAATATCGATTCACCTCAAATCAAGATCAAACAAATTCCTGCATATTATAAGTAATTTTCATCATTAGAAATATTTATATTATATTATAGTTGACATTTTCTAGGCATATTGATTAATATATCAATCTTCAATTAGCATAACTTTAATTAAAAACTAACCTTATTATTATAATCACAAAGATAGTTTAGATATGATCCAATCAAAAAGGTAAAAACATGTTGGGTAAAAAGTATTAACAAACCCCTCTAATTTGTTTTTACAATAAAATATTGATGAAAAAGTATTACTAAATAATTAATGTAATAAAACTATTGGGAAATTAATAAACTAATATGAAATAACAGATAATCAACTAAAGCAATATTAAATAATTTAATCATATTAAAGATGGATTTTATGTGATAAAATTAAATAAATATAATTAAACAAAAGGCTATTTGTTAATAGTTTCGATTAGTTAATTAATTTAATACTAAAAAGTAGTTAATTAGTTTGAGAACTAAAATATCCATTAACTAAAACAAAGACAAATTATTAATTGTTTATGTGTTAAGTCTTTTTAGTATATTTTTAAAATTAGATATGACCTTTTTTCCTTTTTTCGTTTGTTTCTCTCCACCTTTCTCTTCTTGATCAGAAAACTACCAAAAGGTTATTAAAGAGATATTCGTTTTTAAATTTCCTACTATTGCAATTTAGAAAATGTAGGGTTTACGTAGTGATATGGACACTAGTATTATAAATTTTTTTGCTATTTTCACAAACGCCCCTTAAAAATATAACAAAATTTTAGATTCTATAAATGACAAACATAAATTTATCACCCAAAAAAAATTATCGAAAATGGAAAATGTTATAAAGAAAAAAAAAGGTACATGTAAAATTTAAACTTTAAAAAAAAAAATTGTGCTTTTAAAAAAATGAATTTTTTCTATATTATATTAACAACTAAATATATAAAATTTGAGAGGGTAGATAACAAATTAAGCTAAAAAAATATAATATTGAAAAAGAAAATCATCTGTCGTCTTCCAATTGCTTCTTCCCCAACAAAGTGTGTTTTCATTACATCCTGCAATTTGGAAATAATCTCTTTAAATCATATTTTTATATAAAATCATACAAAAATTTCGAGGATAAATGGATAAAATATGTTACATTAATAATTTATAATTTCTTCTAATTTATTATTGCATGTTCTTTTAAGTTCTAGAAAAATAACAAAGTGATAATAAAAAGAAAAAACTATTGCACTTCAAAATGTCCCCCCCTCTAAATATACAAATTCAACACAAATTAATTTTAGAAAACAAAAAATGTACTCAATCTACTTTTAAAGGATATTTCTAGTTTCATTGGTAGAATTATTTTGCACAGTAGTGAAAAATATATATATATATTTACGAGATTATAAAATTATGCTATATTTCGTTAATATTTAGATGCATTTTACTATATTTATTAGAAACTTTTTAACGACTAAGTTGGCCACCTTGTGAAATATAAATGATATATACAGAATAATCTTTTTAAAAAATGTAACTCACCTCAGGGTTAAATATATTTATTAACATGCATCCACTTTGTACATGACCATTTGTTCCCTCTAATGACAGGACAGGCACCTACATATCAATAAAAACGAATAAAATAAAAAATTAGATCGAAAACTATTGAAATGGAATGAATTTTGTATTATAAGTTAAACTCACGACATTTAATACAAATATGAGTTTAGATTATATAACAACACAAATTCATTTCATTACGGTCTAAAGTGCTCTCATGCTGTGAGCAAGCCACATATAAAACAGTCTAAACTAATGCAAAAATTAATGAGTTAATGTACAAAACAGTCTAAACATTTAATGTATAACCATAATCCTCCTGTCTAATTTGATAATTATGTGAGATTCTGGGTAACAATATTACTAAATAAATAAATAAACTTTTAAAAACTATTTTTACATTTTGGAAAAACCCGCCAAAAAAACTGATGAAGTGTTTTGTAAACTTGTTTTTAAAAAAACTAAAAGCAAAAACGTAACTTTTGTTTGATAACTATTTGGTTTTTTTTGCAAATTAAACATATAAATACTACTTGAAGAACTAAACAAGAAAATTTAGATGTAAGCAATCTTCTAATGCTAAAGTAAAATAGGGAGGAAAAAGAAAAGGACTAACCATGTAAACTTGTAGGGTCTAAGGTAGCATCGGGCTTCATGCTCCAGAACAGTAAAGCATCTCCCATTTTTGGTTTGACAGAGAGTCCACCTTTACCACATTCAGACAGTTCATTCCACCATGGTACAGAGCTAAAGTTTCCTTTCGCAGCCGGGAACACCGTCTCGCCCCCCTCTTCAACATCCGACCTGCATTGGTATTGGTATCGATTCAGAGACAAACTAGAGAAGAGGGTAGATGAATTTGAGAGATTGTCAAAGTAGAATCTTACAAATACATGAGGAGGGTGGCCATTCTTTGGCCTCCTTTTTTGATGTTGTACTCATCAACAAAGTAATCATAATGAGCATCATACTTCTGCCCAACTTCATAATGGAGAATTTGAAGTCCTTCTCCATGCTCTGTTTGGAATTGTGAATATCAGTACCAAAATGTATTAAGACCAAAAATGTCAGTAACATCAACAAAACAACAAGCAGCAAATGAATAGCTCGTTCACCAAATCCCTTTTTGGTTTGGGCCAAAAGACAAGAATGGTGAACAAAATCCCACATGAAATTTAACGAATTTTTCGCCAATGTTTGGTTAGTCTAACAAAGGTAAGTTTGAGAATTATGTTCTGGTTGCAACTCTATTTTGAAGAACTATTCAATAAAACTACAGTTGGATGCATTGTAAAGATTGATATATTGAAATAAATCACTAACATACAAAATAAAACAACTAGCAAAAAACAGTGATTCGAACATGTTTTCAAAAACTGTGTTGAAAAGTATTTTTAACTAAGCCCTTACATAAAGGAATTATCACAAAATGATCAGAAATTAGCTATGGTGATATGAAAGTTTTGAACTATTTACCTATAGGAATGAATGTAAAATCTGCTATTCTTTTCTCTATGTTACTGATGATTTTGTCCTGCCCTCTATTCAGAAACATCCCAGAACTGGTTCGCACCCTGTGGACATGACATTGTACAGCAAAAAATTCTAAGTTTGCCTTGTTCATTGTAATTGTATTGTTCTACCTTATACCCTTCTATTATGCTTCATACATAACCATTCTATTGTGGTCAGTTCAGGCTGGACTTTTACTGAACCGACCAATCTACCAAACCAAAGGGAACAACAAAAGTGTATCCATACTATCTTTGCTCCTAAACAATATAATTCAAATGGTTAAATTACCGATCAACCCAAAAGCTTAGTCTGAGAAAGAGAAAGGGTTAGTTTTTCGTTTTCGTGGCGGGAACAAATGACAACACAAAGATTTGAGACCTCCTATTCTAATACTGTATTAAATTAAAAATCAACTTAAAAGGTTAAGCTAATAGGTTACAGTAAATTAGTATATTAAACTTTTTTTTTGCAGCCACGTTTGGGATTAGTCTCTCAATTCCTTTGGCTTTTAAGTTCTGAATCAATTTCTAAAGAGTGAACTTGTGAGAAACGACTATATATAGGTAAATCATCTTTAAAATATGAGTTTAATTCAAATTTACTCTCTTTGAGATTACTTTTTCTTTCACTTTAAATGTGTCAAAGTACAAGCCCCTCCAGAGTTGGTTCATAGTCAATAATTGACAAGTTCTGTTTCTGTTAGTAACAGGACAACAAAAGAAAATGACAAATACATACCTGCTATCCACACTCTTGCCAGTTTTGCTATCAACCACAGTTGATTTCTCCATGTGAGGTTTTGCAAGACTAATCAAGTACAAGCATTCTTCCTTGGACTGTCCAACACCATTCCAATATCAGCCAACCTTTTCAACAAAACATATTTTCCTTTTTTCTTTTTTCCAAAAAACAAAACCACAATTCTAGAAACTTACCAAGAAATTATGATAAACAAAAGCTCTAGGCTCCCAAGAAATGAACTCAACCCACTGATCCCCTCTCTTCCCCAACCCATCACTACAACAACAACAATATTCCCAAAATCGGAATAAAAAATCAGTTGATTCCTGTAACAAACAAGCTTAAAGAATCACACCCATTGCTTTACCGGATTACCTTTGAAATGCTGTACGCCGGACGGAAGGGAGACGGTGGTGAGAAGTTTCAGGAGGAGAGAAGAACCGAAGAGCAATAAGCATGAAAAACCCAAGTGCCAAAACGAGGGCCATGATCATCTTCGAAAGCTGGAATGTGGACCATTTCTTACCCTGTAACTTGATGTATTTCCCTTTAGATACTGCCATTGACGGAATGTAGAGGCTACAAAAGAATCAAAACAACAAGGCGATTCTGAAACACGGCTGGTGGAATTGAAAGGAAAATGAATATATAGTAAGTGGGGTTTGGGAAAATTAGCCATCGAAGAAAGTGGGAGAGAAATTTTGGTGGGTAATTGGAGGATTGGATTTGTGTGCGCCCACAGTCTATGAATTTGATTTTCTCTATGCGTTTTGCTTTAAAGCTATGAATTTGAATAAACAAAGTGTTTTCTTTATTCAAGTTCAATTCTCAAAAGTTTGTAAGCTTTGACCTTTAAAAGATGTTACAAAACTAATTTGAATACAAATCATTAGAATTTCAAATGAAAATTACAACTATAATGTGGGATGATGACTTAAATAGTTGCATCGTTCAAGGTCGCACCCACACAATCAATTCAAGATTTGAAAGAAGAAAAAAGAAAAAAAAAAAAAAAAAAAAAAAAAAGTCTTCTTTCTTCTTCTTCTTGTTTGTTTCTTTCTTTCCTTTTTGAGGGGGAAGAAGTCATGAGTAATATGGTGGGCTGCACAAGGTTTTGCCTCTATTATACTGGACCTTGGTAGGTCCTATAGAAACCATTTCTATTTAAAGTTCACATTTTTTCTTTTTGTATTCCAACACACACATTCTTCCCCAAATAGTTCTAATAAGGTTAGATTTTGTGTAGATAAATTTGATAAGAATTTAATATTATCATTACACAATAGTAATGATCGTATTTGTTTTATGTTATTGATTAACCTCAAACTTCAGTGTTCTTTTATTACTGATTCTCAAAATGTAACCAAGAGAACAAAATAGTACTTCCAATTATTTCTTTCTTGAGGTCAAAAAAAATCAACTCATACAAAGAGTGTTTTCAAGACTCAACTAATCCTATAGAGAGTTCTCACCAAATTAGTAACTATACAAGCAAAGTAAGTAACGAATGAAGTTAATATGAACATAGTGTTACTATCATATATCAAACTTGTACTCGATTAAAAAATTTCATAAATAAATAAAATCTAGTGATCTTCGTTTGGGGCCTCAAAACAAGAATATGGAGATTTAGCTAATCGTTCATTCAGCCTATGCCCCATATCACCAATGATTCTGAATCCAAATTGTGTACCGTTGCATCCAATTGCAACTGAGCAGTTCTTTTAACCAATAAGTCCTTCAACATCCTTTGTCTTTACTCACATGTTTTCATATCCTCATCCCTTGGATGAACCTTTGAATATATCAAGAAATGGCCTTCAAGGGTTACATGGCTAGTCAAACCAAGGTGTGCTTTGAGAATTATGGTATGTTATAGTATTATGTAAGTTTCGGAATTCTCGTTTTACCTATAGGTAATGAATATACAATTTTCTATTCTTTCTTTATTGTATGGACAAGTTTGTTCTACCCTCTACTCAGATGCATCCTTGTACGAGTGCTTCAAACATGAGATTTGAATAAACAAAAAATATACGTTTCGTTAATAAAAGCAATTTATACAGTAACGAAGTGACATGAAAATCTACACTTGCTCTTCACATTCTTGCAACCGATCTCACCATGTGAGGTTTTCCAAGATTAATCAAGGATAGATTGAACGGATTGGATTATCCTTAACTCATGATCAGGTCTCGAGTTGGGATAGGTTTCAAGATCGTTTGCTGGAATTGACCGATCTAATGTTGTTGAAGATATTCTTTTTTTAATTTCTATTGTGCATGTCCTAAGATTTTTCCTACTAGAGCTTGCAATAAGGTTGCTCAAATCCCTGCAACAAAGACCTTAGTTTTCAAGCCACTACCATAATAGTTTAAGCATCAAAGATTTTATCGCACACTTCTTTTTCTTCTTTATCTGACAGGTTTTCTTTCTTCTCCATATTAAAATTTATTGTTGAGAACACGTAAGGAAAGGTGAGTTTTTCTATACATATTTTGTTATCAACAACACTCATAAAATATTAATGAAAGTAAACAATTGAATAATGCGAGTGAGAAAAATATTTTCTTCCAACTTTTTATTTGATTAGTTAGCCCCCTAATTAGGCTATATAAATATTGCAATTAAATCCTCTATTTTTAGTAAATTGCAACAAAATCCTTAAAGAATCCAAATTATTACACTTACTACTCCAAAGTCTAAACTATAATGTTCTTTCAAGTTCGAATCAAACCCCTCAAACTCTTAACATTCTTACATATTCAACCCTAAGTTCACATTTTATTATTAATAAGAATAATATAATTCAAACCTAAATTCTTTTAAATATTGAAACATTTACTTATAAAATTTTCAAGGCTTTAATGAGTGATTGAACAAATTGAAAGTTTTGTTTCTTCGTAGCCAATATTTAAATACTTAATGTCGACAAAATCTTTTTTTTTTTTCTTTTAAATATTCACTAGACAAAAAGGATTAGTAGGTACATCTGAGACATCTCAACTAGGTTGACACTTCTTAAGCTGAACACACACCTCAAGATCAAAAGAGATTCATTTATACCAAAAAAGAGTACAAATATTAATAAATTGTTGATGTGAATAAATATAATTTTAAAAAAATTAAAAAAATACTAATAAAATTAAATTGGTAAATACACGTTTTAGGTAAATAAGTTAAACTTTGTATATTATTTATACTATGAAATTTTTTACAATTCACCTCACGTCAAGATCAAACCCATCGAAATGTAGATATATTTTACTGTATGATTTGATGGGCAGCAAAACCCTACAATTCAATATGGTAATTAATTTTCATCATTAAAAATATTTATATTATATTATAGTTGACATTTGTTTAGGCATGTTAATTAATATGTCAATCTTCAATTAGCACAACTTTAATTAAAAACTAACCTTATTATTATAATCACAAAGATAGTTTAGATATGATCCAATCAAAAAGGTAAAAACATGTTGGGTAAAAAGTATTAACAAACCCCTCTAATTTGTTTTTACAATAAAATATTAATGAAAAAGTATTACTAAATAACGTAATAGAACTATTGGGAAATTAATAAACTAATATGAAATAACAGATAATCAACTAAAGTAATATTAAATAATTTAATCATATTAAAGATGGATTTTATGTAGTAAAAATGAAATAAATATAATTAAACAGAAGGCCTATTTGTTAATAGTTTTGATTAGTTAATTAATTTAATACTAAAAAGTGGTTAATTAGTTTAAGAACTAAAATGTCCATTAACTAAAACAAAAACAAATTATTAATTGTTTATGTGTTAAGTCTTTTTAGTGTATTTTTAAAATTAGATATGACCTTTTTTCCTTTTTTCTTTTGTTTCTCTCCACCTTTCTCTTCTTTCCCCTTTCTTCTTCATTCTCTCTTCTTACATTTGCCACCATAAAGACATGTTTGAATCATATCATTTTTATTCACAAACTTTTCTTATTATTTATTTTTTTTTTATAAACAAAATGCTTAAATAATGATTGAAATACAATACTAATGAAACTCAGCATTTAATTTTCTTCCTATTTTTATATTGTTATAAATATTGAGCAGAAATTAAATTTAAATAAAAAGGCCCGACTTAATTTAACATATAAAAAATTTAGGAAAATGATTGTAAATTGCAAAATTAGTGAAAATATTTACAAAATAGAGTAATATTTTAAATTCTATCAGTGTATTGATAAAACATCGATAAAAGTCTTTTAATGGCTATCATTGATAGAATACTAATAGACACCGATAAAAGTTCATCAGTCTATTATTACTAGAATCTAAAACTTTGTTATATTTTGTAAATACTTTTTTTTTTATTTTGCTATATTTGAAAATGTCTTAAAAAAATTATCTAAGATGGAACGGTGTTATAAAAAAAGAAAAGGTACAAATAAAATTTAAGCTTGAAAGAAATCTTCTGCTTTAAAAAGATTAACTTTTTTTGCCAACATGAACTCAACTCAACTGGCATGTATCGGGTACAAGTGGTCTACGATTCAAATTTCCCCACCATACCTTTTATTACAACACCCTTTAGAAAAGAGAGAAAAAAAAAAGGAACTTTTTCTGTATTATATTAACAACTAAATATGTAAATTTTGAGAGAGTGGATAACAAATTAAGCTAAACAAAGTATAATGTTAAAAAAGAAAATCATCTGTGGTCTTCCAATTGTCTTCTTCCCCAACAAAGTGTGTTTTCATTACACTCTGCAATTTGTTTTTTAATTATTATATTTTTTAATGACTAAGCTGTTGGCCACCTTGTGAAATACAAATGATGTATACAGATTAATCTTTTAGAAGATGTAACTCACCTCAGGGTTAAATATATTTATTAACATGTATCCACTTTGTACATGACCATTTGTTCCCTCTAATGACAGGACAGGCACCTACATATCAATAAAAAAGAAAAGACGAATAAGATTATAATGCGTGAAAACAGTAAAATAGGAAGGAAAAAGAAAAGGACTAACCATGTAAACTTGTAGGGTCTAAGGTAGTATCGGGCTTCATGCTCCAGAACAATAAAGCATCTCCCATTTTTGGTTTTATAGAAAGTCCACTTTTACCACATTCAGACAGTTCATTCCACCATGGCACAGAGCTAAAGTTTCCTTTTGCAGCGGGGAACACCGTCTCGCCCCCCTCTTCAACATCCGACCTGCATTGGTATTGGTATCGATTCAGAGACAAACTAGAGAAGAGGGTAGATGAGTTTGAGAGATTGTCAAAGTAGAATCTTACAAATACATGAGGAGAGTGGCCATTCTTTGGCCTACACTTTTGAGGTTGTACTCATCAACAAAGAAATCATAATGAGCATCATACTTCTGCCCAACTGCATAATGGAGAATTTGAATGTCTTCTCCATGCTCTGTTTGGAATTGTGAATATCAGTACCAAAATGTATTTTTTTCTTTAACAGAAAAATCCTCTTTATTAATGATAATAAATGAGACAAGTCTCTCAGTTCCAAAATGTATTAAGACCAAGAATGACAGGGACATCAAAAAAGCCATCAACAAGCAAATGAATAGCCAAAGTGAGGTTAGTTCAATGATATTTGGCATGGTCTTTTTCCTTAGAAGTCAAGGTTTGGTCTCCCATCCCCACAAAGAAAACAAAATAAATAAAATAAAAACAATAATGAAATAAAGTAAATAAAAATAAAGAGAAATGAATGATGTTCGCCAAATCCCTGTGTGGTTTGGGCCTCAAAACTAGAATGGAGAACAAACCCACATTCTCCATGCTAATGAAGCAGATTTGAGAATAGACCAAATCCATGGCCAAATAAGAGAAATTTGTCCTTGGAGTTGAGAGAAAACTCTCTAGTCTATAAAACAAAGATCTAAAAATAAAAGTAAATAAATAAAGGGAAATCAATACAAACCTCAAAGGGCACAAATAAACTAATAATCAAACACTAACCAATCTAAATTTACAACTAAACCCAGATTAACTAAATTATAATAATTGTATATCATTTCAACTACACCATACACTCTGTATGCATGTTTCAAATTGCGAATATCAACATCAGTACCAAAACGTATTAAGACCAAAAATGCCAGTGACATCAACAAAACAACAAGCAGCAAATGAATAGCTCATTCACCAAAGCCCTTTTTGGTTAGGGCCAAAAGACAAGAATGGTGAACAAAATCCCACATGAAATTTAACGAATTTTTCGCCAATGTTTGGTTAGTCTAACAAAGGTTAGTTTGACAATTATGTTCAGGTTGCAACTCTATTTTGAAGAACTATTCAATATAACTACAGTTGAATGCATTGTAAAGATTGATATATTGAATGAAATCACTAACACAGACGAAATAAAACAACTAGCAAAAAACAGTGATTCGAACATGTTTTTCAAAAACTGTTTTGAAAAGTATTCCTAAATGAGCCCTTACATATAGGAACTATCACAAAATGCTTCAGAAATTAGCCATGGTGATATGAAAGTTTTGAATTATTTACCTATAGGAATGAATGTAAAATCTGCTATTCTTTTCTCTATGTTACTGATGATTTTGTCCTGCCCTCTATTCAGAAACATCCCAGAACTGGTTCGCACACTGTGGACGTGACATTGTACAGCAAAAAGTTGTAAGTTTATACCCTTCTATTATGCTTCATACATAACCATTCTATTGTGATCAGTTCAGGTTGGACTTTTACCGAACTGATTTTTCAAGAACCGAACCGACCAATCTACCCATCTCACTTAAACCAATCAAACCAAAGGGAACAACAAAAGTGTATTCATACTATCTTCGCTCCTACACAGTATAATTCAAATAGTTAAATTACTGATCGACCCAAAAGCTTAGTCCAGGAGAAAGGGTTAGCTTTTCAATTTTGTGGCGGGAACAAATGACACTACAAAGATCGGAGACCTCCTACTTAATACTGTATTAAATTAAAAATCAACTTAAAAGGTTAAGCTAGTAGGTTACAGTAAAATAGTATATTAAACTATTTTTTTTTATCCTTTTTGCTTGCACCATTAGACGCAGCCACGTTTGGGATTAGTCTCTCAGTTCCTTTGGCTTTTAAGTTCTAAATGAGAAACGACTATATAGATAAACCATCTTTAAAATATGAGTTTAGTTCAAATTTACTCTCTTTGAGATTACTTTTTCTTACACTTTAAATGTGTCAAAGTGTAAGCCCCACCAGAGTTAGTTCATAGTCAATAATTGACATTGACAAGTTCTGTTTCTGTTAGTAACAGGACAGCAAAGAAAATAACAAATATATACCTGCTATCCACACTCTTGCCAGTTTCGCTATCAACCACAGTTGATTTCTCCATGTGAGGTTTTGCAAGACTAATCAAGTACAAGCATTCTTCCTTGGACTGTCCAACACCATTCCAATATCAGCCAACCATTTTAACAAAACAAATTTTCCTTTCTTTTTCCAAAAAAAACCACAATTCTAGAAACTTACTAAGAAATTATGATAAACAAAAGCTCTAGGCTCCCAAGAAATGAACTCAACCCACTGATCCCCTCTCTTCCCCAACCCATCACTACAACAACAACAATATTCCCAAAATAGAAATCAAAATCAGTTGATTCATGTAACAAACAAGCTTAAAGAATCATACCCATTGCTTTACCGGATTACCTTAAAAATGCTGTATGCCGGACGGACGAGAGACGGTGGTGAGAAGTTTCAGGAGGAGAGAAGAACCAAAGAGCACTAAGCATGAAAAACCCAAGTGCCAAAACGAGGGCCATGATCATCTTCGAAAGCTGGAATGTGGACCATTTCTTACCCTGTAACTTGATGTATTTCCCTATAGATACTGCCATTGACAGAATGAAAAGGCTACAAAAGAATCAAAACAACAAGGCGATTCTGAAACACGGCTGGTGGAGTTGAAAGGAAAATGAATATATAGTAAGTGGCAGTGGGGTCTGGGAAAATGAATATATAGTAAGTGGGGTCTGGGAAAATTAGCCATTGAAGAAAGTGGGGGAGAAATTTTGGTAGGTGACTGAAGGATTGGATTTGTGTTCGCCCACAGTCTATGATATATTTTGATTTTCTCTATGCGTTTTGCTTTAAAGCTATTTCTTTCTTATTTTTCTTGACGCAGAGAGGAGGAGGAGACTAATTTTGAAATTTATTTAATTTCAAAGTGTAATGCAATTTACACACATATACATTCAAATGAGATATATACTATCCATCCACCTCGGTATCCATTTCGTTTTTAGTTTTTTATTTCAGAAACAAAATATATTCTCTTATTCAAGTTCAACTATTGAATTCTTAATCAAGTTTTAAAAACAAAAACAACTTCGTAAAAGCACCCGTAAAAAGTAGGTAATAAACAAAGAAAATTAGAGATAAATAGTGTGTTTTATAAAATTAAATTTGAAAGCAAATTGTTTACAAAATGGGGTTTTGGTATCCTTCCAAAAGTTTGTAAATCTTTAACCTTTAAAAAATATAATGTTACAAAACTGTTTTGAATATATATCATTAGATTTTCAAAATCTTATCCGAACTTATTTTGTTGATTGAATTTTATGTATTATATAATCCACCATAGTGTAAATTTATTTCACCACTTGGATTCCCCTTTGACACTTAGAGCTAGTCCAAAGATAGATGGGGCTCGATTGGATTATCCATTGACTCATGATCAAATCTCGAGTTGGAATAGGTTTCAAGATTGTTTATTGGAATCGACCGATTTAATATTGTCGAAGATATTCTTTTTCTCATATCCATGTGCATGTCCTAAGATTTTTCTAATAAAATCGTGCAATAGGGTTGCTCATATCCTTGGTTTTCAAGCCACTACTTTTACTATAGTAGATACTATTTGAAAATTATAAATCGTAAAGACAAATTTTACTTTCCTCAAAACAATAGATAAATAAAATTAGATAGATTAATTATTGTATAAAAGAAATTTAGAAAATAAGTATAATCAATTTGACGGGAGATAATATTTTTTTCAAACTATGAAACTAAATTGAAACTAAGCAAAATATAAAGAAAATTAAAAGCATATCTACGAAGGGACCATGCACATCACTCATTTTGACAATAATTAATAATTTTTTTTGTTTGCATATTGTGAATATGACAAATATGACACTAATTAATTATATTAGACTATCAAATGGACTATTGAAGGATAATCCGCTTTTAAATTTACTATTTTTACAATTAAAATATATAGTAACGTCCTTGTTATTGGCATTTTCAAGTTTTATTCTAATAAATACCTAAACTTTTAATTGATATCGAAAACCTCAAACGATATAAAAAAAAAAGCTTAAAAGATGTAATGGATTAATAATTTTACCCCTATATAAAAGTTTTGATCTTCATTATCAGTTAATTATGTTTGTGTTGGTGCAATATAAAGTACACACAAAAGCAACGACTTTTCCAATAACATAATTTTGTATTTGCAAATGAAGAACTAATTACTTCTCACAACTAAAATAGGTTAAGAAGAAGGAGCTAATATTCATGATCATCAACAACTAATCAAATATCATAAAATTAACCTATGAACTCATCTAAAAGGTCAAAGTTTTCGACTACCTAAACTAAAAATAAGCAATCATATTATATTAAAAAGAAATATAGTAACAAAAATGAGTCTCCTTAATTTCCATCATGCATCTACTTTACCAATAGATCATGTACTTCTCTATATCTATTAGCCCTGCAATTCCAAAATAATCCCTCTTAAAATCACATCAGATATATCACACAAAATACAATTTATAACTATATATACATATAACTTACTTGAGTTAAATCTTTAACATGCATCAGCTTTACACCTACCCATTTGTCCCCCTCTATAACTGGAGAAGAACCTATATATATCACCAATATATATATATATATATATATATATATATCAGATATCAGAAGTTGTGGTGAACAACGTACACTCAAAAATGAATAATCGACAAAACAATAAACAAAAGCTAATTTGTGTTCTTTTAGCAAAAAGAACCATGCAAAGATAGATTTTAGATTCATAATTCCTTCCATACCTTATGACAATATTAGATGGAAATATATATAAAAGATTTTGGTGATAAGTAAAGATTACTAACCATGCAAACTTGTAGGATCTAATGTACTATCAGGCTTCAGGCTCCAAAACAATAAAGCATCTCCCATCTTTGGTTTTACCGAGAGTCCTTCTCCACCATATTCAGGCAGTTTCTTCCACCATCGTCGTGAAGAGCTGGCGCATTGTTTCGAAACCGGGCATTTTTTCGCAGCCGGGAACACCGTCGCACCCCCTTCTTTGACATCTGACCTGCATTCGTATCAGTACCAAAGGAAACTGAAACGAGTTTAATGTGTTACCATTCAAGCTCAATCCAAACATGAAAGATTGTTACGATACTATGCATAGTTTCAATCCCACGTGGGGTGAGTGGAATCTTACAGATACATGACGAGGGTGGCAATTCTTTGGCCCAATGTTTTAAAGTTGAATGACTCAGGACGAGAGTAATCATAGTGAGGATCAAACTTCTGCCCAACTTCATAATGTAGAATACTCAATCCTTCTCCATTTTCTGTTTGAAAATTGTGAATATGATCAGTACTAAAATGTATGTTTGGGTTGACATTAATTAAATGTAAATTCTTCTCCATTTAGAATTTTTTTTTTTTTTTTTTTTTTAATTACCTACGGGAATGAATGTAAATTCTGCTATTCTTTTCTCTATTCTACGGACGAGTTGGTTCTGCCCTTTAACCAGAAACCTACCTGTACTGGTGCGATGGCTGTGATCATGAACACATGAGATGATTGAATATTAACAAATTATAAATAATATATATTAATGAAAGCTAAACAATTTTTACAAAATAAGGAAGTGATGAGAAAAACAAATGTAGATCGACCTGCTCACTAAACCTTTCCAACTTTTTTGGTCACTCACAAGTGATCTCTTCATGCGAGGCTTTGCAAGATTAATCAACTGCGAGCATTCTTTCTCCGACTGCACTTTTAACACACAATTAAAAACTAAAAATCAAAATGGGTTACTAAACGGGTGTTAATTAATTATATTAATTACCAAGAAATTATGGTAAATGAAAGCTCTAGGCTCCCAAGAAATGCACTCAACCCATGAATCCTTTCCCTTCGTGCTGCTCCTCAACCTCATCCCACCACTGATACAACAACACAAAATTAAACCAAATCAAAATTACAGCTGATGATGATGATGATGATGATGAACATTTGAATAATGTCACGTACGAAAAAAAGACTGACTACGTACATTGGAGATATGAAAGGAATAGAAAATGATAACTCCGGTTTACAAACGTTGCTCTAATTATATGATATATTGATAATGAAATATAATTAGGAGAGGTGATTTAATTAGATTATAATGAAGATTATGTTTTGGATTTATCTTAATCCACGTTGAATTGGTTGAGTTTTATTGAATCATTAAATACTTAAATGATCAAATTTAATTATCAAACAAAATTGATGGTATTGGTAGGATCTTGAAAAGGCCTTTTTTTTTTTTTTTTATAATCTTTGGTATATTTCAAAACCCCAATTGGATTAAAATCCCACATAAATCTATGGATGGAACTATATATATCGCAAATTTCCAAAATAAGATCTTGCTTTGTCCAAAAGATTATTGGTAGAATTGATGGGATTGGATCTGTTAAAATCACTTTTATAAAATCATTCAGTTTACACTTATTTAGTTCATGAAATATAACAGACGTTAGTGCATGAATTTTGATTGACAATGTAATTAATTAATCGATGTATTTTGAAATTTAATACACTCTAAATTGTGGAACTAAATCCTTACTATTATATAAAGGTTTTGGAAGGAAAGAGGTTTTGATCAACCCAATATTAACTTACCAATAATAGTGACTTTATTGAAGTTTAAAATTGAAATTTACCCTAAAAACTATTTTAAATATATTTTAAAACTTCAACAATCTCAAAGGTAAGGCTTTAGAATTTGAATGAAAAAAATGATAGGTTTGGGAAATAGTAATATCTTGCAATATTTCAAATATGACCCAACAGAATATTTGAGTGAATAATATAGATTAGATTCTTGTTTTTTTTTTTTTTCCTTTTATTTATTTTTCAAAGGAAAAGAAAAAAAGGAAATATGGTTTTTTAGATTTACATTTTAACATTATATTTGGGAGGTGGTTAAGTGTTTTTAGAATTTCCTTTTTTGATAAAAATACTCATAAATATTTCCAACCCAAGGGATAATTTATATAAAGGTTTTATCAAATTATTGAGACCATATTTGCCATGATTCAAAAATAAATCAAAATCAATCACACACATATATATAGTAACTAATAAAAGACTTCACCTAAAGAAGAAAAAAAGTTGATTTATGGATCAAAACATTAGAAGTTTGAATCCTTTAAACTAAAAATAGAAAAAGAAAATTCTACATTGAAATCATATATCTTCTCCACTGATAGATGTGGAAGTGAGTCTCTTCTCATCTTGATGTCCTCCGACTTAACTCCTGAAATATGATAAAATAAAAAAAATATTTACATATCTATACTAAGTTTAAATTTGAAAAACTAATAAATATATTATTAAAATCAAAATCATATACTTAAAGAAATAGTTTGATTTTATTTCTTAGTTGTTATTTTTTTAAAAAAAAAAAGTGTCACACACCAACGTCAAAATATTTATATGAGACTACATGCATCAATATTTCTTAAACTTAGATTGAGTTACAAAATTGACCTATTATTTAAACTCGGAAACGAAAAAAGATAACGTATATTCCTTACCTTTTAGTACTATAACTTTAACATGCATATATACAATTTAAATATTTATTGCATGATTTAAGTTCTAGAAATATAGACGATCTAAATACAATTATAGAGGAAGAATTATATAACTTACCTCAGTTAAATTTTGTATCCAAAGTACGCATGAGCTTTACACATGCCCATTTGTCCCCTCTTATAACGGGGTTGGAACCTATACATCACAAGAACATATTGAAAATATGTAATGAAACAATATTTGAGAATAGAAACAAAATCATTATTGTATTTGAAACTCTTTTAACTTTGGTTAATAAAACAGGATGGAAATATATATATGATTTTGGTGGGGGTAAACATATCACACTAACCATGCAAAGTTGTATGATCCAATGTACCATCAGGTTTCATGCTCCAAAACAATAATGCATCTCCCATCTTTGGTTTTATAGAGAGTCCATCTTTACCATATATAGGCAATTTCTTCCACCATCGCGCAGAGCTGGCGCATTTGTTTGCAGCAGGGAACACCGTCTCGCCCCCTTCTTCGACATCCGACCTGCATTTGTATTGATCACAAAATCCAGCTAGAGAGGGGCAAATGAGTTTGAGTGATTGTTAATGCAGAATATCTTACAGATACATGAGGAAGGTGACTATTGTTTGGCCCCGTTCTTTTATGGTGCACTCATCTTTAGCGTAATCATAGTGAGCATCAAACTTCTGCCCAACTTCATAATGCAGAATATACAAGCTTCCTCCTTTCTCTGTTTGAAATTGTGAATATCAGTACTAAAATGTATTAAAACCAAGAATGTGGAAAACAGACCCACAACATGAGATTTTAGGTAATTCTTCATTATGAACCTCATGACCTGTCATTTGCCCTACAAATTAAGTCCTAACTTGGTGGTGGCCGCCCTTTTGAAAGAATCACACGAGTCCTACGTTACAATAGTCTAACCATACCAAGGTTAGACTAAGGATTATGTTATGTCACGGACTCTATTTTGAAGGACTATTCCTCTTTAAACTACATTTGAATGCCTTGTAAAGATTGATAAGATTGAATTCACCGAAACCACTCGAACAAGTATTTTAAAAAAAAAGTGATATTCATAGTATTCCCAAACAAGCCCAGACAAACAGGGAATAGTTACAAAAGGCTTTAGAAATTAGACATGGTAATATATAATTAGTTTAAGAACATCTCTTTTACCTATAGGAATGAAATGTAAACTCTGCTATTCTTTTCTCTATTCTGCGGGTGAGTCTGTCATGCCTTGTATTCAGAATCATCGTTGTACTAGTGCGAGAGCTGTATAAACATGGGATTGTATGAACAAATAACTTCACAAACAGTTTATAAAATAACCAAGTGACATAAAAATCTAGACCTGTTCTCTATATTCTTGCGAAGTTTGGTATCAAATAAAACTGATCTCCTCATATGAGGTTTTGCAAGTTTAATCAACTTCAAGCATTCTTTCTCTGACTGTTTAACAAAGCATATCCAAACATATTGTTAAGAAATCAACAATGAAGCAAATACAAAAACGTATATAGTATATACTAAAAGTCTAAAACATTCCAACACATAATTTTGTAAAGAGATGCTGAGATTGTAAGAAGTTACCAAGAAATTGTGGCAAATGAAAGCTCTAGGCTCCCAAGAAACGAACTCAATCCACGGACTCCTTCCATTATTCTTCCTCGTCCCATCATTTGAACAACAAAAAATTACCAAAAACAAAGCCAAAATCAAAATCAAAATCAAAATCAGAGTTGATGATACACATCCCACAAGTATTGAATCCAGAGAACGCATTTGAATTTGAATAATAATGTAGAAGTTTGAGTTTTTAGGTTGTGAGAAAATGAGAATGAGGAAGGATTGCCGCTTTAATTCATATATTTTTATATGAAGAGTCAGTTTGGGATTGCGTTTGTTGAGTAAAAATTGATTACGGAAGAATCTTAACCATATTAATTATACCATAAATCTAATTAATTTATTAACTTAATTGGGGAAAACTAATTAATGTATATGTTTGAGTTTAAATATATGGGTTTGGTTTAACAATTTTGTAACTATTTAATCAAATTGTTTGAGCACTTAAAAAAGATAAAGGATCATTGTTATATAAAATTATTAATTAAAAAATGTAAATCTTATAATCTTATAATAGTAGATGCATTGAAAGCAATAGTTGGTTATTATTGACGAGCTGGTTTTCTGGCATTGCTCAACTTTAATGCCTTGGATATGTTAAGGTGTAGCAATGCATTACATGTGATCGTAATAAAAGAATTAAACAAAGATCTTTTTAACTCGGTTGAGGATTCAAACCTCTAACCTTTGGTCGAAAATATATAATCTAAGATTTTCATCGCATTACTTGGAGCAAACACGAACAGAACTTTCACTACCAATGCCAATTGTAACACTTCCAATTTTCTAACATAACCCAGGGAACATCATTAAACTCCTCTAATTATAAGAGAGAGAGAAAAGTCCTCAAAGTTCATCCAAATTCAAGATGAATCGAAGTTCTTTGTTCATTTTCTTGTACAACCAAAGTTTTGAAGTAGATCTGGCCCCCACAGTACGCTCATGACACACCCTGAAGAGTTACTAATCCATCCTCTTCAACCTTTTAAGGAAAATTTATAATCCAAATGCCAAATGTTGCTCTGTGTCTCTTGTTTGATTCATTAGACAGGCTTCTGGAATTTTCCATGAACCCACACCCTCTCCATTGTCTTTCCATTTCGGCGATTTGAGGACTTCACACAACAATATTCCAGCTCGAGCTGCAATGACAATCATGCTTTAATGTTAGTTGGGGCGGTATCGGTTATTTTCTCAACTAAATATAAACTTAATAAGGCCGACATCATCAGCGTTATGAGCAGATGGGATATGAACCATAATAGAATTGTCATTTCATTTATGCTTTGGTTTAAATCTTATTTCATCCCTAAATTTTTTACTTTTCAAAACAGAATAAGTACCTCAACAAAGCCTGCATTGGCAAAAAGATCTCTCAAGGTATTTAAGCAGAAGAAATAAGAACGTGTTCCATCTAATCTGACATACTCCCTGAATCCAACTCTTTGATCTTGCGCAAATCGAAGCATTGTCATATCATATAGACCTGCATTCCATTAAACCGAACATCAAATTAAACATGTTACATGTGCCTGGAAATTAAAACTTGGAAAAAGGAAATATACTTAGGATTTAAAGCAAACTAATACATCACCATTGGTCTGATCATAATCGATTACCATAATCCCGAAATAAGAGCAGGCCTCCAGGCTTCAAAACCATAAAGCATTCTCTGATTGATGCTGGCATCCTCTGGAGAGGCACTGCTGATAATGTAAATATCTGAAATAGCCAAAGAACGTTGTAACTGTCATTACCAAGATTCAAGAAAACGTTAAAACTGAAAAAAGTTTGTCAGTGCTATGCTACACAATATGTTATTGGTTTTTCCCTTAGTGATGTTGGTCAAAAGAGTTGGAATCTAGTTCAATATCAAAACAATAGGTGCAGGACATGTAGGATTTTAGAAAGCACACCATCACCCATTCATGCCTTAGAGCCTTTTAGCTTTTCTGTTTGTTACTTCTTTTTTTGTAAATATAAAATGTTCCACAATTAGGAATCAAAATTCAAAGCCTTTGATAAATTTAAAAATTATATTAATATGCTAAAAGAGGTATACGAACCAAAGTAATAAAATCAACCCCACCAATGCAACATCCACGTTCTTCTAATGCAAGTGAACCAGTGGCCGGAGATCCATCATTCTCTGAAAACATAGAGAAAGGGAATAAGGGTGTAAAGAAAAGCAATAATCTTGCATGTTAATGAGTCTAAAGAGATATATAAAATAACAACCTGGAGTAGTAAAACCACGCTGCTGTTGGAAAGTGTTTCCACGGCATGAATTGCAGGCCAACCATGTTGGAAACTTACTAATGGAAAAGTCACAATAGAATGGACGGAATCGATCTTTTAGAGATGCAAAGCCAGCATCATTTAAAATGCCTTTAGCTCTCTCAAGAGTTTCCGTGCTACAATCACAAGCATAGATGATGATGTTCTCGTTCCCACTACAAAGAAAGTAATCAAGGATAACGAATAGCTGACAATAAGATCTACCACTCAAAGGCATATTTAATTGTTCAAATTTCTTCTATCTTGACCATACAAATGCATTACAATTATTGGGATGTCCATAAAACATCGCGAAGGCTGTGTTCTATTCCATATACTTTCTCCACACAAGACGCATTCATAACACCCAATAAAGTTTCATGAAGGAATATCTATGATTCAACTCTTGAACAGAGTTAGAAAAATGTATAGAATACACATCATTTCCATGGGCTAGACCCTTAGTACATGGCTCAACCTCGGCACTGCTATCATCGTTATTTTCTATAAGCTATAACTTGTTTAATGAAATAGATTAATATCGATCTAAATGAGAATTTTGGACTTTTAATGAAATATGAAGAGTATGTGGCAATATACGGATATGAGCATATATATCCTACCGATAATACAAAGGAGAACCTGCCTAGAGTAGGGCGGATCATCCAGAATCAAAATCTCAAAAGGAAGTGAAGGATCAATTATTTCTTATAATGTGGTACGTCTCACTTCTAACTCATTGAAAATGGAAGATGTCTAAAACAAGCTATTGAACTTGACATAATGAAATCAAGAAGAACGGATATGGATTATGTTCGGCTTCCCCTTGTAAAGATGTTCATTTCACCCCTGAATGAAAGCTAACCTAAACAACAATAACATAGAAACATAGAAACATAGGTGAAATTTAAAAGAGCAAGATAGAAAATGTGGAAGCTTTAAGAGCCCATTCAATAACATTTGTCTTTTTATTCTTCTGTTCTAAAAGTCTCCTCCAGCTGACACTGATTTTTCTCTACTTCCGAATTAATTTCAACGATAAGATTTTTGAATAAAATCTCATATAAGCAAGCACAATGCAAACACAAACAGTATTTATCAATTAAATTTCTAAAAATAAAAATAAAACAAAACAAACAAAATTGATGAACATGACTAAGAAATCAAGCAGAGGAAAAGTTGAATACGTTGGAGGTTACCGCAAGATTGGAATAACGGTGCTTCCATTACCACAACCCACCTCCAAAACTTTACAATACTTCTTACAAGAAACTAGTTCAGGAAATTCCTTCAACAAATACCGCCTTTCCTGAACCCAAATATGAAACACTCAAATCACAACCAAACTAAGAGAAACAGCAAAAGTTAGGTTGCTATGAATACAAAAACGTTCAAATACTAAACGGAATCAAAACCTTGAAGAATTTTCCGGAGGAATGACGGAGGTGAAAGCGACTCCATGCGTTTGAATCGGCTTCTGGAGAAACTGACGGAATGGAATTGGAGGGCTCAAATGGAAGCAAATGGTATTGCAAATTCGGGTCGTTCTCGACCCGAATTCGAAGATCATCCCATTGGAAGTCTTTGGAGAAATATTCGGCTGCTTCCCCCATTCAATTCTTCAAAATTGAAGCGTCTAGATCAAGCAATTCTCCAAGAAAAGTGCAAAGAAGAAAGAAAATCCATCAAATTCTAAAGGATTGAAATTTGCATAATGCTCCAATTTGTTATACTCATTTCTCTTCTTCTTTACTTTTTAGCTAAATAGGTTATTGGTCATTTATTTTTTTATTTATCTTTTTTCTTAAATTATAAGTTTAATAGTTTATATATATTTTATGGTATTTATAAATATTTTTAATAATTTTATATTATAGAATCCATTTTTTTCAAAATTAAGTATTAATTAAAATTAAAATTAAAGTTTTAAACTTTTAACCTTTCAAAATTTTATGTTAGGAGATGTTTGAATTTAATGTGCGTCAAACACCCTAAAGCCCTATTCAACTGGAAATTTTAAAATATAAGAATTGTATTATAACGGAAGGTTTACTATATAATGGAATTATAAACTTTTCATTCTTATTTATCAGAAAGTTTTCGAAAAGTCATTTAACATGAGATTGTTCAAGTTAAATATGATTAATTTTTTAGGCACCGAAAGAAGGTGTACTGACACACAGGTAATAACTTTAATTTTTTTTTCATGTATACTCTCTCAAATGTTAATGTTGATTTATTTGTGTCTCATCTAACTAAATATACATAAATTTAAAATTTAGGGACTAAATCTATAATTTAATCTAAAATTTATTTAACAAATAAGATCGACTCACTTACGTTCACTCATTTAAATTTATAATCCCTTTTCTTTCCAAATCAATCTAAAATTTTAAATTGGATTAGTCATGCGTAAATTTAAGACCATGGTAGAAAATTAGACCAAGTAAAGGACCTAACCTTGACCCAAGTCCTATTGTTTGATCCAAAAGACAATCCAAACATATCCAAGACCCACCAAACTCTATAAGTAAAAGGTTTTACCCCATTTCTATGAGATTGAAAAAACTGAAAATTGAACCTCTAAAGTGTTGAAGATCTAAAGATCGTACTATATTGAAGATTAAAGGCCTATAAGACAAATACTTCTTTTCGACCTTCAAAAAACATCATTTACTAGAGATTATATTGACTATATTGAAATCAAAATAAATTCAATGTTTGTATTACATATTAAATTTCTTTCAAAACTACGTCAAAGAGCTATAATAACGTGTTCTTATGATAATTGAACTAGAGTCTTAACTAATCTATCTCCTTAGCACGTAAACCCAATGACTCAATAACTAGTCAATTGATAGAGTTGATTTGTCTCATGCTTATGAAAAGTATTTGACAAATCCTTGAAGAATTTAATACAAAGTGGACCTCCTTGACATTTTTTGAAAAACATGAACATGTTAAACACAAAATCAAAAAGAAATCTAAGAACCAAATCAGACGATTTAATTTTGTATCTAATATCAATCAATTTTGAACTTTTCAGTAAAAAAACTTATTAAACATAATTCAAATGTCTATTGAATTAAACTTTAAAGTTGATAGACCTATTAGACATGTCAAACGTTTAAGAGTCGAAAAATAATCAAAACTTGTAATTCAACTGTAAGAAAACCAAAATTTACAACCGAATTTCTTCCATTTCTTGTGCAACCCATGTTGCACCCAATTAACATTCGACACATGTCAACTTTTCTTAGGAATAAGATGAAACATATACTTTTGCCTTTTACAAAAAGGATTTGCAGAAAAAGTCCATAGGACATAAATTTAAGTGCAAAAGTTGGATACACTTGGGAGAGATATATGGGATTTGCTCCCACAAAAGGGATATTCACCATTTTCAAAGTACCTTTTACTTTTTAAGAGTAATCCTTAGAATGGGTTAATTATAAAAAGGCTTGATGCAAAGGCTGAGCAAGTCAATGAGTTTTGCCATGTAAAAAGGGGCAAAAAGGGCAGGCTCACACAAAAGAAAACTTTTCACCTTTAAACCTATCTCTTAAAAGAAGTTAGATTTTCCTTTTAGCAAAAACTAGAAACAAGAATGATACAATTCAATAATAACCAATTAAAGTGGCTCAAAGTTCAAACCATGTATGATAGTGATATGAAAAGCAAAAGGGGTGAGTTTGACACGTACTTATTGCAAATTATGAAATGGCTTGGTTTCTAATTGGAGGAAGAAAGTGTTGGGATTTTTCCTTTTCATTGGATTACTGTCATCCTCCAATGAAACATGAAAGATTCTCATCTCATCAAATCATTAGTCGCCTCATTTATTGTTTATGATAAAAGTAGTTTTATGTAAACCCCGTCAAGAACGTTGAACTCAAAAGATATTTACACAACCTATATAACATCATAAGAACTCCTAAAAACTTTTCAATCACATTCATGAGAGCTCCAACTTACTGTGTTGTGCTAAGAGAACATGGCAACCAAGTTTAGTGGATAAAAGGAAACTTATAGGAGCGTTTGAAACAAACAATGAAACATAAGGATTTAATAAAACATAAAGTTGATGCCCTTGGACCAATGTTCGAACAAGGGGTGGAGTCCCAGCGATTTATAGCATAAAGTCTGGAGTAAATTGTGTATAAAGTATTTCCTTTCACATCTAGTAACCAAAAATTTTATGAATTAATCAAAGGGGCATTGTTCATCACTAGAAGATTACTGCAAGGAATTCTAAATCACCAGAGAGGTGCCTGTTTATATAATCAAATTGGAAATTGCAAACTGTAACAACTACAGCAAACTCGTTCATCTAAAGGAAAAACAGGAGAATTAGAATTAGACAGAGACTTAACAGCAAATACACCATGAAAGGTGGATGGATGGGTAAAAACTTGGGAAAGGAGACAAAATAAAAATGCAAGAAGAGCATAGAAACTTCTAAAGAGTTTGTTATCACCTTTACAGTATGGTGCATACTACAACCGGAATTAGCTAACAAGGAGTGAAGAGAAGATTACTGCCATTGCAACTGTTGATATTGTACATTTATCTACGATAAACTTTGCAGTCCTGTTCCGTCTCATATGTTAGTGCTCAATCGGGAATCTGATCATAATCTCCATTTTCGGGAGAATGATGGCTTGTTCTTCCTACAAAAGAAAAGTTCCCAATATCATAATATCATTAGTTCAGAAAAAGTAAAAGATGAAAGGAGAGTTTGTGTGCCTTTTTTATACTAAAATCATACCTGACAAATCATAAGCAGCGTTTGTGGCATCCAGACCTGTCCTCCAATCCGTTGATCGTGGTGATGTCAGATTCACTCCCCGAGGCTGAAGCAAAAAATGACTCTCCCCAAGACCTTGATGTTCATCATTTCCCCTTATTTGATTACCTCCAGAGTCAATGTTGGAGCCATAGCGTAGATTTGACATCGACGTCCCACCAATAGGTGAGGGCAACTTGCCAGCAGATCCATCACCTTTACCACCACCAAATTCCTTCTTTGGGTCGATTACAAAGGTTCCAACAATAACCTGATGTGGACAGATCGGTATGAGAATGAACTAAACAAAAGAATAATATATGTAAAAGAACTCTTCAAGCCTACTAACTTAACAAAGTTACATGAATGCAAAAAAACATTCGAGCATTAACGGAAATCTCCCACTCCCAATACAGTGGACAACTGGACTTATTCAGTCTGTCTATTACCGTACCTGCACGGGTCCAGCGGCCTTCAATGGTCCACCAACTCCCCCTCCTATGATATGCCCTTCAGCACTTGATAGACATACACTAAGACCACCAGTCTTTCCTCCAAGGTCAGTTCGTACATAAGATCCGCATAATGAAACAATCTCAAAACGTCCCTAAGTACCATTACATAGCAAATAGTTAATATTATAATGCATAATTTATGAAAAGCAAATATGTGGTAAAAAGAAACACAGATGACCATCAAAATGAGTAGCTAGTTATCCCTTGTCATTTTCTTCAACGGCCCATAAAATATGTCAAGCTTTCAACAAATTTATCCAGGATTGCTACAACGTATCATTTTCATTTTCTTTTCTTCCGCACACTGAGAAGGAAGAGAAGCAATATCAAATGAGGAAAACGAAAATACCTCATATGCAATATTGCCTCCTGATGCGGCGGGCTGACGGAGAGATGCATTGGAGATCGAACCAGATGCAGAAAGGATACAAATTTCCCGCTTACATTGTTGCATAAACTGCATAATTTTCTGGCCCACATCCTATTCAATATGATCGTAGTGTGTGTTATGAGGGTAAAGAGGCCAAGGGATACCACCATAGCTCATCAAGCATATAATATAGAGTATACATGAGCCATTATTAAATGAAAATTGACAAGTAAACCTGTAAGAAGCAGAAATCAATAATGTGATTTTTTTTTGTACACAATGTCACAGACGGCAATGGAAGACGAAAGAAAAAAAATTCTTTTATATCTGCCAATTAAATACACAAGGTTTGCTATGACTACAAGAATAACTAGATGACAAGAATTCCCAAAGGGCATCCTTGCTATTCATTTTTACTTCTTGAAACAAGATATACTTCTAGCTGTTATGTAACCAACAATATTTTTCCATTGAGCACCACCCAAAGATCTATTAGATTAGTTCTCCCTTTGCAATGTTTTCTGGTGCGGCCTGAATTCTGAAGAAATAGTACTTTTAATGATATGGAGAAATGGGATACACTAAAATTTGAACACTTAGTTCAAGACTTCTCTCAAAGCCCTTCTGCAATATTTCTACTTCTCCGACTTAGACAACATGGAAAGTTTATTTCTTTCCATGATAATCTCCTCGATTCGGGTGGGTTTCTTATCCTCCTTCAGATTTTAGATTGCTTAATGCTTGGCAGCATAAGCTTAGAAGATGATAAGATCATTAGAGGCTTAGAGCCAGATTGTTAAACAATGGCTTAACAAGAAAAAAAAATGCCTCCAACCTATTAAGTAAAATCAGACCCTTGAATCACTCGAGTAGAGAACCTTGATCCAGGGCCAAAGACTCTTCATCTCTCTACCATTAAGGTTTCCAATGAAATTAACCCACCAGATCATCACAGCTCCACTTCCCTAAAACCCAAATCAGCAATTCTGAACGCTCATCTCCTTGTTATTGGAGAAAAACTTATGGAAAAGGAACAAGGAAAGACGGAGGAAAAAAGAGAGTATATCTTTTAAGGGTTTTCTCAACCTGAATGCAGTTATCTATATAAAGAAGCAAACAACTATTTGACAACTACGATCAAGTTTAAAGTTACAGCATAAGAAAAGAAAATATACAGATAAATAATTAAATAAAACCAGAAGACTTGATTTATAATTTGATTTTTATCCTTTTTATTTTAATGCAGACTTTCAAGTCTCACTGTTATTCTGTCAGAAAACTAAAAACTACCAAAGTGGAGTTGCAGACTATCTCTCTTATTCAGATATGTGAATCATTTATTTCTGCCAAAAACATCTCACATGTGATACGCATAACTTACGAATATTCAAGAACAAAAGTTCAAAATTTCCTTTGTGTATGCATAGGAGCACACATACTCATGTGCCAGTACGTGAGAGGAGTAGTAAGAACACATCCTCATCTTCAAGACGTCCTCAATTTTTTTCATCTCCATCCACTATTTATAGGGATTATCAACGTTAAGATTCTAATTGTGTATTTTCTTGTTTAAATTTCTTTTTTGCTGCAGTACAAGACCTTTTAACTGAGACTTGGTAAAAAAGAGAGAAGAATTTTTTTATAATGTACCCAAATAATTATTTTTCAATTCCCCAATATTCCAAATTATCACGTCTATAAAGAATCCAACTAGGTATTATTTTCTTATCACTTTATGTAATTCCCTGACAAGTTAAAAGAATTACCTGCACCAAGAGTATATATTACTTTTCTTATTTTTCTGCACTCCAGAACTCCACAACCATATTATGTTCTATGTATTCAATACTAAGACCAACTCCACTGCACTGCTAAGATGAGAAAACTCTTCTTTTTTTTCTGTCAATACCAAAGTCTTGACGAAGAAAAACAAAAAAATCAAAGCTTGACAATGAATCTCGTGGATTTAAATCCAAGTGCATTACCCTTGGATAGGAAGTATAATATTAATAATAGTAAATAGCTATCTCTAATCAATAGTCCGATTCCCCTAACAGTTTAGAAGGCTGAGTCCTTGATGGCTTACTTTTAATAGAGTTTACTTTTGGTTTTTTGGGGGATGGAATACTTTTCATGAATCAAATCACAAATGCCCCCAAAACAAGACAAAAGAAATAAGAGGAAGAGTGAAACAGAGTGAGAAACAAAAAACCATCTCCAAAATCGCTACAAGTGAACATTATGACCCATCAGAATCTCTTAAGGCACACACTGTACTTTTAAATTAAAAGCAGTAAACATCAAAGCCTTCAAATAACATCAAAAACATAAAAAGTAGAAACAATATGTCTATTATTTATCAATACATAAACTATATCAAAAGGCAAGAGACAGGAAATCAAAACGAGAAACTATCAACTTTAAAAAAATGTTTGAAAGAAATCTGCACCCACATACAAAATAAAATCCAACCGAAAATAGCATCCAAGATCATACAAACTTTCGTGAGATCCTTAATAATATTCGTATCCTATTGCGGTACGATTACCATCATACTAGATATATCAATGCCAGGACAGCATAGGTTAAGCCCCATATTCTTACATAAATATAAGGAAATTGTAACTTAGTTTGTATTTCTTTGTTGCTACCATCTCAAATGCATTAAATATGTGACCCACAATTTCTATCCATATCATTGTATGTGTATGTGCAAAAGCTTGCACATGACATGCACATCCAAATACATGAATATAAATGGAATCAAATCTTCGACAGCTATGGAGAAGCATTACCTCACCAGCTGCAACATTAATAACATGCGGGGCAAAACCTTGGCCTGCATTACCTACATCTCCAGTGAGAAGAACAAAGTCCAAGTACATAAGCACATAGACATAGTCATGAGTGAAATAAAAACAAAAAGTAAATGAAACTCAAACATTTTAATATATATATATATTCCTGATAAAACCCCAAATAAGCAATTTCCATGTCTGGAAATATGTTATTATAGAACATGAAAACATTAACATGCATACAAATTAAAGATTCTCTTTGCATCTCTTATTTGAAAAAAAAAAAAAAAAATCCAACTGTTCCTCTGGCCTTGTAGGTTTGAGTATTTGCATTCTTTTCTTTCTTCCCTTTTCTTCTTTATCTTTAGAAGGTGGGCAGAGTAACAAAAAGTTTCAAGTGGTAAACCCACAATCACATCAGCCTCACAAACACCCCCTAAAGTAAATTCACCGTCCTCCCAAAATATCAATTTTCAAGACAGCTTTCCAATTTGAAACAATTTCCCAAAATGGATAGCTACTAAAACCTTTGTCTAAAGTAATCCAACGTGAATAATTAAACAAATGAAAATTGTTCCTTATTTTCAGCATAAACAAAATTTGTTTCTTATAAACATCATGGTGCAAGTGCAACAGAATTAGTGATCAATAAAGTTTGATTATCTACAAAAACAAGAAGCAAAACCAAGCAATATATCAGCCATGAATTCAAATCATTCTAGAATTATGAACCTCTACCCAAATGACTGCATTACTATAAAAAACCACTGCAACCTAATTTCAATACAATTTTCCGTTAGTTAAACAATGTATGTGTGGGGGTAAAAATCCGAACTTCCCATAATATAATGTTTAAATCAATCGAGTTAATGTTTGTTGCCAAATTCAGATACATTTTCCACAAGTTCCAAGTAGTTTCCAAAAACTATCATAAACCAAAAGTTTTCACTAACCAAATTATAATACAGATTGAGAAAAGTCGCTAAAGGACTACAAGAGGAATAGACAGGGCTTTTGAGAGTAGGGTTTAAAACAAAAACAAAGAAAGAAATTCCAAAAACGTAAACGAGGGAGAAACCAAAACCATGATAAACACCGAAATTGAAAATTCAATTCCACAACCCACAAATCAAAAAAAAAAAAAAAAAAGAACAACGAATTCCAAATTCCAAAACCCCAGAAAAATCCACAAAATTCCCAACAAGGGCAAAAAAAAAACAAACAAACAAATTCCACAAATAAACATGAAAAAAAAAAAAAACAAAAACCCACCAAGTGCAGCCAACTGAGATTTCTTAGAAGGCGTTGAGAAGGAAGAAGAAGCGGAAACGGCATTAAGAGAAGAAGAAGAAGCGAGTTCCTTCTTAGCCTTAGAAGACGAAGAGTGAGAGGAGGCCGTAGCAGCTTTCTTAGCCGCTAAAGCTTCCTCCGGCGTTCCATACTTCCTCGGCCGACCTCTCTTCCTACGTGCGGGTTCAAGGGGAGAAGAAGAAACAGCGGCGGAAGGGACGGAGTGAGGGTATACAACATGAGGTCCGGCGTCGGAGGAGGCGGCGGCGGCGGAAAGGTGGTGGGTGGGTGGAAGAAGGCCATTGGTCGGCGATGTGGTGGTGGGAGTTTGATGGTGGTGTTGATGGTGGTGGAAGTAGGAGCTGAGCTGGTTTTCATTGGGTTCCATTTTTTGAGATGAGAGAGAGAAAGAAAGAAAGAGAGAGAGAGAGAGAGAGAGAGAGAGAGAGAGAGAGAGAGCGTGTGTTTTGGAAATTAAAATTATTAAATATTTTTTCCCTTTTTTCAAAATTAAAAAATATCAATTCCCCCTTTTTTTCCCTTTTTTTTATTTCTTTTTCTTAATTCTACTAATTATCCATATCTCTCATAAATAAATAAATAAATAAATAAAATTTTGACTCTTTTTTTCTTCTCTCACTTAAATCTCATTTTTTTATACAATTGATTTCTTAGATTATATTTTTTTTTTTATCATTACTATAATGTTGTTTAATAATTCAGTCATTTTTTATTCTTCTAGACGGTTTGTGATTTTAAATTCTTGCCTTCTATGTTCTAATAATCTAATATTCTAAAACATAAATAAAAACAAAACCTTATGAATTTTCTTTGTCACCCTAATTAGGAATGTTGTTGAAATTCTTTTCTTCAAGAGTTTTAGTAACCGAAATAATATTTTTTAAAACCTTAATTAAGATTAAATTCAAACTTTAATTTCATATATACTAAATTGAAACTGATTAAATTGATAAAAATGAATGAATCAGGTGTCTTGGTTATTGTAAAAATCAATTTATTAATTTCAATATGTACTGTTAATATAATGAATTTTAACATTTAACATATAAGTAAGTTCATGTAATAGAGAAATAATAATTTAGTTTTGTCCTTAATACATGCACCATCTCCTCTTCTTCTTCTTCTTCTTCTTTAATTGGATGGATTAAAATTTTCAATTAAGCTTTAATTACGAGTGAATGGAGATTTAATAAGTGTTCTAGGATAAGATAAGTCAATATTCGAACGAATAAGTGTTTTCTTTTTCATCAAACTTTGAGTTAGATGTAAGTTTTAGAGTCATGGAATTTTTGTCGTCAACTACTTTATATTTATAATAGATGTCTAATGATCATAATTCAATTCAATTCAATTATTAGTGATAATTATTAGCGATGTGCAAGAGTGATACTATTTGTGGACATAAATACAATTTGTCAAACAAGTACCTAAGTTACAACTACCAAATGAATCGATAAACAACAACGTTTAGGTCATCACTGCGTCCTCCCATGCTTAGATGTGTCATATTAGTACATGTAAATGGGCACAACCAAAATATATGAAGAAGGAAAAGATATTTAAATTTGAATTTTCGTTGCTTTAGCTTAAAGTTGCCTCAATAATATATGTTTGAAGTTTTTTTGAGTTTGGTTGAACTTAAACTAGTAGGTGGGTCCAACTGAAGAACAACTGAATTTACTTGCCAACTTTTTTGAATGTATAACTTCAAAGCTATATATGATGGGCACTAAAACTTTTGGGGAGCATAGGAATGTGACTAGCCCCCAAAGTCTAATTTGGAGGGTTATGTCAAAAGTTTCACCTTTTCAAAAGCCAACTAGGCTGAGTAGGTTGAAACTGTAGCCTATGCCTATGGAGAAAGAGACCAAACCAAAAATTTAGGGCTACCTGCAAATCTAACAATAATTTAATAACATAGTATTAATAACTCATGGTTGAGTTTCCTATAAACTTAGCTCAGAATAGTCAGAAAAAAAAACTCCATAACAAGTAAGAAATGACAAAGAAAGTACAAAATGAAGGTGGGAAATAGCATCATTATTGTTTTTCATTTTTAAGTGAGAGTGATTTTTTGGGGAAAAAAATCTCCCACTACTGCAGTAGGAACAAGCAAACAATAAAACTAAAATTAAAGACACCATAGTTAACGCGAAAAAAACTCCAATCGGAGAAAAAAGTATGTACCAAAAAATTTCTTCTACAATCACACAAATTTCTCCCCGGTTATAGTGTTTCAAGTTGAGATGATTAGAAACCAAAGGTAGAAACCAAAGGCAAGTTTCTTTTATAGTATTTGGGGCTCATCACTTTTTTGGATCTTTCATTCGTGGGAAAACTACTTTTCTAATGTTTTGCTAGAATCCAATGTGAAGATTCGAACTCCTGATCTTTTGGTTGAGAATATATACTTCAATAGTTGAATTGTGTTGGGTGGGCAATTGCTTCTATGTCTCCCTTCTTTAAGCACTTTTGGGTGTTCTTATATCAAACTTGCCCCAAAAACTAAAGTGTCAAGGGATATATGGAAAACGAACTATTCGAGTAAAATATCCCTTTCACCTGTTCTTTGACAGCAATATTTGGTATCGAAGACAAATGACTTCAAGACCTAAAGTTTCTTTCAATTATCAAGTAGTAACAACGACAATTATATCCTTCAGAGCTAAGACTTCAACATCTGTCTTAATCTGGAAAGGTACATCCAAAGCTTTAGCCTCAGCATAGCAAATACCAGTTAATTTCCTAAATTGTGTTCCATTAATTCACAATTAATGATGATACTAGTCATCCTGCCAACCAAAATGCATTTGGAAAGTAAAAGCTTTGATTAGCCTACAGAATGAATCGTCATGAAGACTTGGTGAAATCTAAAAGCTCTAACATTTATCAAAAAGTAAGATAAAATCCCCATCTTGGTTGCGACGGAGAGGATCTGAGCTCGTGGGGTTAAAGCAACTTTCAAAAATCTTATGAAGACCAATCTCATATTTTTCCCTTGCTTTTCAAAGTTTATGAAGTTTTTGAAATGGTGATGGATCAATACTAGTATTTGGAACGATCTTTGGTTGGGTAAATATTTCCCTTTGCTTGGTTTTCTCATCTTTTATCTCTCTTCTTCTATATGGATATCCACTTTTGCAGTTGTTTTATCTTTCTCTAAGAATTCCACTTCATAGAACTTCAGTTTTAGACGTCCTTGTTCGGAAAAAAAACATTTGATGTCTTTGTTTTTTTTGAAATTGCATAGGATTCCTTTTTTTTGTTTTGGTCTAGAAATCTTGGTATCTAGATCACCATCCTATAGTAGATTTTCTTTTTCTCTTTTGTGTGATCTTAGGATTGGCCCTCGTGTCCTCTTTTCTCCTCTTGCTTTGGAAGGTTAAAAATCTCAAGAAGTTCAAACTTTATGGTTGATCTGACTATGGAAGGATTAAATGGCGTGTCTAATGCAAGTGTCCTTAGGATTTGGATCACCTGTTGGAGAGACAAGTTAGAATTAATATATGTGATAGTTTTTCCAAGACCTTTGGTGTACTTGCAGCTTGTAAACGATCTTACCGTTCAAATGTAATTGTTCTGGCTATTCTATAGAATATCTGGTAAGAGAAAAGAATCTTTTAGATGGGATGAGAGTTCTGGGGTAGGTGTGACTACCAGGGAGTTTTCCTAAATTTTTCTAACGTATAGAAAATCATCTTTGGTTAAGAATGTGAAAGAATAAGAAGCCATGAAAGACTCATAAAAAGAAGCGCCAGACCAAAACCCGGGGGAATGCAATTAAAAAAAATAACCGAACCCAACTTGGGGTAACCAAGAGCAATGATTTTTTCCTTTTAAATCTAAGAATATCTATACCAATTTCCACAAATCTCAACTAATCTTACCAGACAACTCACTTGGCTCTATAACATTCCCTCTAAGTTCTTTATTATGGCCAAAAAGTAATGAACTATTACAAAAGAAAAATGAATTAAGAGCCAAAGAGAAGCACTAAACAACACTAAATTCCACACATCCTTCCACGTTCCAACTGCCATCTATCAAAACACTCTCCCATTCCTTCCAGGCAGATAAAGCACCCAAAAGAAAAGAGCTACCAAAGAACACAACTCCTCCTCCAGAATAGACTTAAAAGTCATAAAAATGCCTCCAAATTTTGGTGGAAAAATTTATTCAAATCCTCAGCTTCGCTCCCATAAAGAGAACACGTGGATTATTTCCAGCTGCTTTGAGAGCCTCCCTTGTGTTTTTTGGATTCTTCATTTTGCGTAGTGGTTTTGTTTTTTTTTTCATTTATCTTATGTTAATGAGGAGTAAAAGAAAAATAACAAAAGTAAGAAGAAAAAAAACCCCACTCTCCTATCTATCACTGCCAAGACAAATCAAGGGAAAGTTCATCGTTGTGTCTAAACTGAGGTTTAAATGGGGATGGCAGTTCCTATGAAAAATAAATATAAATAAATAAATAACAAACAAACAAACTATTTACACTCCATGGAAAAAAACCACTAGAAGACAAAATTTATTACATTTAATTTTTCTATGAAGTCTAAATATTTTGTTAATTTTTCTATTTTTGACAATTTTCATGTAACCTATGAAGATTAATGCAGCTTCTATGAAAGGTGGCAGTTTCAGCAACAAAGATGATCGTTAGTTACATTTTCAAATGCACATTAAAAACATCACCACATAACTGGCATACTAAAGTGAGAGTTTTCAACGCAAACATTGTCAAAAAATCAAAGGTAAAAAGATAGATACACACCTCATACAATTCAACTATTTAGCAAATATTTTCCTTTTTCCTCTTTAAACATGGATAGCGTAAGGTCTTCACATACCTTTAACGAATAAGATATCAAATTTTTTTCTTGGCTACTATACAGAAAATCCATCAACCTCCTATGTGCAGCTCCATTCGTCCTTCATAGCTTATCATTCTCATCCTCATCATCAGTGGTATCCTTGGTAGATGTTACAGTGATGTTATGTGAGCTTTTAAGTTCTTCCAGCTGCAACACAATATAGACCAATGAATTTCAAGAGGCTGTACGATGGAAAAATAAGATAACAGTTCAAAATTGCACTAAGCAAATCAGGTAATTGTTAGGTACTTAAGCACCTCGGAGAACCACACCCCAAAAGCTAGCTATAATAGTGGAAGAGCCAAGCCACATAAGTACCATATTGGTCATCCCATTCTAAGCAAATGTGGAGAAAGGCATCGCATACTACCTTGTTCCTAACAATACCCCATTCTTGGAAAGTCGACATCCCGGTGGGTATTCCAACAATACCTCACTCAACCACACCTGGTCAGAACCCTCCACCGGTTCCATCCGAAACACCGGCGACTAACTTTGATACCATTGTTAGGTACTTTTTTTTTCCTTCTCTGTTTTTTCTTTTCTTTTTCTTTTTCATTTTCTTGTTTACCTACTTTCAGCTTCTTTACTTGTCCTACAACATTTTAACTGCACAATTTGATCAACTAATCATACTAGTTGATGTGGTAGATAATAAATAAATATATAAGAAAGTATACTCTTTTGTCTTGCACTTTTTAGTTTATTATTCTAAAAATATTTTGGAAGAAATTAAGAAATATCTTCCAAGAACTTAATTAAATGATCACCGATGAAAGATCTAATCTATTATATTTTTTCTTTTCATGCTTAAGCCTGAGAAGACCACTACATTTTTTGTGTGTCTTATCATATCAAGTCACCACTTAACCCAAAAGTATAGACTCATAGTTTAGAATATATTTTACCCATTACACGTATTCTTAACAACAAGGAATAGCATCGAGTCAGATAACTTCAATTCGACACTACCTCTTTACAGGTTTCCTTGTGTGTAGCTAGAAGCTCATCATACTTGACTTGCAAATCTGCCATCTCAGATTGTAACTTCTCATATTCGGCTTTAGATGGACCCCCAAGTCTTTGTTGAATAAATCTGTCAGATAAAAAGAAAAAAGAAAGTCTATCAACGATTACTTCCAATGGGAATTTGCTATTATAAACTCCTAGGAAAGTTTTGTATACTTTTATTATCTTCAATAAAATTATCCGTTTCGGATTTTCTTTACTTAAGAAAGAAAGTAAAAGAAAACTACATTTTTGGACATACCAAATTACAAGCAAAAGTAAACGATAACTTTCATAAGAAACCTCTTGTTGACAATATTTATCTCTAACATAGCGCCTTGTAGTTTATTAGACCTATAATACAATACATACATTTTTGGAATACTTGACAGGATTTAGAAGAAGAAAGATTTGCTTTTGTAGTTTTCTTCACAGTTTTCTATAAAATTTGAAAAACGAAACTAGTCCAACTTCGGGTCAATCAGACCCAAATTTCGGATAAGGAATCGTGATATTATCTATCAGTAATGATAAATAGATTTGAAATTCAAATAGCTTTAGCTACAACCACGGTTAACCTCAACTATGGATCTCCAACAATCACAGCAGCAAGCAAAGCATAAGAACGTGATCGAAACCCAAAACAAAAAGAAAATACTTACTCGAGAGCAGAGGAAGGCTTGTCATTTTGCTCATACAATGCAACCAGAACTTCAACCCAGTAAAAGAAATGCAAAATAGAAAATGTATCAAAATTCGAATGCATCGATAAAGAGATCGAATTCTCAAGAAAAAGAAAAACAGAGAGCGAAGAAGCAGAGAAATGGCGATAAACAACCTTTGGTGAGAGCATCAACAATCCCATTAGACTCCAAATACTTTCTAAAAGCTTCCTTCTTCGCTTCTTTTTCCTAAATCGCAGAAAAGGGGTTGGAATTATAACAAAGATAAAGCGATTCAACAAATGGGGTTGTCAATTTCAATAGAAAAAAGCAAAAAGAGGAAGAACTTGGAATAAGTTGAGAACAAAAATGGGAAAATAGATCTGACCTCTTTGTGTCCCATTGAGAAGAAATGGGGGTTCCTCCTTCACAGTTGCTTGCTGGTTGGGTGTTCGATTTGATGATTGTTTGATGGGATCCGTCCCCATTGCCGCAAGAATATTGGTTTCGGGGCCTGCATATGTCTGAGTTTTGACCCGCACAGCGGCTGCCATTGATTCCCTTGGGCCATGATGGTGAGTTTCAGCTTCACCATAGCCCAAAACATTGCTGAATTGTTTATATATGGTGGGAATTGCCTAAATTGAATGGTTTCCTCTCACCATTGATACTACTACTTTCATTAACCGCGGTCATAAAATTATGAAGAAAAGATTGCAATTTGCACGGGTTTGATTTAGGTCGTGGCTGAATTTTCAAACTCAACAATGCATTTGACACCATTATTCTTAGTTCGTCCATTAAGTTCTTTTTTTCATTTATCTTTATTCGAATCATTATAAGTCAATTTTTACATATTCATTTTGTCCTTTTGACGTTGTTTGTAAATCCTATATTGTTATATATTGGATGGATGAATTTTTCGAATTTATGGTTGGAAAGAAAAGAGAGTTAGCATTTTCAAATATTTGTTTACTAAATAAGCATGTTTATATTTTAAAATTAAAATTTTAGATTGTTGAGTACAATTAATACTAACGAAAAACGACTAAGTTGCACCCTAATAGATTCTATTAATATCAATTGGATATATTTGTCTCAAGTGGAAGTTGTTACACTTTTGGAGTGTCTCTTATGTTCATATGTGCTATATGTAAAAGAACAACAAAATAATATTTGTCCTTGCATTATTATTAAAATAGTACTGCATGATCCAAGTTTAGGGAGGGTGCAGGAAAAATTGTAGAACCTTTTGTCGCTTGGATGTCATTCAGTTTGGGTGTCGTGGCCTGAACCTCCAGCCCACATCCCTCTGATCTAGTCTCGATTAAAGATTCTCTCATTGATGTGGTGTCGAGCCTCTCTACTCTAACACTTTAGTTACTATTAAGAACGACTAATTTGGTTAAACACACAAAAAAAATAAGCTCGAATCTCATTTTCAGAGACCACTAACACTTTTCTTTAGGTGATCAATGCGGATATTTGTGAACACACACGCCTACTATTGTGTATAGCGATAGGACTATAAGAGACATTTCTAATACTCATAGTTGCAAGGTGTTAGTCCTTTCATCAAAGACATTTCTAGCACTCATGGCTGTCCCACCCTTCATCGACTCATTTACTTCTTGATTGCCATTTTTCTTTTGGGATGTGCCTTCATCGATATTTTTTTTGCTTACGTTCGCTATTGTGATCTTAAGCCTTGCCAAATTTGACGTTTTATGTGATCATGAATTCAACGAATATGTAAATGATTGATGAATATGTAAATATTAACTTATTTATTTGACAATTTGATTGTTGGTACAAATTTCTTATCTTTTATTTAAAATCTAAAAAACGATAATACGAAAACATTAAAATAAAAATTGAGTTTCTACATTTGTTTTCATTAAAAAATACTGATTTTAATTTATTGATTTTAAATGATAATACGAAAACATTAAAATAAAAATTGAGTTTCTACATTTGTTTTCATTAAAAAGTACTGATTTTAATTTATTGATTTTAAAAGAAAATTTCGTGTTTTTCTTTTTTTTTTTTTTTTTTTTTTTTTTTTGTATTTTTTTGCCCTCCCTTGTCCCAATCTTCTCTCAAGCGAGGATTTGAACTGGTAACTTCTTGAACTCCTACTACTTTTCCATACACTATTTAATGCAGATTGAATCACATATTTCTTAAGTAAAATCTAGCTTCTGAGAGTGGATTCTCAAAAATTACAACTGCACAAGGGTTTATTTATCACCAATAAACAGATAAGCTTACACAATTAACAAGGGCTAGACTCTCCCAAATTTCCTACCATGGAAATTCCACAAAATAGTTCACTTTCCTCTCAACCCAAACCTCCATTTATAACTTTAACCGTAACCAACTAAACACCAGTTACAGCTGAAGACACCCTTCACATACACACTGCTTCTCTATGTACAAATCCTCTCAGCAATTGAATTCGTCAACATTCATGTCGGTCTCAGATCTCTCACAGCAGCGGCAAAAATCTAAACAAGACACGAACGGCTCATTAATTACGTGTAGCAATCAATAATGGCATCACAAATAAGAATACAAAACTGTCTTAGAACGAATTGGGAATTACTTCTGTTAATAGGACTCTTAAAATGTTGAAACGTGCTTCCTCTAACATTAACGTCAATGCCATACAGGACACGGACAATTTTGCGAACAACAATACATTCTTCAGTTTAATGGAAAGGCATCAGACTGTTTTGAAGATACCCAAGTTGGAGGTGGAAGAGCAATGAAATATTCAAGACTAGTCTAGATTTAGTAACAAGCTATAGCATTTGACAATATATTTAAGAACATACTGTAAGGATTATCTACTAATACACAATAATTAATCATCTTTTCATTAGTATGATTAGAATATCTATGATTTAAATCCTATTATGCCCCTAAACCCAAGTTACAACAATTTGTAACATCTTTGAAAATGAAGTGCTAATTATGGTCATTTTATTTGTTCACTGCTGCTCCTTTTCATTTAAAATAATAACAGGTGTTGTTAAAAAAAACGCATACCTTGGAAGGAGCTCTACTTTGCTGCTGCGGGTGTGCAAAAAGTCCCTGAGATCGAGTGTGGTAGCTACTAGTTTGTTCTTCGATATTTTCTCGTGAAACCTTGTCTTGACCGAAGTTGGATGATTGAAATTGATCTCCTCCCAAGAATTCAGTTCTGGATTTACTTCCCATTCCAAAATTAGATGAAGTTTGGGGGTCCTGGTACTTTCTTGTAAACTGAGTAGCGGCTGCTCGAGCACCAGCTATCGCAGCATTGAGTTTAGATGACTTCTCCACTTCAGATCCAGATCCTTTAGTCTCGGGAGAACATGAAGATACAGATCCTGGCTTCAAGGAGAATGGATCTCTAGGATCTGGAAGTTGGAACTTTACAGGCAGTGGGCATTTAACACGGGTGAGACCTCTAACTGCTGCTTCAAATATCTGACGAAATACAATTGACTTTAGAACATACGGAAACACACAAAATAAGCAATAAGAAGAGAATCAAAACAAAATTAACATTCCTACCCTCTTTTCTAAGTTATAAACACCCTGGAAACCGCGCATCTCGAATGGAATCAGCAATTTCTGGGAAAAAAATGCCATTTGGTAAACTATTACTCTGCTGAAATGTGATTATCTGTTCAAATCAGTACACACCTGTGGTTGTTCACAGAGCCAGCAGAAATCAGTTTGAGCTTCTACTCTAACCTGCGTTCAAATAAAATAGGTATACTTTAGTTAGCTTGTTTTTTCTAAAAGCAAAAAAGAATTAAGATATCTCAGAAACTAAGGTATGCATAAGAAAAACTATGCCACCCACCCCTTCAGGTACTTCATCCCAATTTTTCAGTTCTTCACCACGCACACACCCAACCACTTCAACACACCCTGAATGAACAAAGGTGTAAAAAATAATGATGGCGTCACTTTAATCATAGACTCCAAGCAATAAGATAAATAATTCAGACGCTGGAATATTGAAATAGAGCCAAAAAAGAGCCTACAAAAACACGTGAACCAGTAAGTAATGTATCATGAAAAACCATCGAATTAAATACCTAAAAGCCTTGAAACGGGATAATGTTCTGGAAACTTAAGATCAGTAATTCCATCCAAAGCATAAAGTTCCCTATAGAAGTCCTCCATTGCTTTGATTGTAGAATCCTCAGGAACCTTACTTGCAGCATGAATCCAAAGACGGCCTTCAGATATCAAATTCATAATTTAGAATAATCCTTAATGAACCATATCCAAAAAGAAAGGGGTTAACTAACAAAAGATACACCACTACAAAAAAATAAACAAGACAACTAAAATAGGACACACATTTACAAACATACAATGTCCAACAATGTTTGTTAGTTTGGTTTCAAATCCTTTTTATAGCGTAAATCAAAGACAACAAAAACGCTTATTCCCAACCAATCAAGCATCTGATCCAGAATCAAACAAATGACAAACAGTAAAGTAACAACAAACCCATGATTACCCAATTCTATTTCTCAATTCTACTATCATTTTGTCTTCTTATTCCAACATTCAAACAAATCAAACAGAGCCTCACGCCAAAAAAGTAGATTTGCAAGAAGAACGTGGGATTTCGAGATGAACGAACCTCTAAGCGGTGCAGGCCAAGACCTGCCCTCGATGCGTTTGATTCCGTAGACAAGCAAAGAAGCCCATGGCTGATGCATTGTCAAACATGGGTTCGACAAATTCCCAGAATTTCTTCCTTTCATCATCTCTTGTTTGCAAAACAAATCAAATCGTGCACTAGAATTTCTTCACGCTAAGTGATGCCGAGAACTGGGTGCCCAATTAAAATTGACACGACTGGCGGGAGGTTTGTGAAGATGTGAAGTATTTCACAGCGGGAAATGAGGAGAATCAAAAAGGAAAAGAGTGAAATTTCCCAAATTTGAAACGGAAACTAGGGTTCGTCCAAATTAAGCTACTTATGGAATATATATTCACTTGAGGTATAATAATCTCTTCAAAATCAAAACTTCGAAATTGATTTGGAAAATTTTCACTTAATTGTATTAAAGACCCAACTTGGCAAAATGACTCAACATTTTTAAACAATGTCCAATGTGTTACATCTTCCCGTGAAATTACAATATTACCCTTTCTTTCATGATTTAGGTTTTTTTTTTTTTCCAAATCTCTAAAACGACAGCATCCACAGTACTCAAAAAACGAAAGAATCGAGTGATACCATGAACATCTTCAACGACATTGGCACAACTCAGCAAGAACAACGCCAACAAAACTAGCACTGACGACAATAAACTAATGACGCTAAACTTAAGTGAGAGTGATGCTAGAACGATATATATTTTTCATGTTCAACGATGTTTTTGATAATCGTACTCAAAATTAATGTCAACAAACATTCGTTCAACATTTGTCTTTCAATAACATGTCAGTTGTCATTCAACAAACTCTGTAATTTTCTTTCTATACTACTTTAATTCATTCTTACTAACTTCATTCATGATAGTATTATTTTCAGATATAATAAAATAATTAAAAAAATATATATAACAAAATTTTAGTATAATTTTGATAATCGTTTTAATTAATAAAATAAATTTAAAAAAAAAAAAATATTTACCTCCAATAAAAAAATTGTTTTGAATATTAAAAACATTGAAACCATAGCAAAATTCATAAATATTTTTTAAAAACAAAAAATCTCTTGAAAATTATTGAGTAAATTTTGTTAATGTTTTAAAAAAAAGATAACCGTTCACGATGGGACTCGAACCCACAATCTCCCGCTCCGGAGGCGAGCGCCTTATCCATTAGGCCACGCGAACATCTTTATACAGTTGATCAACAACTGAGATTATTAATTATAAACAAAGAGGAATTTTAGTATAAATGTATTTACGGAGAATAGTTGAGATTTTAATGTGAATTAATTTCTGTTGAAACATTTATTTACATATACTTATATATTTGTGCATCACAGTTTTTTATGATTGTTTTTTAAATATTTTTACTCATTTTTTACGTATACGGTGAAAGTGAGATGCATGAATAGTTGAAACACAATCCATTCTTTTGAAAGTTTTAAAAATAGTTTGAAGATAATTTCAATTTCAAATAGTAAAATGTAAAAATTAAATTTAAATACTTTACGTTACAATTTCTAATATAAAAATCTAATATCAGAATTTACCTTTTTTTTTTTTTTAAGGAGGATAGGATACTTTAACCTTAAAACATATGCATAGTACGAAAGTGATAGTTAACAAAACTTGTTTGATACCTATCAGATTTTTTAAAAAGGGTCAAGTATATGGATATGTCTTTCTTCTCTAAATTTCTTGTTTTGATATCTACTTTTAACCCATATTTTCAAAACCCAAGTCAAATTTTGAAAAAATAAATTAGTTTTTAATATATTGTTTTTGTTTTTTAAAATTTGGTTAGGAATACAATTCTTCGACTTAAAATCGATGCAAATCATAGTAAAAAAATAAAAGAAAATAGATTTAATGTTCAAAAACCAAAACCAAAATGGCTACCCAAATTTTGTAATTAGAATGATATTTACCAATTTAAAAAGCTTTACCTTATTCTCAATCGTTTAGTAGTTAAATATATGTTCGATAGTGATTTTGAGAACGATAAAATCACTTTTCCTATCATGTTTATAGAGCTCGTTATCTAAGATTAGAAATGATCGTCGGTTCATTTATGTCGGTTTTGGAATCAACCAAAAACAAAACAAAACCAATTGATTAGTTCTATCATGATCGTACTATCATCAATTGGGTCTTGAAACTGAACTTTTTCATTAGGTTTCTTTAATATGGTCTATGTATATTTTTTGTTTTATAAGCATGCATGTTTTTTAGTTAGAAAATTGTCAAAAAAAAATAAAAAGGTCGAATTGGAATTTATTAGATTTTATGTTGAAGATTCCCTCAACACGACAGTTCGCGTGGCCTAATGGATAAGGCGCTCGCCTCCGGAGCGGGAGATTGTGGGTTCGAGTCCCATCGTGAACGTTTTTCTTCTTCTTCTTTTTTTTTTTTTTTTTTTTTTTTTTTTTTTTTTTAAAAAAATAAATTTACATATCAATTTTCTCTATTTGCATATTTTGATTAAAACTATATGATATTTATTCCCACATTTTCAATGCATTAATTTGTATTTTCCTTTCTAAGTAAGTTCAAATTCCCTTAAAGTTAAAGATTAATTTACTCGTATTTCTAATTTTAGTTGATTTTTTGATCGAATGGAACTTGATTTTAAATGTCTAGTAAAATCTTACTAAAGTATATAATCTAAACCTAAATCGAAAATATATAGACTAAGTTATAACTAACCAAAATTTATAGACTAGCGTAGAAATGTTGAGAGTTCTCAAAATATAGGAGACACATTCTCTATAAAGGACGAAAAATGGACCAAATATAACAATCTTTCGGAATTAAACCCCACGTTATCTTGAAAGAATAATATGAAAAGCTTTTCTATAAGAACACGAATCTTTTTTTTTTTTTTTTTTGTGGCACCGGATATTCTTAATTATAATTTTTAAATAATATAAATTATTTAAATTACAATGATTCCAATCTCTTTGTAATAGATATATGATGGATAATAGTTTATTACTTACGAACTTTTTTCTATAAAAAATTTAGTAATCATAATTATTTAAGACGTAATTGAATAATTCATTAATTTATTCCATGAAAAAGAAAATACCTTATTTGTGCAATACTGGATGTGATGTGGAGAGTACGTGGCAATCACATCAAATGACGTGGCAGTGTTCATACCTTCGATCAAACTTTTCCTCTGTAATTATCTTACCAGCTTCCTTGTTGGAGTTTTGATCCTCTAGAATCCTATTATTCATAACTTTTACGTAGAAAGAAAAACAAGAGGGGAAGTTGAACTGCTCAATCACCTCTTCCCCTCGTATAAATCACCGGCCTATTTAGTCTTTCAAGTCCTAGGGAAGAGAAACAGTTTCAGAACACAGGTATCGATTTCTCTTGGGTGGTTTTAAACTGCTTTTCAATTGCTTCAAATCGTTATACGAGATGGGTTTTCTTTAAATTTGTGAAAAATCAAAGCTAGAGTAGAAACCCCCTTTTGTCTGAACTGATTTTTTTTTTTACCTTTTTCTTGTTTGTTTCATCAGTGCTCTTTCTAAAATGGTGACGAGAACTGTCGATCTTCGTTCAGACACTGTCACCAAACCAACCGAGGCAATGAGGGCTGCAATGGCGAGCGCCGAGGTTGATGATGATGTATTGAAATATGACCCAACTGCCCTTCGATTGGAAACAGAAATGGCAAAGATTATGGGGAAGGAGGCGGCTCTTTTTGTGCCTTCCGGGACTATGGGCAACCTCATTAGCGTTCTTGTCCATTGTGAGATTAGGGGGTCTGAGGTTATTCTTGGGGATAATTCTCATATTCATATTTATGAAAATGGAGGTATTGCAACTATTGGAGGGGTTCATCCTAGGACTGTTAGGAATAATGGAGATGGAACCATGGACTTGGATTTGATTGAAGCTGCCATTAGAGACCCAAGAGGAGAGATTGTGTTTCCAACTACCAGGCTTATCTGCTTGGAAAACTCGCATGCCAAGTAAGGACTCGTTTTCTTTTTTTAATTTCACTGTACCGCTAAGTTTTGATGAGTGTTGGGATGGCTTTGGGAGTAGTGCTTTTTGGTGGGAACATTTTGAAATGTTTTTTTATTCACTTTAAATTGCTGTTAAGTTTTATGTCTTAGAATTCTGGCTATATTATAAAGCATAGACCTGAGGGTTGGCTCTTGTTTTTAAAAAATCTTGTATTCAATTAAAAGTTATCACATTTCATAAGCGTTTCAAAAATTACCGATAAACTAAAATTCCTATGGAAAGTCAAACGGGAATTGAAACATAGAACGGTTTGATGATGAGTTAGAAGGAAATTTATTCGAGGTCACCCATCACCCTATTTCAAGTCCCGGTTTCTATTTGACTTTTTATGGAATTTCTACTTCAAGGGCAGTTTTTGAAACTTCTGTGAAAAGTTCGCCGGTAGTTTGCAATTTTTCAAAGAATAAGGTATTTTCTTTTAATATTTTAACCTATTAATTTCAAACTTGACTATTTGACCAAATACCAGGGTAAGTACTTCTACTTGGCCAATAGCACTTTTCATCATCTCATGGGGTCACACCAAATTCAATAGTGATTTTTATGATTAGAACTTTCTAATTTATCATCAAGACTTCATTCTTAGAGTATTTTTCTACACTGCAGCTGTGGAGGTAGATGCCTCTCCGTGGAATATACAGACAGGGTTGGAGACTTAGCTAAGAAGCATGGTTTAAAGCTTCACATTGATGGTGCTCGTATTTTCAATGCCTCAGTTGTATGTAGATTGACTAAACACCTTAATAGTAATAATTACAATGACTTGATGCCTTCTGGTATCTGGCAATCTTAATCTGCATGTTTTATTCAATTATGCTCAAACTTAAATGTTAAATTCAAGTTGCTCCTGAGTCCTGAATGATTAAGAAAGATAATGTGGTTAAAAGTGAATGCGCCTCCTGTTCTATATCTGTCGATAAATTGTAGTGATTTTCCTTTTGGTTTGCCGATTTGTATCGGGTTGTAATACTTGGAAGGAAATGAGTTCAGGCTATAGTGATCGCCTGCTTGGGATTTACTATAAATTTTCTTGGCAATCAAATATAGTAGGTCAAATGGTTGTCCTGTTAGAGTAGTTGAGGTGCAGCCAAGTTTGCTCGAATACAAATATTTAAGTAAATTAATATGTATAGGGTTGCGAATGTTTTTAGTCCCTTGGATGATGATCTGCGAATGTTTTTAGTCCCTTGGATGATGATCTTGGCAACAATGATAGATTACATTGCTCTGCATTTGTTTAGAATTGTATGTTTTAAACATGGGTGACTGTCCAAATCCTTTAGGGTTTAGGGTTAAAATGTCGTACAATGGCTTGATTCAGAAAGCCCATGGTATGAGATATTTAAAGTGAGAAAGGCAGAGGTTTGTATTAGCTGCTATCATTGAAAAATCTTGTACTAAATTTGTTTTATTATAATCGATTCTTTCCCTTTAGATGTATCCTTTTTTCCTTCTTGTCCTTGAAATGATTTACAACGTAAAATTTGTATTTATATATTTTGTTCCTTCACTTGTCATTTTTACCTTTTTCTAATAACATTGTGCATGCTTAAAGTTAAACAAAGCATGGTGCTATTCACTGATATTCCAAAATAGGCAATGCCACTGCATATATATCATTTGGGAAATCTCTAGCCCTCAAACTTCCATTTTCAAGGAGTGGAATCATGTAGATTTTTTTCCCTGGAACTTCTTTGACGATAACCATTAATCCATTGCTTTTGTGTATCCAGGCACTTGGTGTTCCTGTTGACAGGCTCGTGCAAGCAGCTGATTCTGTATCTGTATAATTATCCATCCGCTTTGTTATTCTTAGTCATTTTCGTTCTTAAAATCTTCATTTCCTTATTTTCTTCATTCATTTTTAATCAGATAAAATAGAATACTGGCAACTTCAAGGAAGATATCTAATAAATCACCTGTTAAATCCTTAATTTTGATCTGACAAGAATACATACATTTAATTTTTCATATATATTCTTAAAATTACCCCTCCTCATCTTCAACTGAAGTGTACAAGCATTGCTAATGCATACTTGTTAATTGAATCTTTGCTTCACTGAATTTTTGAACTAGGTTTGTCTATCTAAGGGTTTGGGAGCTCCTGTTGGCTCTGTCATCGTTGGTTCAAGGGCCTTCATTAACAAGGTATGTATATATTCACATTTTGCCCTTAAACTTGACTGCGAAGGATTTCAAACTTGTTTTATTAAACCTGTCTGTGCTTTCTTTCCAGGCGAGACGGCTGAGGAAAACATTGGGAGGTGGGATGAGGCAGGTTGGTATTCTTTGTGCTGCAGCATTGGTTGCGATACAAGAGAATATTGTGAAACTTGAGGGAGATCATGAGAATGCTAAGTTTTTGGCTGGTAAAACCTCCTTTCTAGCAATTATGTTTCTTCCTCATTGTTCTGGCTTCTTCACTGCAAGTGCAAGCTTATGGACATTGCATTTTCTCTGTTTCCTATTTGGTGGGAGGTTGTGACTTTTGATCTGTGCAGATGGATTAAATAAAATCAAAGGATTGCAAGTTGAAAGCCATTTGATTGAAACAAACATAGTAAGCATCTGTTAATTGTATGTTCACTACTTTAAAACATTATTTTGCTTATATAAATGTAAATCAATCACCATTGTCATCCTCCTCTACTATTTTTGAGGTAAAATGATGGACGCTTCTCATCTTTGTTTGAGATTTTAATCTCCTGCATATGTCCATAGGATCTTTGAATTGCCAACTCGTTTGTATGATAGTGGTTTTGTTTTCTATTTCTTGTTTTTGAATTTTAGGTTTGTTTACTAAAACTCTTCTGTCTTTCAGAAAAATATTTTTAAGATCATAGGAAAATATCATAAACTTGAAGTTCTCTTTTTATTAAGCGAATCAGGATTTTTTTTAATAGTTTAAAAAAGGTTCTTAGATCAGCAGTGAAGATTTAGACAGAATGTATTTCTTTTTCTTGTTCATGCATCAAAATTCCTTTTCTTGCAGTCTACTTTTCAATCTATATTGACATTAGTTTCTATGATTTCTCTCCATCATGCTATATTACCCCAGATATTTGTGGACATAAAAGACTCAACAATAACAGGGGAAAAACTAAGCAAAATCTTGGAAGAACATGGCATCCTTGTATTGCCAGAAAGTTCATCAAGGTTCGTTCTTAGCCTTTCGATATCCCGTAACTTTTACGTTTTGCTGTTCTCGCACTCCTGAAATTCTATAACTGTATAAACTTGCGTTAGAAGTTTTTGATGGACACTCGCAAAATAAATAATCCAAACAAGAAAATATTTTAGATGCACAAAATTCACATAATAGAAACTTGGCTTACCACTTATTCCAAAATCTATGCGCTAATATCTTTGTCTTTTCAGGATTAGAATTGTTCTTCACCACCAAATTTCAGCAACTGACACACAATACACCTTATCTTGTTTCCAGGTGATCAAAACTAAAACACTAACAAATGTTGTTTGCTTGTTTAAATTATATTTTTCTATCTTTGAGCTTGTTCATTCTTAAATCCTTCGAATATTTCTATTTTTGTCATCAACTTTCTATGAATGCATATTTTGCTCACTTATTTGACGGCTGGATATTTCATACGAAGCATAAAGGTTAAAATAAAACGTTTCAAATTGTAACATATGATTTTAAATAAATACGAAATTACAGGAACTAAAATAAGATTTGATTCCTCTCATTCTATGTTACAGCAAGCAATGGCAGGAGCAATAACAAATGAAAATGGCGTGTAAATGGATGACGTACGTGTTATCGTCGAGCCTTTTCTTATTCTCTGTCGACGTAATTTCTCTATGCTCTGTAAATAGTTTGTATATAAAAAAGTAATACATACCAATCTGATCTGAAGCTTCATGACAATCAATTCATATCTGTGAACTTGTAAGAGTAACTCATAAGTTGCTTGTTGTTCTCCTCTATCAATGATGCTTAATAATAAATTTAAAAAAGAAAAATTGTGGTTAATTTGATAATCTTCATCCTTGGCCTCAAATTATAATTTCCTTGCTGAGGTTAGTTTTAAACTTTAAGCCATCTAGACCAAGAGAGGCCAAAAAATGTTGTAGCAAATTATTATTTCAATGGACCATGTGGAATCAAGAACTACATTATTTCTAATTGCACTTATTTAAGTGGATAAAGGAATATATATAAAACTTTTGGCTAATGGTATAAGGATAATAATAACACCAACACCTAACACTTTTAATAATATTTATTATTAAAGGAATCCACTAAATCACCATGTTCTAACTTATACCAAATTTATCTTTAAAAAAAAAAAAAAAACCCTTATTCCAAAGTGATAAGTTGATAATCAATCCATAGCAGCACGTCAATATGCATAAATTAGTGTTAAAAAATTTCATTACAATGTAAAAAGCCTATAGTAATCAATCTATTATTAATTTGTAGTTTTAGGATGAGCTACAATAATCAAACACTATTTAAAAATTTAAATTACTATAATAATTTATTATTTGTTATAATTTTGTTATTATGGTTTGAAAAGAAAAGTACATTATATATTTACTTGAAATGGAAAGAGAGAATTAAATAATATATTACAAATATGGTAGGCTTCATCTTCATATGTCCTAATCTGTACAATACACACCAAAACCACCAACCTTAAACATTATCTTTAATGGGAAAAAAAAAAACGAAAAGAAGAATTGAAAATTTTGAAGATACCTATCTAAATAGGGCACTAAAAATGAAGTGACGATGTTCCCTTTTTTAAGGGTATCCCCCATTCCCATTATGTTGTTTGCTAAGGGCAGCCCTACAACTTTAGGGTTAACATTTCCAAGTCTACAAATTCAATAGCCTTCTGTTTCGTAAAACACTGCTGCTACCTAATGAGATTTCCCTCTTTTCATTGTTCAAAAATGGAAAAATAAATGAATTATTACTTTTGAATCCTTTTCTTCCTTTTCTTTTTGGGAATGTCATCACCACCTTGTAGTTTGTAATTAATGAAGGATAAAACTGTTCGTTGACTGAATTACCTATAGGGTTCTTCAAATGCAGCCATATATATTCTTATTAATTGATATATATATATAGCTACCTCCCTATTCTACCTACCTACATATATATATATATATATATATATATATATATATATAGCTCATACCCTTAGTCCTTTCATATCCTTTTTGTACTTTTTTCACTACTTTATATAAGTATATATTTCAGTACAATACTGAGACGAATAGAAGATCAAATATCCAAGTTTTAGAGGAGAATAAGTAATATAATGTATTGGTTATATTCGAATCTACTCTGTGACAACGGTGTATTACTAATTTATTACCATAGTTTTGGTAGAGAATTTTAAAGTATATGATTTTAGAGATTTAAATTATATGCATGGTAGTAATTTAAGAATTTTGGATTGTTTTGTATATGTTTAATGCTATATTTATAAACCTAACTAAATAATAGGTTTAATTATTATAAGCTATACATTATGATTTTATTTTATTTTTTTAACTTGTTTTATGTTGTAAAGTTTGTATATAATTATTCATTTGTAATACTATACAGTTTATAACACATTGTCTAATATATATTTTAGTTAAAAAATGAAGTGAGTTTATGACAAGAAATGGTATTTCTAAATTTTCCTTTGTTTAAGATAATTTTGCATTAGCTTTTAATTATTTTTTAACTCTAGAAATTATTATTATTAGTATTGTTTTAACCTTTTAAAAACATTTTGTAAAAGATCACTATTTTCAATATATTTTATGCATATGCACAATATAGCTCAATTACAACTGATATTTTTTATTAAAGAAATGAAAATTCAAGTCCTCATACTTTGATTAATAAAAAGTTTAATTTCCAATCAAGCATTAGGTATTTTGGACACTATATATATATATATATATATATTCTCTGAATTTTTCTTTATTTTGTTTTAGTGAGGAAAGAATGTTTAATTTGTCATAATATTTTTCCCAATATAAAAAAAAGGTGGGAAAAACTATTTGTGTTGATGTAATATAAGTTTTTGGTTGGGAGGAAATTAAGTGGTTGACAAAGAATTTGCAAATATATCTTGATTGATTATTCCCACTATGATGATATTGGTATATATTTTCCATTATGTATTCGTCTAAGTAATTCATTTTACAAAAAAAAAAAAAAAAAAAAAAAAAGAAAAAAGGTTTCCAATTCACTGTTTTTTTTCCCATATCAATCATTTTTTTATCTTTCATTTTAACCAAAAAAAAATAAAAGATTTAGTTTTGGGACTAAGTTTTAAAACAATGTTAGTGGACATAAATTTCTACAATATAATGGAATTATTGTAGATTTATAATTAATATTTAATGCAACTAATTAAAATTATATTTATATGAATTTATGTTTATGTTAACATAAAGCTATGAACTTGTCACCTTAGTTCCATGACCCATTTCAAATATTTATTATAAACTTGGTTTATGGGACGATAAGCTGAAGGTCGAAAGGAAAATGAGTGAAATATTGATCGATCCTACTTGACAAAAACTCAACTTTAGATAAACCTAATGTTGATCATCACAATGGGAGTTTAGGTTCTGAACTTGAAAAACTGCATGTTATATTGATTTTCTTTCACAATTCTAAAATCTAGACAAAAAAAAAAAAAAAACGTAAATATCTTATTTTCATAATGGAAAAAAGAATAAAAAAAGCAAGTTGATATCTCATGTCCTATTTAAACTTTTACTACATCCAAAACTCTTTCTGCCAACTTAAACGTATTGAAAACAATAATGAAACAATTTTGTTTATGAGATAATATTATCTTTCTTAAATTACAAATAATCTATGGTAGAGACACGTGCATATATGTCAGAAAATATAGTACTAACAAATTAAAAACGTTGATTATTTTTGTTTGAAATGTATAATAAGGCTAGGTTTTGAAGTAATTATAATACATCATTATGAAACTCCTCCTCCCCCCCCCCCCCCCCCCCCCCCCCCAAAGTGTCCTCTTAACAACCTAGAAAAGTATAAACCCCTTTGTACTTTGTTAAAACAAAAACAAACCCCAAGATCTCTCTCATTAAGCAGAGTTATGTTAGTAGACGCGCCAAATTGTGAGTGGGTGACAGCCCCAAGTGTCCTTTTACCAATGGTCACCATCAACCTCTTTTCACTGCTTCATCTTTTGTCATTTTTTTTTTCTCTCTTTGCCTATTTACTACTGTTCCCACTCTTTAACCCCTTTACTCCTCATTTCAACTTTTCATGTCTCCCCCCCCCCCCCCCCTCTCTCTCTCTCTTCATAGTTTGTTTAACTCTCAGTTCTCTTTCCCTTTTCTCTTCTCTCTCCTCATAACAAATTCCCCCCCCCCCCCCTCTCTCATCCCCTAATAATTTCCCCCATTTCCCCCTTCTATTATCTTCTTCTAAGAAACACTATAACAATAACACTACTCTAAAAGGAACTCACTTTGATTCAAGTTTTTGGATTTTGGGTTACTTTGAGCTATTTTGGGCTATATACTTTCAGCAATTTCTGTTATTTTTTCTATATAATATATGTATATGTATAAATTGTAACTTTTTCAATGTTTATATATGATCATCATTGATGTCAATCTCTTTATGATCTTCTTCTTTACGTTGTTGTGTTGTTCTTCTTGATCGTCTCTTTTTGCCATGCAAATCAAAACCCATTTCTTAGTTTCTGCTCTTTTGAAACAAAAAAACCCTAAAATAACAAGTGGGTTTTCTCTTCAAAACCCTAAGAGATGAAATCTTTCTCACATCGGCCATAACAGAAAGTTTCAATCTTTACGAACATTTTCCTCCCTATTTTTCATCTTTTCGATTAAAGAATGGATTTGTTTTCAGAATCATCATCCAATAATGATAATCCCACCACCACCACCACCACTACAACACCACCCACCGCCACCACCAGTGCTGCCGCCTCTGCCACCACACCAAGCCGGTACGAGAATCAGAAAAGGAGAGATTGGAACACGTTTTGTCAATACCTCCGGAACCACCGGCCGCCGTTGGCTCTTCAGATGTGCAGCGGCGCTCACGTGCTGGAATTCCTCCGGTACTTAGATCAGTTCGGTAAGACAAAAGTACACAACCAAACCTGTCCGTTCTTTGGCCTTCCCAACCCGCCTGCCCCCTGTCCGTGCCCGTTGAGACAAGCGTGGGGCAGCTTAGACGCTCTCATCGGTCGGCTTCGGGCAGCTTACGAAGAGAACGGCGGTCGGGCAGAGGGAAATCCTTTCGGAGCAAGAGCGGTTCGGTTGTATTTAAGGGAAGTTCGTGATTTTCAAGCGAAAGCAAGAGGTGTTAGTTATGAGAAGAAGAGAAAAAGGCCTAAGCAAAAAATTAATACTTCTTCAACTACTACTCAAGATCATCATCAAGATTCTACCACTTGAATTTCTTATATATATATATATATATATATCTATATATTTTTATATAAATATTTTGTGTGAGAGAAAAGATTTGTTGCAATCTCTCTATTTTTACTTTTGAATTATTGCAAATGTCGAGATGGAGATTTGAACCTCCAACTGGAATTGAAGGTTTTTTTTTCTCTTGTGACGAATCTTGAGTTATGTTCTTATCATTCTCTTTTGATAAATATTTATAATTATGACTAGAAGTATTGGAAGATGTTAATTCTCTTTAAGATATTATTTATTAAAGATCATGGTTTTTTTCTTTCTTGATGTTGAAGTGATTTTGAAGATCAACAGAGGAACTGTTGAGACAAGTATTGGATATGATGTTAATTTCTATATATCATTCATTAGACCCTTCTTTTGGTCCTGAGGTGATTTTGAAGATTTAAAATGCATATAATTATGATGAGAAGAACATAATTTCCTGATCTTGAAGTGAAGTTTGAAAATTGAATTGATGGTTTGGTGGACTTGGTGTGTGGTTTAATTTGGGTGGGTTTTTTTAAAAAGGAATTCTCTATCTGATCAATTAAGTGGTTTTCAATTTTGAGAATATGATATGTTCTTCTAAGTGCTTTTTATAGATATATGGATTGAAATTAAACAGCAGAGTTTTAAGAATTAAGAAATGTGATGAATGAAAAATATGAATCGAATTAATGTAAAAAGATGATCACTTTTTTTCTTTTCTTTATCAATTTTCTTTCAATTTCTGGGTTTTCTGTAGTTGAATTTCTAGGGCTTCTTTTATTTTTTTTTGGTCTCTCTCTCTCTCTCTCTCTCTCTTCCATGATCAGATAATAAAGAAAAGAAAACAGAAACAGTCAAAAACTATTTATTAGGGTTGTTGTTTTTGGTCTTAAAACACAATCTTTCTAAAGATCTATACAATTAAGCAAAAAGACAAAACCCTAAATTTAATATATATCTTGTTTTTGTTTTTTTTCCTTTTCCTTTTCCTTTTATTTTCTTATTATGTATATATTAGGGTTTGAATTGAAATGGAAAAACCTTTCAATTGTGTCTACAAAATAGGGGAAATTATAAAGGAAAGGGAAAAAAAAAAAAAAACAGAGAGAGACAGCCACAGCCCCCATGTCTGGAAATAATTGAGAAACACTCCCCCTATGTGAGCTATATGATCTTTTAACACAATATTAATCAGATGAAAAAAACTAATTATCCTAATCATTGAGGTAATTACGATTATAATTCAATTAACATTATGCTTTACGTAGTAGGTATGAACCTTCTTGATTGGTTGGAGTGGGTGATGCTATTTAAATTTGTTGGAAGTGTAATTAAGAAGATATATTTAACAACTATAATTTACAATTTAGAAACTATATACTATAGATATCATGCAATATTCTTAGATGTGTACTAAAAGTTTAAATTATTATGAATGATGGCTTTGTTCTACTTTGTCATTTTTTAATCATTTTCTATGAGTAATTTTGATTATCGCTTTACTCTTTCGGGAAATTAGGCTTTGTTTTTTTGTAATCATTTGATTTTTGTTTTTTTTACAATTGTGTTAATTTTTCTTACTATATCTACTATATGTTATATATTTCCTAACTACACATTTGAATATTTAGAAAATTCAAACATAAAATTAAATTTCTAAAAAGTGAATTGTTTTTTGTTTTCAATAAATAATGAAAATAGGGTTTATACATTAAAAAAAAATTAAAAGATTAAAGATCAAATAATTATCGAGCGAGACTTTCAATAAAGTTGTGATGATCTATAGCTTTCACTTAAATAACCATTTTCGACGGTGAAATTATGAAATAAAGTTTTATTATAACAAAAAGATGAACTAAAACTTAGAACTACACTGAAATGAATTATTGGGTTGAAATTGAATCCTAAATTTCAATTAATTATGTCCTTTTTGTTCACTAATCCTCTTGATGTTATATATGCATTTTGATCGTTATGATTAGATTACTAAAATCATATACAAAGGCATAGTTTTACAATAATTTTGATGGTTTTTTAGATATTTTTTCATCTTTATCGTGGTTTCACATTTCTTAAGTAAGAGAATTGAATTATCGATCAAATCCTAAATTTTTTAATTTACAAATCTTATTTTTATTCAAAAACAAAACAAGAAATTTAAAAGCAAAACCGATAGAATTATAAGTTGATCGAATCACTCATCCCACCTCTAGAGAACTAAAAACCAAAAAGTTACTTCACAATTATTTGGATTTTAATTAATTTTTAGTTTTTGCAATTAATTCTTTACCATGGTTTTTGAAAAATACACTATTTCAGTTATTTCAGTACTTTTAGAACTTGATTTTAATTTGAAACACAATTTTTTTAAAAAAAAAATCACAAGAAAGAAGATTAGTGGTGTGTCGAGAGACATCTCAATGACACATCTCTAAATGTCTAACCTCTCGCATTTAGATTGAAAATTTGAGTTGTTGGTCGTAAAAGAGAAATGTAGATCATGAAGAGAGATCCAACAAAAGTGTAAGAATTAATTAAGTTGAGTTGAATAAAGATTTTAATGGATGAGGACTTTCTCTTTTGTTGGGTCCTATTGGATATGTTAGTGCATGTATCATAATATATGTGATTAAAAGTTACTGTTAGAAAAGGTATTCAAATTTGAAATTTCAAATTTTGAATTGATATGCCACTATTTATTTATTGGTTAGTGAAAGGACTCAAACAGTTTTATTCTTAAAGTTACTACTTATAGCCATGGTGGAAATATATGGAATAATAATAATGGGTCATTGTTATAATTAAATGGCAAACTAATTAGTTTGTGAAAAATCTAATTTCTTTTTTTTTTATATATATATATATATTTTATAAATATTTTGGTGCATTTATAAAATATCAATATCAATGCACAAAAATGTCAATATATTATAATATGAAATTCATCTTAGCAAAGAAGTGAAGCATAATGTGTTAATTATACAACGAGCAAAAATATGAGCTCGAGGGATGAATAGAGAATAGGGTTGTTTAATATTTAATAACCTTTAATTTTCTGTCTTTGGTTTTTGAAATTCATATTTTTGTTTCTCTCAAATTCTTCAAATGGGTTTCATAATTAGAATTTTCTTTTTCAAGTTTTACAAATAAAATATACAAATACTTTGCAACTATATATATATATATTAATTAGTTTTAAAGTATTGTTTTTAATTAGAGTTTGAAAAGATTGATTAGGGTTTATTTTTTAAATGTAAAAGATTAGGATTTTGTTTTATAATTATATGATTTTCTTTTCCCTATAACGTTATGCTTACAAACACTTCCCTTTGTCTCTAAATTTATTGGTTTATTATTTACTTATTATTATTAGTTAAAAAAATAAAGCAAAAGCTTAAAAAGTTAAAAAATAAAAAATAAATTAACTTTTTAAAAAGGGGTATTTTGAAAAATAACAAAAATATTAGAACTATTTACAAGATATAGCAAAATTCATCGAATTCTCTAGGGTTTATTTATGATTTTTTGTTATATTTTGTAAATAGTTTCAATATTTTGCTACTACTGAATGACAATTTCTCTTTTTAAAACTTGTTTTTAGAGTTTTAAATTTGTCTAATAATTTAACTTAACGCAAAAATCAGTTAGAGATAATAGATTTAGCTTTTACAAACAAAACGAAAAGGTTATCGAAACATGACTTAAAAATTTCTTTTTTTTGAAGACATTGAAAGTTAGTATCAAATATTAACTTTTTGATCGTGTATATAAGTTTAAACCAATCGAACTATAATCAAATTATATAATACAATATTTTAAACCTTTTTTTATTCTTTGATTTTCTAATATATTTCATTGAAGTATAAGAACTAAGACAATTCCAAATTAAAAAGTAGGGTTTTCTTTTGTATGTCAATTGAATAATATACCCTTATCAATTGAGTTTCTAATTTCTTTTAATGTAGCATTAAACTGGTCCAAGTTAAAAGGGTTGGGATGGGAAAAGTCATTAACCTTACTTTTTATAAATTGAAAAAAAAAAAGAAAAAAGAAAAAGAGAACTACAAAAGAAAAGATTTGGTTTAGAGAATGATTTTTGTTAGCCCCAATTTGGAGTATAAAAAGTTATGATAGAAGTAAATGAAGCATATCAGATGTGTTTTCTCTTTTCCCTTTTGAATGATTTGACACTTTAAAGTTGAAAAGTCTTTGCATTTTCCATCTTCAGAAACATTAAAAGTCCAAATTGTTACATATATTTCACTCTTTCCTAACTTATTTCTTTCTTTTTTTAAAGCATAATTTGGTTTTTTTTTTTTTCCTTCTAAATGTGCAAATCACCTTGCTATATACTTTTGATAATACGACAAACCAAAAAATCGAATCGAACGATCAAAACCTACCGAATTGAAGGTGATCAAAGACGATGTGGGCTAATTTGGTCAATGTCAATTCGGAAAAAAAATTAAAAGGCTTAAACTGCCTAATCTATTAAACAATGGCGTGTTTGTATTCTTTTATAGTAAGGATCGATTTGAACATTTACTAAATCGACATTATTACTCGGTTCGATCGAAAAACCAACTCTCGACCGATGCTCACCCCTAAATTTAGCTAATGTTTTAATTTTAAAAAATCAAGTGGAATTTGATAACTTATACAAAAGAATTTTAAAATGTAGAAATATTCTTTTACTTTTGCAATTTAGATAAGAGTTGAACTCTTTTACTTAATAAATATGAAAACAAGGAAATATGTTTTATTTTCAAAATTAAAAAAATCAATATGATTACGTCTAAATTATTATTCGAACTTATATTGTAAATATGGTCTTTTTATACTTTATGATATAGATAAATTAAATGACCAAACATTTGACCTCGATGTCGAAGTAATGTCGAAGTAATGCAACTCCAAATATTTCTTATGTTCATGAAATGAAATTAGTGATCATAATTAACTATATACACATAAAAGTTGATAGACAATTTATATAAACTTTCCTTTTTCTTTTCCTTTTTTTTTTTTTTTTTTTTTTTTTTTTTTTTTTTTTTTTTTGCTAGGGTTGAGCTTTAGGTTTGGTTCTTTTTAGGCAATGATATGAAATGACTACGTGTGGGAATTTGGAACTCCAATTTTTCCATATTCAATAATTTTCATTTTATATGTATTATTGTTTATGTAAAGTCCCCTACCTGAAAAAGGCTTCTTTTTCTTATACCAATTCAAACTTTTTCAATTTTCTTTCTTTTTTTATTGACATAAAATATTATATTTGTAATGGTGTTAATTTAAAATAAATAAAAGTTTTCCAAAGATCTACCACGTCGGGACAAACCTAACGTATTTATTAGTATGAAATATTTTTACATAAAATTTAGATCTAACAATGCCTGAAGAATGCCATAAATTGTGCATACTAAAATAAACCATACGAGTTAGGGTTTCTAGTTACAAAATTGCTCACGAACATGTGTGTATATATATAACATTATACAATGTCAACCAATTAAATATTTAAAGATTAAATCACCAAAATATTATTCACTTATTTATTTATTTATTTCTTTTTGTCAAAATTGAACGTAGCTTAACTAATATAATGTTCGTACTCTCAATAATGAAAAGAGAGATTTGATCTTATCAACTTTGTATTGTGGAATGCTTGAACTTGTGGCTAAGGGACGAACAAGTTTTTCCTATCTTTTATCCATTGTCGATCAAAATGTCATTTAAACCTAATTTTTATTTTGGATTGACGTCAATTTAATTTAGGAAATTCAACAATTAGTATCATACTTTTCGAATTATGATAAGTCGTTATTAGTTCAATTATCTACTAAAATTTATAGGAAAAAGCATATAATCAATTCAACCAAAGTGTATAAAGAGAATATTATAGCAAAATACTAGCGTTCCTATACACTATATTTGTTCAAATTAATTTTTAAACTTATCACAAATTTATCATCTAAACATTAGATTTTTTTAAAAAGTTTAATTTTAAATAATCTCTTTGACTAATACACAAAACTAAAAAAAATTGTATGTTTGAGTGGTTTAAATTCATATTTAATTGATTGACTAGTATTAAACTTTTTCAATCTTTATATTTATAGAGTCTATTAGACATATAAGATCTTAGGAAAAGGTTATAAATCTCTTAAACACAAAGATTCATTTGATATTTTTAAAAGTTCAAGAACATAATAAACACAACTCCCAATCATCAAAAGGGTACACTTGTATTAAATAATTTTGAAAAAGCATGAAGTATCTTTAAAATAACAAAAATTTCAAACATTTTCGTGGCAATTTGTACTAAAAGAAATTAATTATAATAATTAAAAAGAAAAAAAGAAAAGAGAGAAAGAAAGAAAATTGGAGAGTGGATGAAGGGAAGGCCCAGAGAGCTGGGGGGACACACAAAGAGAGGGGAAAGGGAAAATAATAAAAAGGTGAAGAAAAAAAAAGTCCGTACAAAGATCCCGCAATCTACGGTCAACTGGATGGGACGTCGGTGGTTGACACGTGCGCTTCCAAGTGGTCCCCACGGTCCTCGTGATCCCACGTGGATCCATGTACTCCTTGTCGGCAACCGAGACGCTCCATCGGCTCGGCCACGTAGGACCTGTGGGAGCCGTTGATTACATGGAATCCTACGGTCCAAAATAGTGGCTTCATGTTTCCTTCCGACATGGCGATGTTTTCCATCTTTGGTCTTTGCATCCTTTGCTATTTTTAGGATTTAATTTCCTCGAGATTTGGTGTTTTTAGAATTTTAATCCACATCATTTCACTTTTCCCATATTTAATTTACTTCTACGGTTTATATTCTTATTTTCACTTACATACACCCCAACTAATCTAAATATACGATGTATTATAAATGATCTAATTTGTAATCTCGTAAGAATTAAGCTTATGAAAATTTTAATAAAACGACGATAGAAAAAGATTTGTTTTTAAAGGGTTTTATTGTGGACAGGGTAAAAGAATAATAATTAACTCTATATTCTTTCGTTAACAAAAACCTATTATGTATTATCAACTTCGATTTAAAGATTTGATTCTCACGTATATTCTAAAACTAGTGTATATCAAATTCATTCTCTCTAGCATATGATTTTTATATCAAAATATTACTATATATGTCGCTTTTAGTTATTCATGCATGTATTTGTAAAATTAAAATAGTTTTTTTTTTCCTTATGTTATTTCATATAATTAAAGATTTTCTTGTTTTGTTTGGAATTTGCATTTTAGAAAAATAGTTGATGTTTTAAAAAATATAAAATTAAAAAAATACACTATCAAATTTATTTTCTTTTAAAATTTAGGGTCGAACAAACATACGTTCAAATAGACTTAGCTTGACAAAATTAAATATTTTTAAATACAAAAATAAAAGAGACCTGTGTTAAAATATCGTAACTTGTTAGAAGTTGCAGTATCGTAAAGTTGAATAACAAAACGTATAGTACAGTCTATGGAAATTCACAAACAGTACTATCACTTAAATGTGTTCGTATGACAAGTAAAAAAAACCGAACTAATGTACAATATTGATTTGACAAAACACATATGAAAGTAAAGTTGAGTCAAAATACAAAACGAGAGGAACACGATACTATATTACCAAAATGCCCTTCTACCATCTCTCTCATTGTCTACCAAATAAAAGGCAAAACCCTTGATTCTTAATTTTGCATAAAGGAACCCCAAACTTGTTTGTAATTTTGAAGGAAAAAAAAAAGGAAATCCCAAACTTGTTTGCATAAAAAGGGTTTTTTGATTTTCTAGAAAGTTGAGAATAGCTAGAGAAAAACCACAAATATTTTTCTTTTCATAGGAATTTGTAAACTCGTGTTATTAATTAAATATAAGTATTCGATTTAATCCATACATTGATTTTGTCACATGTACTTAAAAGAAGTATAATTAATATTTATGTGACAAATATTATATATTATAATAAAGAAGGGTATGATGGTTTCAAATTTCCCGTCAAATGTCAGTCTTCAAGAAACTCTTTCTTCATTAATATTTCACAATTTTTATCTTGTTGTTGGCTCGTGACCAATCATCATCAATTTGGTTCATATAGATTTGCTCTCACCATTGGGAGGATTTCATCATTTTATTTTATTTTATTTATAAATGTTTAATTCTCTCTTGGTTTATTTACTTTTCATAGTACAATATTATAATATATATATATATATATATAAGATTTTTATTATTAAATGGATGTCTGTTTTCCACGTACCTCTGCTGCATTCCCTCCAACATAGTCATTGGTTTTTGCTAATCATCTTTTTTTATATAACCCTTTCCCTCTCTCTTTCTTATTGATCTCTCCCACCATTATTTCGTCCCATCTATTCGGTTTTCATTGACAAATCCATATTTTTATTATATATACTTAAGTTGACGAAGAAGAAAAAGAAAGATAATATCCGTCGACTTCTCGTCGCCGACGTTTTTGTTGATGTGATGTTTTAACTCTCGTTTATTGATACTTAATTTCTATTCTTTTTTTTTTTCCTATTAGTGTTGAAATTCTTATTTAGATCCGTGAACTTTGAGGGTTACGTCTTTGAAGACTTTTGATGGATGATCGTATCGTACTAAAGCATGAAATATTGTTAATGGAATGATTTGCACTCTCGTTCATATTTTGTTTGAAAAATATAACGTTATATAATGTAATTTTTGTAATTTTTATCGATTAAGTTTCTAATTTTCGTAAGTGAATAAATAATTTAGACTTTTAATCACTAGATTTATCCGGTAAATCCTTGTAATACATTATTTCCTAATTAGACATTCTTCTTCTTAGTGGAGTTTAATAAATAAGATAATTAAAGTTTTGTGCGTGTACATTTGTCTTTTTTTAGTTTTCAAAATGTGTTGTTCGAGTACAATAAACATAGAAGAATATTTGAACGTTTAAATTAAAAAAAATGGAATGCATGCCTTAACGAGCAAAAGTTATGTTCGTATTGGTATTTATATTTAGGTTTGTTGGCATGCATTATATGGTGGAAATTTTTCATGGCCCCAACATTCAAATCAAGAAAATTTATCGTTTTTTCTCCATTCCTAGTAATTAACGACCATATATTAGTTCAATTCAATTTTTTTTTTTTCTAATTTTATGGTCTTCATTGCAAACAAATGATATAGTCGTTTCATATGAAAATATATATTGTTCATGCACCAATATGATTTTCTTACATAGGGCGATGTAGCATTTTCAATGTTCTACTTTTTATAATTTCCATATTTTTCCTTTTTCTTTCAACCCAAAACTTTTATTTACTTAAATTTTATGCTCTCTACGCACATAAATCTTGTCTTACGTTATAGAAATAATGGTTAAAAATAGTTAAAAATAGTCCAATTAAGCCATAATCAAATCTTAATTAATTAAGAACTAACTATGACACTTACCAAAAAAAAACTATCAAATCGATATTTACATATGATTTAAATACTCCCATACGAAAATCTCCCATAGAATAGTTTTAAAAAGAAATTAAACTTAGCCCACAAGTCACAGGCTTTCAATATGGAAGAAATTGGGCCAAGGCCCATTAAGCTGGAATAGGTTAAGAAAACATAAATTTTGGGAAGTTTTATTTTTCTCTTTTATTTTTTATTAATAAATTTAATGCAAACCACCAAAAATATTTTAGAATCTATCGAGAATAGATATTGTGATACTTTTGTTTTTGTTTTATGACTAAGTTTATTTTTTTTAATAATAAATGATCGCAAATGATTCAAATCACAAACTTTATGGTTACTAGTATACTTGTATCAAATTAATTTTTATATGAGAAATTATAATGGGTGACCGTTTGAGTTAAAGGGATTTGCAGGTTTGTAAACACTTTTTCCATTTCGTTGATATTAGAGAGATACAAGTTCAACCCAAGTGATACATTTGATACATACCCCTTAATATACACTTGATACACCTAAGTGACCTAAGTGTGTATCGTCTATATATCACATGTATCAAATGTATTAAAGTGAATATCAGTAGTGTACAAGTGTATATTAGTAGTATATCGAGACATGTGTATCATATGTATTATTTGGGTTGGACTTTTTTCTGCCGTTTTTGCAAAAGTAAATAATTTTGTACAATGTACCTAATTGTTTAAATTTATTTTATCTAATATGAAAAAGTCTCTTTTTATATTTCGATCGTCGCGATAGTTTATGTAACGGTCTTATAAATAACTGTTATATATGAGTTTTAATTTCGAGTCATTCGCTAGTTACATTACTTTGGTATTTTGTATAACTTAGTCTAAATATTTGTGCGTTCCTAACTTCCTATTTACTTTATTGGTTTATTTTTTATTGTTCATCCACAATTAAACATTTGATTAATCTATTACGACCTCATTTCATATTCTAATTTCTATTTCACATTGAAATCAATAGAGAATAGAGATACGATGAAAATAACCTAAGAAATAGTGAGTTTGTCTATTAATTGGTGACAGATTTGACCCTCTCGTAATCCTAACAACAAACATGTGGATTAAAACTAATAATTTCTCATCCTATGTTGTTTAATATGTCATGCAAAATTTGTAGAAAATAGTTGACGGTAGAATTTTAAAATCTATATTGGTTAAAATACTACTTAATTTTATTTACTTTTATCGTTGATTCATTTTGATCTTTGTACTTTGAACGTATTTTTGTTCATTTAAGTTTGTATGCTTTGAAAATATTCATTTCGGGTATTACATTTGAAGTAGAGATTACTTTTATCCGCGAGGGAACGTTTAACCTCAAACCTTCAAAATTTGTATACTTTAATGTATTAATTTGTTATAATTATTCTTCATACAAAACATTAGTAGATTACATTTTGGTTTACTAAAAGATCGATCAAATCGAACCGGACCCAACCACAACCGGTGCTAAGGGCAATAGTTGGAGAAACTCTGCCCGCCCTCAACGCCATCTACTATCATTTCCCCGGCAATGAACCGACTTCGCGCAGCCCTCCGCCACCGTCGCACTAATATTCATTTCGCTCTCCGGCGATGCCTCCACTACAAAGTACCAAAGACACCGGCGCCGCCATCACCGCCGGCGCCGCCGAAGCCTCCAAAAAAGCCACAGAGCTTCACAATGCACGGTATCACTTGGGAGGATCCTTACAGTTGGATGTCAAGCTTGAACGACAAGGTAGCGATGCGCCATATGGACGTTTACATGGAGCAGGAGGAGAAGTATACGGAGGCTGTAATGGGCGGGACAGAACGCCTTCAGAGTAAGCTTCAGTCTGAAATGGCTTCTCGCTTGGCTTTTGAACTCTCAACTCCTCCACTTCGCTGGGGACCTTGGTAGGGTTTTTTTTTTTTTTTTTTTTTTTTTTTTTTTTTTTTTTTAATTGTGAACTCTTTGTGTTATTGTTGATATATGTCGATAAGAATCGATTTCTTTACCTCAACTACTGTTGATCTCTTTGAAGGCGAATGTCAATCGCCGCAGGTTGTATTATCGAAGAGTTGAAGAAGAAAAGCAATATCCTGTTCTCTGCCGCAGATTAGCGAGCTTACATGATGAGTTTATTTCCAACAAATCTCCTTCTGCTGGATTTGATTATGTTTCTGGCCAGAAAATTGAGCAGAAGTTGATTGATTATAATCAAGAAGCTGAGAGATTCGGAGGTTGTTGTTACATTTTTTTTTTTGCATTATTCTTTTTTTTCCTTTGGTTCAAAATTTTCTTTTGTGGGGAATGAGAGATTTCTATTTCTTGCAGCACAATAATTTTGTTTATCTCATAATATGAAACGAAACAATTGTCTGCAAGAAAAAGAGCTTGGATTTCTGATTTTTTTCCCCCTGCATGGTCATCTTGTACTCTCCCCTTTGTGTTTGGAACATGTTAAATCTCATCCTCTTAATTATTATGGTAGGTTATGCGTATGAGGAACTATCAGAAGTGTCTCCAGATCATCGGTTTATTGCATATACTATGTATGACAAGGACAATGACTACTTCAGATTATCTGTAAAGAATTTGAGTTCTGGTTCTTTATGTAGTAAGCCTCAAGTTGATCGAGTTTCTAATTTGGCATGGGCCAAAGGTGGTCAGTCATTGCTCTATGTTGTCACCGATCAAAATAAAAGACCATGTAGGTTGGTACATTTGTTTCCATGCACAGTTCCTCCTTATAAGTGTTTTTACCCCTTCCATGTTGAATATGGTTGTGAAGTTGAGATGGAATGTGCTTGTTCCTGTATTCTTTTTTTTCATTAGGTTGTATTGTAGCATGATTGGATCAATCGATGAAGATACTTTGCTTCTTGAAGAACAAGATGACGATGTTCATGTTTACATTCGACACACAAAAGACTTTCGTTTTGTTACTGTTAATCGGTTCTCTCCTACATCTTCCAAGGTAAGTATGATATCTGAAGAACTTCTTAGTTTTGTAGTCAGTTGAAATTATACTTTTATTGCCCCCCATTTCAGGTCTTTCTAATTGATGCTGCTGATCCATTATCGGGTATGGAGTTAATTTGGGAGTGTGAAAAATTGACCCATTGCATAGTGGAACATCATCTTGGAGATCTTTATTTGTTTACGGATGCTAGTAAAGGTCATGAACCCGTTGATTCTCATTATCTTCTTCGAAGCCCCCTTAAGGTTGACTCTACCTCACGAACATGGGAGGTTGGTTTTGTTCATTGGGACTTGTTTTCCTTATTGATCCTGTTACTCTGAATGATCCAAAAATTTCAACATTGCAATGAATGCAGTTTTTCTTTTCTGTTTTGGCAGTTCTTAGTCCAAAACATTTTCTTAAACAACCAATTTTCTGATGTAGTGCAGCATGTATTTGTTGATGACCCCGACTTGGTGATCGTGGATGTTGATTTCAGCCACACACATTTGGTGCTTATACTTAGGGAAGGCAGGAAATTTAGACTCTGTGCTGTTCGTCTACCCTTACCTGTTGGTCGAAAGGTCTGATTTCCGGAACTGTAGGACTTAGGACTATCTATGGCTCCTGTTGCATACAATAAGCAGCTACAGTTACCATACAATTAAGCTGGCCCTTGACTACCAGTACTTATTCCTTCATCTGCCACTTTCAATGTGCCAGGGACCGATCAATCTCAAAGAACTTGAACTACAATATCTGCCTCTTCCAAAGCATGTATCTCAGATTTCCTCGGGACCAAATTATGATTTTTATTCATCAACGATGCGATTTACTATTTCGTCGCCTGTGGTATGTGGATTTCTGCCGGTCATTTATTCTTAAGATTGTTTTTGCGAATAGTGTTGCCTATAACTGTTTGGTGGTTGTGGCACAAATTTATGATGGATAATTTTTTGGACATGAAATAATTTCATTAGTCAAATGAACTATCTAAGGATATACAGAAATAGGCTATATTGTAAGCCATACAAAAGATGTTTAGGCTAAACGATCCCCCTCCCCTTTTTAGTTTTTGTCTCAGTTCTCCAAAAGGCAGTTCCTTCTTTTCTGTAACTTGGGGTTTTCTTACCTTCTTACCTATGTAAAGTTGTCTATTTGCTGTTTGCATCTCAACTTGTTTCGTAATTGTAAACCTAGGTTTCTGTTTCTCTCTATGTTCTTGAGCTATTACCCATGTTAGCGCTGGCTTAGCAACTTATCCTTTGGAATGTAATGATTCTAAGAACTTAACATATTTAGACTTCAGGACGGATGTCTGTCTGACCGTATGCTGTCCATTAATGTTTACTTATATATCAAACAGATGCCTGATGCTGTAGTTGATTATAACCTATCAGATGGGAAATGGAATATCATCCAGCAGCAAAGCATTCTTCATGAAAGAACAAGAATTCTTTATGGAACAACTTTCTCTGCTGGAGGATCAAGAGAAATATCTAATGCGTTGGAGAACTCTATGGGTGAAGCCAACTTTGATGATGAACAGATGTGGAACAGCCTTTCTGAATACTATGCTTGTGAACACTACAACGTCTCATCAGATGATGGAGTTTTGGTTCCTTTAACCGTCATATACTCTTACAAGTGTAAAAAAGAAAATGAAAACCCTGGATTACTTCATGTACATGGAGCTTATGGTGAGCTACTTGACAAACGGTGGCGTAGTGAGTTAAAAAGCCTTCTTGATCGTGGTTGGGTCATTGCATATGCTGATGTTAGGTTTGTAAGCATTTGTACTTCCCGCTATTCTGTGTGCCTTGGCCCTTTGTTTTATTGATTTGGTGATGCTGCTAGACAGCTTGCTCGTGAAATTGTTTTCGTTCACCATATGATAGTTATAATTTATTCAGATTCCATCAAAACTTTTTTATCTCGAATTTGACATGTCATTTCCTGTTGTTTGGCCCTGAAATATAAGTTGATGCTTTGCTTCCAGAGGTGGAGGCGGAGGGGGTAAGAAGTGGCATCAAGATGGTAGGCGTATAAAAAAGTTCAATTCAGTTCAAGATTATATTTCATGTGCAAAATTCCTTGCTGAAAGAAAGATTGTAAATGAGGAGAAGCTTGCTGGTTGGGGCTATAGCGCTGGAGGACTTTTGGTTGCCTCTGCCATCAATCAATGCCCAGAATTATTTCGAGCTGCTGTTTTGAAAGTATGCTTCCATTTCTTTCTTTCTTCATTTATTTTTTTGCACACTAGTTGCATTCTATGTTACTTATGAAGTTGGATGGAAGGATTTCCTTATCTAAAGACTCTACTCTTTTACTATGATCAATTTGTTTTCTTCTTTCTGCCTCCTCTGCTTGTTTTAGAAGAATTTTCCTTAAGAAAAGTATGACTAAATTTAGTCTTATTTCATTTTGTTTCACTAAATCTTCCATTTTGTTCCAGGTTCCATTTCTAGATCCAATAAGCACGCTCCGTAATCCCATTATACCACTAACTCCTGCTGACTACGAAGAGTTTGGATACCCTGGAAATGAAGATGATTTTCATGCAATACGCAGATACTCTCCCTATGATAACATACAGAAGGATGTCGCATATCCTGCTGTCTTGATAACCTCTTCCTTTAATACAAGGTAATCGTCTTTTCTGCTGCTAGTCAAAGTTCATATACTTGAATATGTCATAGTTGCATCCTTGTCCATGTTTCTTACTTAGAGAAGACAATCGGTTTGTACAGGTGTTCAGGATATTGTACTTGGCTTATATTAACATTTCATATTTCAGCTTGTTTTCATTTTTCTTTTCCGATCATATCGTATACTCGTCTAGTTTTATTGTTCATATGCGATGTTCAATCTTTTTGTTTGTGTTGCACAGATTTGGGGTATGGGAAGCTGCAAAGTGGATTGCTCGAGTACGGGATTATAGTATTTATGATCCAAAACGTCCGGTAATTCTCAATTTAACAATAGACATAGTGGAGGAAAACAGGTATTTGCACTGTAAAGAATCAGCTTTAGAAACGGCATTTCTTATGAAGGCGATGGAATCGTAGAACTTCAGTGTTTAAGAACTAAAGATTATTCATCTAAGCTGTCGTGGAGACGTATGGTAATCAAGGTTAGGTTTAGATTAGATTATAATAGAATAGAGCTGAGGGTGCATATGTCTATTTCTTCTTCTTCTTCTTCTTATTATTATTATTAATTTCTTTGGTTGTGTCAAAATTTGTCAATGGGTAAACGACAGACATGAAATTACCTTGTTAGACAAATTATAAATTACCAGAAACACATGCTTTACAACCATGGGCCATTTTTCTGTTTATTTGTTGTTTATGGTTGGTTAAGTTACAAATTTAGTTCATATGGTTATGAAATATGTTAGGAATTTAGATCCTCTAGTCTAAAGACGTTAAAATTCATCCGTATGGAGTTTCAGAAATCGAACTAAACGTGGAGATTCTATAACAGACCTGTTTTGAAACACCTAACCTAAGAGAAAACAATGATGGATTGCTTTTTGGAACCATGGAATGAATTGTTCTGAAAAAGTCGATGCAAATTGAAGTTCCATGCAAGATCTTGATAATTAATAGGGATGTGATCCATACACACTGCATTTAAATTTCCTTGTTGGGATCTGACCACTGCCTAATGCATTTACATTTCTTTGTTAAATCATTTGCTACAACCGATGTTGATGTTGAAGTAAATAGTGCATTGCAAGATTAGATTTTTCACCCGAGTTTATCGCACTAAAAGGTTCTCTACCGACTTACATCTACATGGATTTTTCATCACTATTGATGCCAAAAATTCAAAATGTGAAGCCTACAAATCGAATTCCGAAGTGAAATTGTAATTTTTCCATCTCAAAGTATTTTAATAGAAAGATGTAGGGGGAGGTGGATTATTCACTCAAAATTGATGTGGAAAAAGCATTACTAGATGAAGAACTTCAATTTGTGGAATTACAAACGGGGTTCAACTAAAAGAAAGTACCAAATAAGCAGTTCTTATTAAAGGATAAATATATTTATATCAGATATCACAAAGAAGGATGAAAGTTCCCACAAAAACTGGTAAAAGGAATTGACATTTATCAACACAATATCTCTCTGTCTACACTCAATTAAAGAGGAAAAAGGAAGAAAGAAGAGGGATAAAAATAGACACTACCATAACTAACTCACAACCGAAACTTCCTTGGAAACTCAATTTGCTTCCCAAACTCATCTTAATCTCATCTGCTTAACTCGTCACTTGTATTCGAAACAGGATTAGTCTAAGGTTGAATGACAAACAAAGGCTGCAAAGAAACCAGAGGACAGTAATAAGTCCATGAATCCAAGAAAACAAATAATGTGGAGTTAATCTATTCATTACAATTAACTGTAATCGTTCGAACCACTTACCGTGTCAACGCTAACAGGCTTCCCATCCTCTGCAAGAACCTCGACTATGGTCCCCGATCGATCAGCCTGAAGATTAATTTTTTTTAAAGAGCAAACATTAGCATATGTTGTGACTAAAACTAGTGATCTGAGTAGTAGCTGACAACGAGACATTACTCAACTCTATATTAACTTTAAGGGTGGCTCGATAACAACATTCAAGGAATTCAAAGCCGGAATCAACAAAACTATTCTCAAGTTCAATTGACAGAACAGATGTCCATGGTCGAATGTATGCCTTCATCATGGGCATATTATTACCTCTTTTTATGTAATATATTGCGATATACACTTCATAAAATAATGTAACTTCTAAAATTAAAATGTGTTACAAATTTACTGAACTTCTAAACATATGTAAACATACTTCCTAAAATTTTCCATCTGCAACCCATCGAACTTAAACTTTGGGTTTAGTTGTGATTTAACATAATATAGTCCTACATTGAAACTCTAATAATATCGTTTCCTCCTCGATCAAGTTAACTCTATCTTTTGTAGGTTCAGTTTTTCGTATGTATGTGTTCTTTTGTATTTTTAAGCTCACTCTTTTGCCTGTCCACTACTGTTGCTTATTTATGCGTTAAGAATGAGGAGGATATATTTTTCTGGTTCTACTTTAGCTAAAAAATGTGGACTAATCTACTTAATCCTTTTGGTGTCTCTTGGTGCTCCCATACGGATGGTGTTAGGTCCTTGGACCAAAAGCTTTATGGTTTGGATATGAATCATAAAGCTAAGATTTATTTGGATTGCAGCCATCAATGCATTTTGGGATATTAGGAAGGAAAGAAACAGTCAACTTTTTTAAAATGGAGAGGATTGAGATCATGTGTGGGAGGCTATTCACTTCAGGGTTTCATCTTGATGCTTCTCTTCCTTCTCTCCCTTTTTCTACTCCTTTTGTAATTAATGCCAGTGGGAACACCTTTGTGTAAGTTCCCTTTGTGGTTGTTTATACATTGTTGTATGAATGTTCGTTGATCAATAAATGGAATCACTAGAAATGATCAAAGAACCAAATATAAGTTGTGGATTGGCAGGACTAATAGGAGATTTACCCTGATTCACATATATACTGTGAGGTAAATTGTTCACATGGAAGAATAAGAAGCAAACTAAAATGGTCTGATCTAATTCTGTTCCCCGTATATTGTTTTCATGAATGTTAACTTGTAATAAGTGGATTATTGTTCCATCTTTCCTGTGTATTTAGTGATTGTTTCATCCATAATGAGGCCGCTATAAACAGTGAATGTAAAATTCGTGAACTATGTGAATCTGATAGTGGTTCAAGTACATTCCCTCATCAATAGACAATACAATGGTAAGTATAGAATATACTGTTAGAAAGACAAACAGGGAACGGGGCATAAAACTGAAGGAAGACAGTGAGTTAGCAAGCAATGGTAGAATATGGATCGACTCTATCAACTGTAAAATTCAAAATAACTTTTCATATTCATAAGATTTAAGTGGATGAAGGTGGGAAATCTTACTTCTATTTCGTTCATTAATTTCATGGCCTCAATGATGCATAAAACCTGTCCCTTCTGAACTTTATCGCCAACCTATGTGAAGAATTCCACAAATATACCCAAAAACAAATTTACAATCAAAATAGATGTTGCAGCAGAACAATTCAAATAAATTGATTTATGAAATACTATTTAGCATTGGCCATAAAAATTTACCTTCACAAATGGTGGTTCTCCAGGTCCCGGACTACGGTAGAATGTTCCAGCCATAGGACATTTAAGAGTTGGAAGGGAGGATGTGGCTGACTTGGCAGGCGGAGGTGAAGATGGTGCACTTGAAGCAGAAGCAGGCGCTGGTAGTGCAGCAGGCATAGGTGGAGGAGCTGACTGTGCTACTGACGGTGGAGGTGCATACATCATTGGACCCACAGCAGGAGGTGGTGGCTGTGGTAAGGCCTCCTTTTTCCGAATTACCACTTCGCAGTCAAGCTGTTTCAATTGCAACTCTACAATATCTCTGGAATCAACCAATCTGGGAGCAGGTAAAAGAACATGTTATACCACATGCATACGTAGGTTACTTTAGAGAAAAAGTTCACAGATTGAGCTAGCTAACTTGACAAGGCTTGAAACTTGAGTAATGAACTCAGAGATCGACTCTTCCGTTGCCAAAATTTTAGAAGATTGATCACTCGATGGCTTAGCACTTCCATCTGATGCTAAAACATCAGATTCAGATGTAATCTTTGCAACAGTAGGTACATCAACAGGATCCTTCAATGAAACAGACAACTTCAAGAACAGCACGTTAGGAAGGAGAGAATACTTCAACAAAATCAAATCCTTTTACAATTAGAATTTGAAGTAAGCATGCATACCTCGTTCAATTGTGCTTGAATAAAAGTTGAATGCTTACGAACAGGCTGCACCCCCTGCAACATAAGCTTACGTATATCACATGCTCTAATCATGAGAGGGTAACAGCATGGCATGGAAAATAGATTTTCAGCTGAAGTGGTATAGTTCAATGCAATGACCATTAGCATTGACAAAACTCCAAATAAATAACAATGGATCTCAAGTAAACTAAACAACGAGTCTTGAGATCACCAAAAGATTCAGTTGTTATTAAGTTAAAGTTCATTCATTGTTCTACCTAAAAAGCTATGACAGATGGATTTCGAATCTGATAGACAATTGACAGAGATGAAATACACTTCACTGAAGCTGAACCATGGCTATTTGTGAAAAAGGAAGCACAAAATACCCCGAAAGCTACTTAAAAACATATCTTTGGTATATGCTTACATCACTAGTGACAAACTATAGCAACCACCAAAAAGGACACTTTCCCTTTCTATACATACTACCCTTTTAAAGATTTTAATCATTTGGGAGCTTCTGACGATATCCTTGCTTCTCTCTCAAACTACATGCCATTCCAATAGTTGGAGGAGTTTGTTTTGCATACGTTTCCAGTAACATAGCCCCCTGAATTATATGCTACATGTACCCAATTAACACCAAATCTACGTCTCTTTCACTCTTTAAAATCGCTTTCGAACTTCATATAACAACAAAACAGTCCAAGAATTCCATTCAAAAGAACCCTCCAAACACACTCTTCCAGATTCTTTCCAAATCACAAAACCAAATAACACCCAGCGAAAGTCAAAACCAACCCAGAAATTATTTTTTGCAGGAGAATCGTAAATCAGAAACGCATCACGTAAAATGACGACAATTGGGAGAAATAAGATAGAAATTCTAGTTAAAAATGGAAAAAAAAAAAAAAAAGAATTTGAATTAGCACATACCCTTGTGAAGATTCGGAGTTTGGGCTTGTTGGGTAGGCGAAACGAGAGCGAAGAATGAGAGGTGTTGTAGTTGAAAGTGCGAGGAGGCAGAGTAGTGGAGGGAGGTTTGGCCACTGCGGAAGCTGCTGAAGCTGAAGCAACGGAGGAAGCCATTGGATGATATGAGATGGAAAGAAAAAAAATGAATCTGGTTCGATAATGAAAAAGAGATTGTAGTGAAAGAAGAGGAAGAGAGAGAGAGAGAGCTTAGGAATGTCCGCCGGCGAAGATGGAGGTGGCGAAGGGAAGGGAAAGACGATGAAACCAATGAGACGGAGAGAGGAAGATGAGATTAACTCGGTCGCCCTTTGTTGCCACTTGCCTTTGGTAAAATGGGGTCTCTTTTCTTAACTACCACGTGACATTTCAATTCTCCCTTTATTTCTTTTCTTTTTAACATTTAGCTTCCATAGTCGAGATTTCAACATCTGATCTTTTATTCAAATATTTAATTTCTATTTTACATAAAATTATAAGTTTATACTTTTATTACACTAAAGAAAATTTGATTTTTTTAAATACAGTAAAAATAAACTCAAATATTTATAAACATAATAAATTTTTATTAGATGAACTACTATCTGTAATATGTAGTTTATCTTTGATCTATCAAAAGTACAATAGTTGTCAACACGTATCGTGCACATGATATTTGTGTTTCATTTTCATTTTATTGTTTAACTTGAATTTTTCTTCCTAACAATTTTTTATTAATTTTCCTCTCCATTATACTACATCTGTTTACCCTTTTAAATTCTAGAAACTTTTAAAAAAGAGAGTTGATGAGTGAATAAAAAAATACAAATTAAGAGAGGATGGTAAATCCAAAGTTTTTTTTTTTTTTTTTTTTTTATGTAAGTACATGTAGATATTCTTAAAGATGTCAATTTATGAGATAATTTTTTAAAAAAAAACAATAACTTCGTAAATCACATACTATCAATTAAAGATATATTTTTTCTATAAGTTGAATCTTTTTCTATGGTTGCTCGTATTGGATGCTTTCATTTTTAGTGATGTTTATGGATTTATTTGATCAAACCCAGTAACTTCGATTTGATCAACCTAGCCCCTGGGTTAGTAGGTTGATCGAACACTCGGCAACTAATGGAGATATTCTAAAGTGCATGTTTTATGTATCAACTAGAAACATTGATGAAATGTAAAAGATTTTCAAGAAATATATTTTTAAAATAAACACATCTATAAAAGCATAAAAAACCAAAAAAAACAAGGAAACGAACAACCCACAGCTGAAAACTACATACTACATGTAACTAAAATATTTTATTACTTGGAAGACTATCCAAATTGTGTGCAAACTCCAAGGTAGAAAGGGGGTTTTATAGCCATCCATATTTAAGAATTCGCAAATGTTCACTCATTGTATTTTGTGTGAGAATCAATAATTAAATGGATTATTAGTTATTTCCATTTAAAAAGATGAACTTCTAGATTTTCTTAGCTATAAAATTGTTTATCAGTCACAACTTTTGGTTTTCTTGAGCTATTAGAAGTTAGAAAGATTTTAAGTTTTTTTGAGCTATTAGTTATTCATAAGTTACAATTAATTTGCCTAATCAATTCATAAAATCACCTCATTTCTTCTTCAATTAGCATAAAAATAGAAAAAGAAAAATACAACACTGTCATCTACCTTATTATAAAAGTTACTTATAAAAAAAGGTCAAAAATGGAAAAAAAATTTATCCTCGTTCAAGCTTTTATATATATATATATATATATATATATATGTTAGATTTAAATATAAAATTTCACATAGTGATTTTTGTAATTTAATAATTAGTTTCTTGTTGGTTGGCGTTAAGTTTAAATTAATGAGATTTTTCAAAAGTGATTAAATCGGTCAATCGGGTGACCTAAATTAATGTCAAACATATTTATTATGATGTTTGGTAACCTTACTCCCAACTAATTTCAATATTGATTGTTCAAAATTATACCTTTACAAAAGCTGAATTCTTTAAATTACACTGTTAACAAAGTTAAAAGATTATTCTCTTTCCTCTCTGGACCAATCTAGAATATTTCTATATAAAATCAAACGAAACTTTATTTTAACTATTTTTTATTATTTACACAGCATAATATAACTCTACAAACGAAAAAAACTCATAGATTCACAATAAAATATATAAAAAATACTTCGGTCAACTCGAGAAAAAATATTTTAAATTGAAACGATTGTGTTGGTTGTGATAAGCGATCGTCTAATCTAATGCAAATGATTGTTTAAAACTTTGAATCAAACAATTGTGTTGACCATACTAACTATGATAAGTGATCGTTTAGATAAGATTTACATAATCTTAAACAATAAAAAAAATGTTTTACATTTAAACGATAAATTTAAATCAAGTCAAAATTATATTTAAACGTCATAGACAAAGGTTAAATGTGGCTTAAAAGAAAATAAAGGAAAAGAAAAGGTGGGAATGGCGCCAAGATTGGCGCCAAAAACATCAAGAAGATTTTCCCATAGGGTTGATGACATTTTGTTCATAATCACAAAGATTCACAAACACTTCCTTCCAATCTCTCCAACCTCACGGATCCAACATGGACAAGGACAACAATGCCATCGCAGCGCCGACGGGATGCTACAAGTGCGGGAAGCCGGGCCACTGGTCTCGTGACTGCCCTTCCTCCGCTCCAAATCCCAATCCTACTTCCAATTCTTCCAAACCTCCTTTCTCCTCTGCTCCTGCTGCTCCTTCAAAAGCTGTAGAAAAGCCAAAGAAAGCCCCCAGAACCAGGCCCAAGCTCACTCCCGAGCTACTCCTTTCTGAGGATGGTCTAGGTTACGTCCTTCGCCATTTTCCTCGTGCTTTCAAGTATCGCGGCCGTGGACACGAGGTTATCTTCTATTTTCCTTCCTATTCTAACTTAATTAGTCGATTTGTTCCCATCTGGCACATATGAGTTTTGTTTGAGATATATTTCAACATTGCTGTTCAAGAACAAGAGGGGTTTCGAAGTAATTACAGTCTGATGCGTTTTATGGTATGCGTTTTTGTTACGAATTCGAGAATCAAAGGAAACAGTAAACGTAAATTGTTGAATAATCGAAAGGTGGTTCACTGACTATGTTAACATCATCTAAGGGCAGTGGTAGAGATCAATTATATTATCAGAGATTAATGCCAGATTACAGATTATAGAGTGCTTAGAGATTGTATACAGAGCGCACCAATCTAAACCTTAGAGCCAAAATTGTGAATAATATAAATACGAATACATACCAACACCCCTAAACCCCAATAGTGATTGGTCATTCAGAGCAGCAAGTAACAAATTTAAGACATTCCTGTATAATTAGAAACAGTTTTGATGTGCATACATATTTCAATAAAGAATTGTTTGAGAGAGCCCAAGCTTCATCAGGGGAAATCGGTATTTATCCTAATGGTTTGTTTATTGGAAATCCGGTTTCGAACTCTTTTCCATTGAATTATAGCCATGTGTGTTTCATCAACGTGTACATGTATAATTTTTCTTATTACAGTGTCTTCTTCTCATCCATTGTCATTTTCTAATGATTTGATTATTGCACTAATTGAGTTATACTCTTGACTGGTGTTCTGCAGATCAGTGATTTGGAAAATCTTATTGGATTATACAGGGAATGGCATTCTCATATACTCCCTTATTACTCTTTCGAGCATTTTGTACATAAGGTGGAACAGGTAGCTGCTACGAAACGTGTAAAGGTAAAAATGATTTTTTTTTTGTTCTTTTACAATGAACGTATCGCAGAGGTGTACATATATGGCTTCAAAGTACACAAATTTAGCCTAATAGCATACTGTGATACTAGTATAGATAGAATTTGAACTAAAGGAACTGCTCTTAAGAAACCCAGTGCATCTGAAGGGAGTAGAGACAGAGAGTGCGAACTCCATAATATTTTAACTGAGTCCTTTTTCTAAATCAAATCAACACGGAGCAAGTTTGTTTATTAAATGATATCTAATTTGTAATGAATTGGCACTCTTACTAAAAAGACATTTTGAGCAGATGTGTCTTGGAGAACTAAGAGAGAGAGTTGCCAGGGGAGGGGATCCTACGAAGTGGCGTGAGGCACCAATTTTAAATGATGATGATGATGTCAACAATGAAAAAGGTACCTTCTAACATTCTCATTTATCAAAAGACACTCGTACATTTTCATCAGCTGTTTGGTCATGATAGAATGTATTTTATCAAATTGTGTTTGTGTTTAGTTAGTTATGCATTGCTCTCTCATTCTATATTAAAAAAATCAAATTTGGTTTAGATAAATTTGAAGTCGACTGAATTGCCAAAATAAGTAAGCAAGAAACAATTATTATCGTTGTTTTTCATGTCCAACTCCCACCAGACAGAGCTCCATATAAAATTGTCGTTCTCAGATTTGCGTTGGAGAACGATGTTGGCTAGGGCTCAATTTATCTGAGCGTAATTAATGGGATGGTTGGTATCATTAAGCTTAATTTTTTTTTTCCGATGATGGTAAACACACCCTCTGGTGAGGAGTTCTATATGTGGCTTTTGTTTGTCATTAGCCATTACTTATCTTCATCTTCCGTCAATATACTGCCTCCGTCAACTTTTCATCTTTCTTAGGGATTGTTATCCAAATCTTTTTTCCGTCGAGTCACATTTTACTCGACTGGAGCTTCTTATAGTTGGCTCTCTTTTTGTGGGCTTCTCCTTTTTGTTTGCCTGGTATACTTTCATTTCTTCTCGATGAATGTTAGTTTTTTAATTTAAAATGGCCTAGATCACATTAGAAAAGTGGAGAGACTTCACAATCTTTTTAAGATACATGAGTTACTATCTAATTGACTATTGATTTTGAGATGGAATAAAAAGTAACTTTTCATCTTTCTCTACACATTCATATGCTTGGGGGTTTTGATAACAATATAAACCTTTGCTAATTGGGGCTTAGTTCTCAATACCCTCTAACCCATTGGCATCTGGATGCGCACTTTAGTATGCACTAAGCAGTTGGTGCTTGGGATTGGCATATTGTATCAGAATGTTGTCAGTAATTTATAATTATGTTGGATTCTTACTTTTCTTTGTACTTTGTGGCATGGTATGACGCCGGCTGTGTGGTTAGAAATGTAACTTGGGAATTTAAATCCATCTACTCGAGTATTTTCTATTTTCTCATGTCTGGAACTATTCACTGATGTGATGATTGGAAAAAAAATATAAATCCTGAGGCTAACATTATTTGATTACCCCCTCTGCTTGAAATTTAAACCCATCTGTCAATCCTTGCAGAAGCCAAGGATCCGGAGGGTGTATTCGATAATCCAGAAGAGGCGTCTTTGAGGAATAATGGTGCTGATGACATTGAAGAGGACATGCTTCAGGAAGTTTATGAGAAAGCTACGGAAGTAAGTCTTTCTCTTATGTTTTTTCCTTCTGAACAATTGGTTGGTTTCCATCCCTACAATTGTTTTAATTTCAATCATACCATTTCTTACCGAGAAAAGCATCGTAGTTACTGAATTGAATGAAGAAATTTTACCACGAGTCACAAATGTAGATTTCAGGAATATTCACAGTGAGGCAAACTGTGTTTCTTGAGCCCTTTACTTGGCAGACCAATTTTACAGGTGAAATTGTCAGCTCGTTTATGAAAAATATATATGTTAATGCCCCAATTAACTAAAATTTGCGCTGAAAGCTTATTTTTATCAGGTCGGTACTTTCTAATTATTGCACTAGTTCATGCATCTTCACATTTGGTGCAAGAATATTCACCTAATGATATCGTAAGAAAATGCTGTTTTAAGTAACTGGCCCATATGATGGTCTATAATTTCTTTTGTTAGGGATAAAACCAATTTATATCTCTAAAACGTTGTACTCTTAGAACTCCAAACTAATAATTCTGCCAGTTTAAACCCTAACTTTCAAATCAATTTAGATGAATTGTTAGTGATTATAGCTCCTTTCACTTAATTCCAATATAAGATCAAAACCACATGAATATAATTATTCTTCTCCCAAATCCCATCGCACCTAAGAAGCAAGAAAAATTGTCATGTGATTCTTTCCAAATAAGTAAAGAAAGAATAGAGCGAGACTAGAAGATGAAAAATCATTCGAAGTTCTTGAAAATAGCACCACCATTTATTACCTAACTGCATTTTTCTCATTTACATCTGTCCTTGTATATGGAGAAGCTTCATTCATAAGTGAAAGTTATGAAGTGTGATACACGTACGAAGAAGTTTTATACACGGGTGAAAGTTATGCGTTAAAACAGTTTTTACCTACTTATGATTAAGAGTAAGCTCTTAGGTCAAAACCCTTCTGCATACTAACGATATCTATCGATGGAACCTTCCACTCCACGAGAAACTTGAAGCAAGAATACTTCCATTATATTATCTAGCATTTGTATCATCTCTAACTAGAGATTGCTTGTTTCTTTTATGAGAAGCATTGGCAATTATAGGACTGCCCAGAAGATTACATAAAACAGTTCCAATGTGATCTAAGAGAACTCAAATTTGTTGAAACCCAGTACCATTTCCTGATGTATTACCCAACAATCTTCAACTGATTGCTGATTTTATTTACATGATTGTAGGAACCGTTGCAGAATGAACAAAGTGATTCCTTAACCACTGGTGGAACTATGGAAGGTGTGGCCAACCAAGAACCCAACCAAGAACCAAAGACTAGTAATTCAAGTGAAACAAGTGAGCTCACAGAGGAACAGAGAGTTCGAATGGAAGCAAACAGGTTGAAGGCCTTAGAAAGAGCTGCAGCCAAGGCCCGCTCGTTGGCTACCGTTTAAATAACATTCGAAGTGATGGTTTTTGGCTTGTGAAAGGTTCAACCACCTTTGGGAGTTTCTTCCTCAAATCTCCAAAAATTTTCCCTAAATTTCGACGAATGAGTCTTTAGAATGTCAATTTGCAATTTTATATGCTCATTTTTTGAAAGGTTTATGTTAAGTTATTAATCAATTGAGCCTGCATTGTAAATTAATAATTTGAAGTTTATCAAATTTTTTCTTTTGTATTTTTCATAGTTTAATTTTAATTCTTATACATTAAAATTAGTCTCAACGATGATTTTTATTTTCATCTATTAACATTTATACAAATTAATTGAAATCAAGGTACTAAAATGATATTTTAAACTAATATTTTCTTATATAAAAAAGTGGAGTACGTTTCTGAAAAAACAGATCGTCTAGTATAATATATTTTTATATAGTTAGGAATATAATAATTAGATATAAGGGATTAGCATACGTAGCAACATTTTAAAAAATTGCAAAGGTAGTAAACTATACATTGATAAATTAATTATGTTTATAATTTTTCTAAAATATTATTATATAATTAATTATAATCTCTAAAATTGTTACCGACCAATTGTTCAACCCATTTTTAGAAAGACCAACGACTATATTTTGAAAACAGGAAATCTAAATCGATCTCGAGAGATAAAAGGGTATATTTAATTTAACTTTGTAAGTATTTAATCTTGAAAGAATATATGTAATTTTCAATAAAAAAAAACAAGCTACAAAGTCTAATCAAGTCTTGCAAAGTATTCCTTTCCATTTTTATCAAGCAATTCCAATCAATGAATTGTTAATAGAGACAATTATTCTTCCTAAAATTTAGAAAATTAGTCAACATATCCTAAAAACCTTTAGAAGAATAAAAGTGTTTTTTTTAAAAAAAAAAAAAAAGAAAGAAAAGAACACTAAACCATAACATGAGGTCCACAACTATAATGGTTGGCAACAACAACATCAATTTCCCCTTTGATTAATTTGCATTAAAACAAAAAGAAAGAGAATTGAAAAAGATAGCCTAAAAAGTAAATGAATTAAAGTCTATGTCTTTTGTTTGTACCAATGCAATATATAAAAACTAAATAATTGGTCAATTTTACATTTCCTTTATTATTAATCTCTTTATTACATAATTTACTTACCCCTTTTCTTCATCATTTGTTAGAATATTCAATTCAATTCAATCATAATTTACAAATACCCAACATAAATACTTTAATTCAAAATTGTTAATTTGAAGACACAATCTCATATTCATATTGTTGAAAGCATATAATTAAAATTTTTAAAAGAGACCCTTCAAGAAAATGAGGAATAAAGATGTAACTTTTTCTTTAAAGATGGAAAATAAAATAAAAGAGCACAAACATCAAAAATAAAAATTAAATAAACTTGGGCATAATTGATTATGTTGGGGACTAATCAATATTAAATTGTGATGGCAGTATAAAAGTGGTCAATTATGCAGTTTCTTTTTAGTGTGCACGTTTAATTAAATTAATTGTTATTGTTATTATTTTTGGATTAAAAACGTTTATAAGTATTAATTATTAATTAATTATGGTGTCCTAATCACTATTATTTAAATTCCGATCATTTTGTGTCGGTGCAATTCAACCTCAGTGGGCGTAGGAAACGGCGTCGTACTGCCATCCCACCGCCCTCTGTCTCCCGTTCTCTACCGTTGCTTCTCTGTTCTTTTAATAATACAAAAATCTCATTTTACCCTCACAGGAAAAATGAAAATTTGAACAACGGATCTCGTAGTTACTTATACGATTACGTGATAAATTACTTATATATGTTCGATTTTATAATTTAAATTTATAGCTTAGTATCATTGTCGGCTTGGATAACCATCGATACTGATAAGAACAATTGTGTTAATTTGTCGCATGTCGATATTTTAATAATTTTATCTCCTTCAAACTTTGATCTCAAACTTCACCTTATATTTTAAATATTCTTTTTTTCATGGAGTAAAATTTATATATATAATTACACAAATGATATTAACGTACTCTTTCAAATTTAGTGATATATAATGATGTTTGGTATAATCGACATAAATAAGAAAGGAAACACAAGATAGAGGAAAAAAAATAAGAAAGTTGGGGCTAAGGATAAATCTTAGACCCGAAATAAGCGTAGGAGGGAGTGTTAGTTCATGGAAAAACTCAAACTTAGCTAGACTTCAACCTCGATCAAGGGCAAGGAATGAAGAGGGCATGTCCCATGCATATGCCCCGACCCAAAGCACCATCTTAAAATCAAAATAGACATAGGGAGAGATGCTCTACCTTAGCCAACCCAACACTATAACCAAACTTAAAATTATGACACGTTTTATAATTATCCTAAAATGTTTCGAAACCCTAATAGAACAACCTAGAGCAATCATCTTTGTACTTCATATGAGATAAATTGAATTTCATTCTTAGAGTTTGTGTGACAAGCATGATATAAATATGCATATCTTTTTTACAAATTAGTTATTGATGTCATGTAAACGTTAAGTACTATCTTTAATTGTTGTAACAATCAAATCGGATAGCAAGTAATTAAAATGACTAATCAAATTAATTTAATGGGAGAGTTATGGTACCAAATCCATACTTTCAGATTAGTTAACATAATTCTCCCTTTGTTGTTTTCACATAGATATTAACTATGTGAGTGTGTGTGTGTGTGTGTGTATATATATATATATAAGGGTTAAAATGTAATTTAGTATTTTATATTTGTATAACATGTGATTTTTAATGAAAATAATTTGTATTTATTTATTTGGAAGTGTTGGGTGCCATATAGGTTTGTATGAACAAGTAGAGGACATCATGTTGGTTTGGTGGTAGGTCTAATTTTTAGCAATCAAAATTAAGCAACATATTTATTTAAACTTCTTTTTTTTTTTTTTTTTTTTTTTCCAAATATTTTCATAGAATGATTTGGAATATTTATTTTATATAAAAAAAGACAATAAAATAAAATTGTTTTGAATAGTTTTTTTTGCTCTCTTTTCTTTTCAACTTTTTGGTTGTTTGCATGTGGAAATGGCCATCCATCAATCCTTTTAACAATTCATTTTTTTTTTTCATAAAAAATCACAATTATTTATTTATTTAGAAAATGTGACTTTTTTCCATGAGAATAATAATAATTACCCCAAAAAATCCCCTCCTTTTGATAACACCCAAAATCATTTCCATTTCCATTTCCATTTCCATTTCCATTTCTCACCCATCTTCACTTTTCTTTCAGATTCCCAAGAACAAAATATAAAAATTAATTTAAAAAAAAAAAGAAGAAGAGGAAATTCAAGAATCAATCCCATCTCTTCTTCCTCAACTTGCCACTTACCATTTGGCATCATAAAGACAAAATTCTCTGTTTCTCTTCTCACCGCCACAGGGATTCTCCTTCCCTCCGCCATTGTTTCTCTGCTCCAAACCTTCCACTCCCTTCACAACACCCACATTCAACTGGGATTTTCTTCTTCTTCTTTCCCATCTCCCCATTTTTTTAAATTCTTCAAATTTATTCGCTGTTGGGTTCTTACTTTCTTTTCTAGACGTCGGCCATGGATTTAAGCCGGCGGAGAGCGGCGGTGGCAGCCAGAGGGAACGTGGTAGCTGGGTCTGTGTGGGAGAGTAGAATCAGATTCGATGAAGTCAGAGGTGGTATTAAGGTTTTTAATGGAGACGATGAAAATGCTGAATGTGGGGTTCCGACAACCGCCGCTTCCGCTGCCGCTGGCGGCAGCGGAAGGAGGAAGACGTGGAAATCCGATGAGGGTTTTAACCCGATTCTTATTGCGGAGGAAAAACCAGAGTCATCGCCGAGTAGCGGCGATGAACAGAGTCGGAAAAGTCCGACTCCTTCACGGAGATTGAGATCCAACGGCAGTCCAAATAAGCCAGTTCAAGTTTCCGGCGAGAAAACAGAGAGAAACTCAACGAGGAAGAAGACTGATCAATCTCGTAAATCGGTTGTTGGGCTTACCAAACCACCGACGAATGGAATCGGAAAAACCTCGTCGGAGAAAAGTTTCAAAGAGTTAAACGAATGCAAAGAGAAAGTGATTTCGTCTTCCACATCTCAAGATTTCTTCGATGCATTTGAAGAAGAGATTGAGAAAGAAAGCTTCGATGTTAAGGAAATTAATTTACCAGAACGGAAGAAAATCATCGCACAAACTTTCCCGGGAAACAAACAGAAATTGCAGACATTAAGTAAGAAAACTTCCCTTCACTTCATATCCTAAATTTCGATGTCAAATTTCATTTCACCTAATTCATGAAATCTTTGATGTTTTTCAGTGGATTTGATAATGTGGAGAGATTTTTCAAGATCCGGTTTGGTTTTTGGAGTGGGAAATTTGGTTATAATCCTCTCTTGTTTTATCAAAAACATCAATATCAGGTAGAAGAAAAATTCCAAATCCGCCATTGTTGAGAGGAAGAAGAAAATGGGTTGTTAAGTTCTTTTTGTGTGCGTTTTTGCAGCTTTATCAGTTTGATTTCGCATATGGGTCTTCTTTATCTGACTGCCATTTTCGTCCATAGTTCCATTTTTGGGAGGTGATGATCTCAATTAATATGTTTTTCTTTTGTTTCTTTGATAATTAGTTTCTGAGAATTCAAAAGAAGATCTCTGATATTCTATTTGATTTTCCCGGGAAAATTACAGGAGAAAAAGGATCGATTCTGATGATGAAAATTTTGTGGTTGAAGAAGAAGATATGATTCGATTTGCTAAACGGTCAGTTCCTTTTGTGAATGAATTGCTCCAAAATCTCAAGGCTCTATTCCGTGGAGATTCCTCTGCCACCATGAAGGTAAACCTTTTTTTTCTAATGGCCAAATTATAGTGGAAATAGTTTTCTCATTTCTTAAATTATTATATTTTCCTAAAAGCAAATATATCAATTCAATTTCATACCTTAGGGTAGGTTATAAACAGTGAGTATTATTAGCTATTATTGTTTGTAATTTAGCCGATATGAACCTAACTCAATTCCGCTCTAACTAAGAGCGGGTTTTGTCTTGTAATTCATATTTTCATCTCTTCTTGTGTTCGATATTGTTATGATGGGCGAATCTATATTTTCATGGCTGGACAAAGCCACTAAACAATTAAAAAAAATATTGAAGTTCTACTAAAATAAATAACGTAGAAAATGTATAGAAATGTTTACTTATTTGAAAATAATAAGATATCAATTTTAACCCTTGAAATTGAATGATCCAACTTTGAGGTAGTAGTTAGACCTATGCTTAAAATAGGGTTTTAAAAGGCAGAGATGGTTAGAATTTAGCATTTAAATACTTATGGTAAGATTTAATAATGAAGAAACAAAATGAACTGGTGATTACTAATTGAGTGTCGGTCATATATATTATATATATGTATATTAAATTTACGCAGATGATATCTAACCACATGAAATTCTTTTTCTTTTAGATTTTCAAATATATCAAAACTCAAATTCTATCAACAATAGCATTTGTGTCTAACAAGATACCATTCGTGTCTATCAAACTAAATATGCAAGTGGCAATTCTAATGCTTAAACAAGTTGAAATGTAATGCTTAAACAAGTTGAAAGGTATGTCAATCCTATCTTAACATTATTGGAAAGGTTTTAATGTTTTAAGGATAAAAAACAAACTTTTCAAGTATTATAAACCAAAAAGAAAAGATAAAAGCAAAAGAGAATAAAATTAATTTTGATTTAGGGAAGTATTCTATGCAGTTATAAAATTATTGGGTTAGAGGTCAAACAATAAACTGGCAATAACTATATACGATATAATTGGTATCTTGTTAGTCGTTGACATTGGCTTATTTCGTGAGATTAGTTAAATTGTGTGTAAAGTAGTCCATATATTCAATGAAGTAGGGTTGAATTATGAGTAATATTATTGTAATATTACATAATATTGTTTAATGTTTGGAATGTGAATGTGTAGGTGGGTGTGTTGCTGTTTGTTTTGGCAAAGTGGGGTAGCTTCATAACCCTTTGGAATGTCCTCAAAATTGGTAACTTTTTTACTCTCTCTCTCTCTCTCTCTCTCTCTTCTGTCTTTTCAAACTCAATCCTATGCCATCAAATGATTCAAATCTTCTATTTTAATCTCTATCTATGGTTTAACTTCTAAGGTAAATGGCATAAATAGTAATTTGATTTTTGTTTTTAACTATTATATATATTACTAAGTTCTTGCTTCATTCTTGGTTTATGTATGTATTTCTGAAATTGTCTCTTTCATACATTGTGTACATCTAACTTCTAACCTATTTTTGTCCATCTTACTTTACCTCCCATTCAAGTTTCTAAATTGGTTGTTTTCATTCTCATTTCATTTCTACTATCATTTCTTCCTACCATTCCTCAATTTTGGATATATCATAATAAACCAAACCAATTGTATGGTATAAGGCTTTCATTATACACATATTTGAGTCTGTTCTACAATGGGCCTTTTTACAATTAGAAGCTCATAATTTAATAATTAGAACATTCAAATAAAACACTTACTATTCATAGTTCTTTTTTTTTCACTTTGGTTTATGTATTTGTTTTTATATATTCTGACAAATTGATGTACTTGATTTGACTGACAGGATTCATCGGGGTTTTCACACTGCCCAAATTAATTACCCACGGTAAAAAAAAGAAATACCTTCACTCACTTCTACTTCTTTTTACCTTTCTTTTGTTTGATACGTCTTGTCGGGGTTATAATTCAAAACGGCCGAGTACAACAAAGCACCGTACGCTTTGTCTTTTGGTTCGTCGATTTGTTTGACGGGTCTGACTCCTTACCCCCCCATCCTGACCGTCCTTTTTTTGTCCCTTCAAATAACGGCTACGTTTCCTCCTTCACATCACAATCACAAAACTTAAAAAATTCCATCAATTTCTTCTTCACTACAAAGATGAAATATAAAAGAGAATTTTCTTTTACTCATTTTATACGTCACCTGGGTCCCACGCCAACCCTCACGAGATGGTTTCAGAGATTTTATTTTCTTTTTTAATTCTATTTTTTGGGAAGAAGGAAATAATTTTATTAATTTCTTTTGTCGGTGATTTCTTTTTCTTTCCATAGGTTTTCTTGTCGGATGGTTTGCTTTGGATTTTACTTTTTTCCCGACAGTATTTTGTCCTCTAAATTTTCTTTTCAGTTTATTAATTTTTTGAATTTGGTCCTATTGTTTTAAAACAGCTGCTTAATTTTTTTCTTTTTCAAAATTATTGAATTTGACTTAGATTTTTAAAAACATTGGTAAAAAATATATAACTAATCAAAAAATTTAGAGGTAGGCTTAGTTCTTAGTTTTCAAAAACTATAAACAAAGAAACAAATAGTAACTCGAATTGGGTCTAAACTTTTAAGATTTTTTAGAAGTATGAACTATCAATTTTGTGTTATATATGTCATTGACATGTCCTTGACTGTCCTAAAGCTCTTAAAATTTCTTTGAAATTTTCAAAACTATCAATTTTGTGTTGGATGTTGTTATTTGATGCAAAATTGAAACACGAAATTAAAAGGTAATAATGTTTAGGAGCAAGTAAATGATTGTAATTTAATTCTTCTCTGATGGACCTATTCTTATATTTTCATTTATCCTTAAAGCACTATTGGAATTTGAAACTTGATCTTTTTAAGATATATGTATCTGAAAGGAAATACCAGTTATCTATGTTTGGTCTCTTCCATACTCCAAAAAAGAAAAAGAAGAAACAATTTCTTACCTCACTACTTAGGATCCTACGTCTGTGCCTAGTTTGAGAGTTGGCTGTCACAAACCAACCACCATGTGACCCTTTTTTTAGCCACTACCTAACTTCTAGCTGAGAGTTGTTTGGCCTTCTAACCCAAGGGGACTACCCTTCAAAAAGTATTGTACTTTATATTATCTGAGATTATTATGTGGCTGTCTAAAAAATCAAGCTCTTTTCATCTCTCATACTTATAATACAGAAGGTAATCTAACCGAATCTTGAAATTGGGGCGACTTATAATGAAAGCCTTTACATCACTTTTTAAACCAACTATATGGCTGATGATGTGGTGTTCACTTTTGTGAAATTAGGTGAACACTGGTTGAAACTTTGTGGGAGTTCTTGGAAGTTATGTTCCCACAAGAGAGGTGTGTTCGTTGCCATCTTTTTTCTCGTATGGAATTTCTCATCGACTCTATATCGCGTATGGGCAGGTAGACGTTCTGTACTTAAAACCTGACGTTTAGATCATCAAATGAATTCCGTAAACATAGTTTAAACATGGTCATTATGTTTTATTTTGAAATTAAAAGTTTGATTGTGGCAGCTTTCATAGTGTTGGTTAGCTTTCGGTACTACCAGGAGTCTCCAGAGAGAGATGTTTGGGTTAAAAATGGAGAAGTAGCTTCAAGAAACAACACCGTTTCGACGAGTTCAAAGCTCAAGAGACAATATTGAGCAATTTTGAGCCTTTTTTCTCTGTTTTTTTTTTCTTTTTCTAAAGATAGTTAAAATGTACCATGTAAATTCATGCACACTATGGTAGAAATGCATCAGCTTGTATCTCAGGAGAAAAAAAATGGAAAATGTCTTCTTTTTTATTTATTTTTATTTTTTATTTTCAAATTCAATAATTTCATTTTATTTTATCTCAAAGTGAGTGAAAAAGGGAAGGATCATGTTAAAGCATAACTACATTATGTTATACATGTTCCTTTGAGGCTTTCTCTTGAATGCTATTTAAGAAAGTTTCAAGTCTTCCAAATCTTCTTGAGGCTTCAAGTTTGAAATCTTCAGTATCTTCTAGGAAATTTAAGTCTTCGGTTATCTTCCTAGGTCGGTTTTCAGAGCTTCTATGGTTGAAAGGTTTGATCTTCCATTCTTCAGTTAGTGGCTTCCATTCTAGTCTCTCCAAGAGTGAAAGGCAAGACACTTCTGTGCCCAAAGTGGGCTTGTGCTTAATTGTCTTTTGGGTCCAACAATTGGACTTTGTCCCAATCCCTTCTTTTGCTAAACTTTCTAATCTATGATCTTGTTTGATCAACTCAACTCACTCAGCCCAATCCAACTACATGGTTCGATTTAGTAACCATCGAACTGGAGAAGTAGATTACTGTGCGACCAAATGGCATTTTGTTTAGCTTTTCATTGTATTAATCTCCAAATTTTAGTTTAAGGACAGTTCTTCATTGGCCTTAAATTTAATGAAATATTGACATTTGTTGTAATTAAAAGATGTTATTTCTGAGTGGGAGATTATAGAATTGAGTGAGAGAGAAGATTCCAAGTTTGATGATGTAATTTGAAATTATTATTAATAAAGAAAGATACAAATTAAGCATGTGAAACATTTTTAATATTAATAGGTTTAAAGCAATGCATAGAGTCTAATTTCTCTTCCTTTTCTTTTTAAAATCAAAACTTTGTTTCCCTTTTTTGACTTTTCTTTCTTATAATTATATTTAGCATTTTCCAAATTGTATAGTTTTCTCATTGTTTTTTTCTTTAAAAGTCACTCCAAATATTATCATTATTCTTTTTCTTTGTCTTTACTCATTTCTTTTTGTTTATTTATTCATTAGGATTAACACATTGAAGTGTGATCAATTTCTTATCCTTTTAAGATGGATAAAGATTCAAGTTTATTGCCAAACAAAGAAAAATTATAATATGAGGAGTGAGAAAATTTCAATAATTTTCTATTATGTGTTGACAGAGTTTTTATATTCTTTTATATTTTGGAAAGAAAAGATTCTTAAAAGATGATAAGATTGTGTCTTATGATGAGTATTAATTTAGGTTTATAATAATTTCACAAATCAACAAAGTTAGCCAAATTAAAGTCTATTATTTTAAACCATATTGCATAATATAAATACCGAAATTAGGAGGCTATAGTAAATACAAAATTAATGAAAATTGATGCACATGTTTAGCAAAAAATTCTATTATATTTCACAAAATGATTGATACAAATTGATACTTAATTTGAAACCCATTAATAAAAAGAGGAATAAATATGTTGCATATGGACAAAAATATAAGTAGTGAATTAGGGATGGCTTTTTGCAAAAGGAAGAGGTCAATCTAAGTGTCTATAAATTCTAATATCTTCTCATTGTGTGGTTTTAAAATGGCTGTTGGACTCTTCTTGACTTCACAAAATTATATATATAGACAATAACTTAACCAATTGGTTTGTGCAAAATTTACAAGTCATTGTCTAAAACATTAAAAATTTCAATTAAATCAATCAAAATTGTACTCAAATTCTCTTCCAATTTTAATTTGACTATAGCCCTAAGAAATTTAACAATTACAAAGTAAAAAGACTTAACTTTATTATTAGTATTAGTGTTGTTGTATATAAATTAAGTAATGAGTGGAGGGAGAAGATTTGTCCGGTAGCGGCCGACGGAGGGTGTGGGGTTCAGCGGCGAGAGAGTTTCGAGTTTTATTATTATTATTATTATTATTTTGGAAATTAGGGTTAGCCGCCGCCGCACACACGTGGACTACCACCTGCTGACGTGTGGCTGCCACTTGTCATCGGCGTCGTGTTTCAACTTCCCTCCAATTTCTTCCATGTCTTTTTATTTCATTCTTTTTAACATTATGATATATATTCAATTAAAACTTTTCCCTTTCTAATTATTAGGTTTTTCACAATTTGAATACTAAAAATTAAAGTTATTCTTATCACATCTCACCTTTGAGGTTCAAAATCAAATTTGTGAGCAAGAAACATAGAAATAATATTTGTTTGTATTCAAATATAACTATACGATCATATATAGTTAATATATGTAATACTAAGAAAAAGTTGATGATAAAATATATATCGATGCAAATGTACCTAGGGTTGAGCATTGACACACGAAAAACCGATCTAAATGACATTCAATCGTTGGTTTTATTAAAAATTAGGACCAAAACTAATCAAAATTGGTCGAAACTGACCTGCTGAACATCGTTGTTGATTTTCCTTAGTATAAACCAATGATTATCCTTAGATAGCCAGATTTTTCTTTACGATCTAAATATATGAACGAGTTTGACTTTTCTGAACATGAAACTTAATTATTTTCCTTTTTTAAAGAAATTATAAAAAGGAAAAGAAAAGAAAAAGTTGGCGACCATGCAACTCATACCTAATAAAGGTAACTCTCTTTGTTACCAAATTGCACCATTTTCTTTTATTAAAAGAAAAAGTGTACAAAAGTACTATTTTTTTTAGAGAAAATAAAAATCTAATCACTTTTTATTTTACAAATCGATAATTGAATTTTCTTATTATAATTATTGAACCAAAATAAAGAATTATATATATATATATATATAGCCTTTTAATTTAATTAAATGTGCGATTGGTTATAAATAAAAAGAACAACAATCCTTGATATTCTATCACATTGTTGAATAATAAAAACTATAAGAAAAATTGCTTACATTGCCACGTGCCAGATCCTCGTTGGGTAGGCCCGATCTCTACTGTTCCCCAAGAAACATAAATTCTCGACAGCACAGCCACATCACACGAATTTTAAATGATGGATGACGAATTTACAACTTTACCCTTCCCGTCCCCGTCCGTCATAAGAAAACGGGACGGTGATATTCCATGTTTTGTTGGGGCCATGTCTCCACCACCAATCATATCCGTTTCCGTATCATTCCAGTGGCAGAACAGTAATTTCCACGTTTTTTCTTCTTCCCGTGTGCTGGTGGTTCTTGGCAGTTTCGCGGGATTTACGACGTCGTTTCCTTGTTGGTATATCGATAAGAACTACACGTTGTTAAAAGATTTCATATTTATCTCAACTATTTCTATTTCGATAAGCTTATAATAATTTAGTTTAAGATTTTGTTACTTTATTTTTAAATTCACTAGCATTCAAATTAAATTTAGGCTTTCTTAAAAAAATATTTTTGTTTAATCGGGTTTAGATTTGGTTTTAAACCCTACATCCAACCATTTTTTTCCAAAAATTTTATTAGTTTAGATTTGGTTATTAAACAATTTGTTTTTTTTAAGATTCTTTGTCGGTTTAGTTTTGGTTTAGGATTTTCTCAAGGTTATCTGCTGCAAGAATTTTTTTTTTTTGTATTTTGTAACTAAATCTCAAATCCAAAGTACATATTTTATATATTTGTTATCCGATATTGAACCAAATAAAAATAAAATTTAGGATGAATCATGATTTAAAAATATATAAAAGAAGAAAAGAAGAGAGAATAAAGAGGATGGAAATAAAGATAAACTTAGAATATTTAAGCCGGGTTTACGAACATATCTTTATTTTGTTCGTAAATATTTGAATATTTTATTATATTTATAAAAATTAAAAATTATTATTTATTAAAATTAATTAATTAACTAACATATTTTTTATACAAATAAATATGAAAAATAAACCAAACTATTTATAAAAATATTATAAGTTAATAAATTTTTAAGTTTATTGATATGAAAAATATGAAAAATTGTTATATTACGTAAATATTTCGAAATTAAAAGGTTTGTTGTTTATAACAATTTTAATTATAAATTTTAAAACAATTTTTTAAAATGGAAATTATAACTAATATTTAATCAAGTTCGATAAACCTAAAATTGAAAATATAATTAAAATTTACCATTTTTATAGTTAAGTATTATATATAAAAGTAGAATATACAGTTAAGTACACATTTTGTTTGTTTTGGCAGTGAAGGAATGAAAAGAGAGGAGGGCATAAGTGGAATTTCATATCTAAATTCTATTATATAATCTTCCAGGCGGTTTCAATTCACAAGAGAGCGGAGGAAGAAGAAAACCCAAACAACAATCGGAGAGAGAGAGAGAGAGACAGAGACAAACAAGAAAGAAACAATCAGAAAATCATCCCCAATTCGAAAAATTTAGGGTTTCAGAACTCTGCAGGGAATGCGGAAAGATGAAATTTGCTTCGTTGATTCAGTTTGAGTTGATCGGAAGATCCAAAACCTTCATCATCGGCGGCAGAAATTGCCACCGGAAACACGTCGAAGACGGGTGATCTATCTCCTCTCTCTTTCTCCTCCCCATTTACCTTCTTTTAACTTCATTTCAATTCAACTCACTCTGTATACAAAAATCACCTAATCTCGATTCAATCGAGTTCAAATCCGATGGCGGATAAAGGCAGAGACGGCGGTTACTCAAGTTTACTCGATGGGAAGTACGAATTAGGCCGTCTTCTAGGGCATGGTACCTTCGCTAAGGTTTATCATGCTCGGAATCTGAGGACGGGGAAGAGTGTCGCGATGAAAGTGGTTGGGAAGGAGAAGATAATCAAAGTCGGCATGACGGAGCAGATCAAGAGAGAAATCTCTGTGATGAAAATGGTGAAGCATCCGAATATTGTGGAGCTTCATGAGGTAATGGCGAGTAAATCGAAGATCTATTTCGCTATGGAGTTTGTTAGAGGCGGCGAACTGTTCTCCAAAATTGCGAAAGGTCGGCTACGAGAGGATGTAGCTAGGGTTTACTTTCAACAATTAATCTCTGCAATCGATTTCTGTCATAGCCGTGGAGTTTACCACCGTGATCTGAAACCGGAAAATCTCCTTCTCGATGAAGACGGTAACCTTAAGGTAACCGATTTCGGCCTCACCGCTTTCTCAGAACACTTGAAGCAAGACGGATTGTTGCATACAACGTGCGGAACTCCGGCGTACGTCGCACCAGAGGTCATCGGAAAGCAAGGATACGACGGCGCTAAGGCCGACCTGTGGTCATGTGGAGTCATCCTTTACGTTCTTCTCGCCGGATACCTTCCATTCCAAGACGACAACATGGTGGCCATGTACAGGAAGATTTACAGAGGCGACTTCAAATGTCCGCCGTGGTTCTCCCCTGAAGCCCGTCGGCTCATCACGAAGCTGCTAGATCCAAATCCCGTGACCAGAGCCGGTATCACGAAGATTACATCCTCGTCTTGGTTCAAGAAATCGGTACCGAAAACTCTGATTAGGAAGGATGAACAAGAACAAACAGAGGAGAATTTCACAAAATCAAAGCCACCGGCGGAAACATTAAACGCGTTCCACATAATATCTCTATCGGAAGGGTTTGATCTGTCGCCACTGTTTGAAGAGAAGAAAAGGGAAGAGAAAGAGGAGATGAGATTCGCAACATCGTCGACGGCGAGCAGTGTGATATCGAAGCTCGAGGAAGTGGCGAAGGCGGTGAAGTTCGATGTGAAGAAGAGCGAAACACGGGTTCGATTGCAGGGGCAGGAGATGGGGAGAAAAGGGAAACTGACGATTGCGGCGGATATCTTTGCGATGACGCCGTCGTTTGTGGTGGTGGAGGTGAAGAAGGATAACGGAGATACATTGGAGTATAATCAGTTCTGCAGGAAGGAGCTCCGGCCGGCATTGAAGGACATTGTTTGGACTTCTCCGACGGGGAATTCGACACCAGCTTGAAGAAGAAGATGGATCAGATTATGTTGAGATTTGAAGTAGGAGTAAGATTTGAGTAGTTTTTGTTATGTTATGTCAAAATTGATAAATTGGAATGAGGATGATGATGATGTCTTGTAGTTTGTTAATTTTTTAGTTTCATGATTTGTGATAAATCATAAATGGATGGGTCCTTAGCCAATTTGTTCAATTTGTGTTGTGGGCATCTGTGTTTGTTTAATTTCTTTTTAAATTGAGATATAAGTGTTTGAAATATAAATCTAAAAAAGGGGTCTCCTAGAAAACATCATCTTTTATATTTTATTAGAATTTAAACGGTAGATTTGATATACATTTAGATTTAATAGTTTACTTTTTATTTCAAATTGATTATATTCGATAAATGTTGTTTAGATTTATTTCCTCTCTTTACACAATTTATTCCAAATCTAAATGATTTTTTTTGTAAAGACTCAAAAAAAGAGTAAATTTGAAATATATATATATATATATACCTAATTTTATGAATTTTTATTTTGTTAAACGAATGATGTTAAAATCATGTCAAATTTTATAAAATGAATGTTACATGAATGTTTGAATTTAAAATTATCCAAATTAGTATCGTTTATTAATTTTGATCTCTTATATTTACTAGATTCATACCAACCACTATTTGATGGTTCCCAATGTATATAATAGTGAGTTATCGTAAGATTTTTATTATAGATAGATATGTACTTTTGGTACATTAAGTTAGAAAAATCTAAGTGACAAATATCTTGAACAACTAAACACACAATATTATTTTAAGCTATGTTATGACGTTAGTGTTAGACAGATAATAAATACATTATATTCTTATTCTTACCGTGTGAAAATATATGAATTCATTTGTCATAGACAAGTTTATCATTCAAATTATATTCATCCTCGAAAAATGAAAAAGGGAATTACTCTTTTACACTTTATTATTGTTGTCAAGGGATAAAAGATAAGAGAGAGAAAAAAAAAAAAGAAAAAGGGAAAACAAAAGTCTTTATTTAAGTTTAGTCTTTTTTATCGATTGTCGATTTAATATAGTTATGAGATTAGGTCGACTACCTGATCAATTTTTTAAGTAGATCATAGATCAATCTCTCTATTATGGAACGTTTTTGTTGTATAGACGAAGTAGTATAGAAAATTACATTAAATTGATAGGTAGAGAATAGTGGATTTTTGTCGAATAAATTAGAAATACGTAGGAAATTTAACTATCAAGTCTACATATATAATTTGTTTTAATCTCAAAATTAAAACGTAAATTAATATATAATAATATGTTTAGTTTTGAAATTGCCTAAAATGTAAATATCGTCTAAAAATATAATTTGTTTAGATTTGAATATTATTGTATATATTTAATTAAAAACACAGGTGGAAAAGATATTACGAAATTTCGAAATTAAAATCAAACAATGGAAAGAAGAAAACGTAATATCTAATATTAAGTAAAATAAAAATTTGTTCTTTTTTTGAAAGAAAAGTAAAGTACTAAACGTTTTCTTGAGAGAGAAAAAAAGGAAAGATGAATTGGATTTGTAGAGTTGGGTACGAGATTAATAAAAAAAATAATTTAGGATTCGTTTGGTAATTATTTGGTTTTTTCTTTTTTAATTTTTGAAATTTGTTTTCAAGAAGATGTTTGGAAAATTCTACTCGTTGAGGGAAAAAATTGGCTAAGAACGGCTCTCATCTAAATTTCACACGTGAAGTTGTGATTTGGAAGAAAAGGTCACCTACGAAACAATTAGAGTAATACATCGGTGAGATGCTTTGTTAGGTAAACACCAATTCTTAAGTCAATATTTAGAATTGGCCGTAAGAACTAGTAGCTAAAATAAAAGATGAATCTACGTACTTTATGTAGAATTATCATGTTCTATATATTATAGAGACGTACCAAATTTAGAGTTTTTTTCCTATACAGTTCCTATTAGGACTTAGTAAAGTAAGTTTGAGTTCCCGTTGGAGGATAGATTGGTGCCCACAGAGAATGGGTCCCTTAGAAGATAAAGCTCGGTCTCCACCTCGACCTACCTTAAATTAGTATGTGTGCGGACTCCTCTAGGACATGTTACCTCTATTTTATGTTCAAAAAAAGTTGATTTATTCCAAATCTACCCCTTGTCTAAAATTGTCCGTAACATTGATTAATATTTGAAAACCATACAAAAACTATTTTTTTTTCTTTTGAACTTTGACTGTAATTCAAATGTTTCATTAGGAAAACAAAGATAACAACCATGTTATAGTTTAAAAAAAGTCTTAATAGTTATCAAACAAGACCTAAGTATTCTAGGTCAAATTATTTTTCGAGAGAGTAAAACTACCTTAAGTATCTCACTCTTAAAATAATACGTTGAACTCAAAGTAAAGAAAGTCAAAAACACTTAATCACTTGAAAAAGTACAACTCAAAGAACGATTCATTTGAGAAAGTATATATCATTATTATTGTTAATTTATTTTCTTAATACAACATGAAGCAAGAAAATTCCAACTAACCGTCATTACAAACTTCATATTAATTGATCTAAATTGTTACTTTGGTGCATTATCAACCCTTCATATGTTTCTATCAATTTCATTACTTAAAATGAAAATCCAACACTTGCTACTCATAGAATACAAAACTCCAAACACTTGTCTATTGTAAATATCCACCTATGAAGTTAATGAAGAAAACAGATGTGTGGTCAAGTAATTTTATATATGGAAGATAAATTATTGAAAAAGGGTGAACGTATAATAAAAGAAGGAATCCAATGTTTCCCAAATCCCCATATTATTATTATTGATGAAAAAGATGCATGAAATTAAGAATATGGGCATAGGGTTGTTTGTATGATTGGAGAGAGAGATAAAAGAGTTCTAAAATTTTTGGCCATGGAATTGCTATCTTCAAAAACAGCAAAAACTTCATCAATTATTGTCCTCTTTTGGACAATTCATCAATCAAATTTATAATGACATTTTTAAAACCTCAAAAGCAAAAATAATGAATTTAATTTTGAATATATATATATATATATATATATATATATAGTGTAGAGGCTAAACTTTTAATTATTATTAAAATTAGGGTTTAGGGTCATTAGATAAATTAAAAATGATTTGATGTGAAAAAGAACGATTGTTATTCCATAGCTAATAAAAAAATATTATCTCTAATATTCATTTTCAATAATTCAAATGATGTTATATACATCATTCATAATTCTCAAAAGTGTTCAATTATTTCTCTTTTTGCACCTTTATATATATATATATATATATTTGATTTATTTTACATCCAAAAACTCAATATAATAAAGTCCAAATGAAAGTAATTTCAATTAATTTTTACATCCTATACATACCAATATATGTGCATGAGAAGTTCAAAAGGGACAAAAAAAGAAAAGGAAGGTGATATACATATCATTGTTTTCATGGTGTTGTATTCTTATGGGGGAGGTATTTATGGTCCTAAATTGGTAAAATTATTTATGCTTAAGCATTAGAAATCCAGATAATTAATGATTAATTTAGCAATTTTTTTTTTTTAATAATTAGTAAAGGAATTAATTTTAGGCAATTGATTAATAATTAATAGCTTCCACAATGATTGTGTTTAATATGTTTAAATTCAATAAATAATGATTTGACATTTTTCAGCATATCATTATTTTATTCATGAAGCTAAACCCAAGTTTATTAGAAAAGTTTTATCATTAACAATTTAACATAAGGAAAAAAAATATATTTTAATTTAGTGTAATTATATGTGTTATGTGGGAGCCATTGTTTAATAATTAGTTGCATTTTTAGACCTAGGAAGGTCTTTAAACAACTAAAAGTTGTTTTTACATATTGACATATATAACAAAATAAATCATTTTATTAGTAATAGTAAATGGAATATAAAATTTGATAATTACTATACATAAAGATATTTTTGAGGTAATTTTTTTTAAAAAAATATCTATAGAAACATTGGCATTTCAAACCCTAATTGGTTTCTATCTAACTTTAGTAATAGATTGTATTAATTCTTCTCAACTAGTATGCCTTTTTTTCTTTTTTCTTTTTTCTTTTTAACATGATAATGTCAATCTATCTTCATTGGTGTCTAGTAGAATCTTAGCCTCATGTATAATCTTTAGTCCAACTTTATCATATGCTTATATGGACAACACCATTGTCCACATCTTTTAAGAATCTTCCCTACTAATTTCTCCTATATTTTTGCTATCTTTGTACATGCAAAAATAAATATTTGTTAGAAACGTACAATAAGATGGAATTGTTTAAAAGCTCGATGATATAGATAGAATTTCGTAAACACATTCACGTGTTGAACAAGTCAATATTATATAGAAATAAAAGACGTTAAGCAAATTTGTTTGTCGTCTAAATAGCAAGACCGATATTAAATATAATCTAATTTAGAATACAAAAAGAATGAAATTAGGACAGGTTGATTATAGGAAAAGAAAGTTATTTTTTATATCTTTATTCATTTATCGTCGAAGATCAATTCATGTCAAATTACAAATATGGTCCCATAATTTGGAAAAATTAGAATTTAGTCCTTATGATTTCAAAAGTTAGGAATACAGTACTTATGGTTGGATTAAATACTCACAAATAACTTCTACTATAGAAATTATTTAGAAGATTTTATCAAACTATATACTAAATTTTGGTGTTTTGTAAATCACATGGATCAAATTTACAATTTAACCACAAAAATTTATTAAGAAAAGTGTCGTGAACATGAATATTAATTAATTCGAAGATTTTTAAACTATAAGATTAGTTTTTGATCCATTTTTAACCATACGACTTGATGGATTGAAAGTTCATAAAGTCATAAAAGAATAATGAAGTGTAATATATAATATAACAAGTTCTATAAAAAAAGTTTCCAAGGTCCCATAGCCATAATACATTTTTCAAGAAATTTATATACTTTTCTATTTAGAAATCTTTGGCCCATAATTGCAAAATATAATGAAAAAAAAGGCCCTTTCACTTAAATTAGATATACCCTTCATTTGTTGCAGCCCAAAACTTCAAAGGGCCACATTCCTTTAAAAGTTTTTTGCATTTTGCAATAATAATCTTCACAAAAAGAAAAAAAAAAGGTCAAATAATTTGGTCAAACCAAGTTTAAAGATAAGAAGTATGTGCTAATTTTCATTAAGTAATATATCTTTGAATTAGATATAATAACGAAATACTTTGATACATCTCACGATAAGTTACGAGTTCAATCATCAAGATATTATCGATGCATCAGATCCCACCGAAAGTACTCCTAGTTAAGCGTTTATGGGTAATTTCATTGTCAATTACTCAACATGCCCGAGGATTTTAAGTGTTATAGAAAACACAGTTTTTCTTTTTTATTGGAAACCTATTGAATAAACATATACAGTCAAATGAGTGGGATCTTTAATCATTTTTAATTAGGCTTTATAGAAATTGTTAGTTATATGCAACATATTTTTCATAGCTAATGATATGTTAGGTTGATGTATTCTTACAATGAAAATATTCAACTAACCCATCGTACACTTTTACATATTATACCCAACAATTATTTTTTATTTTGTATTTTAGAAAAAAAATACTAATATTAACATAAGATAGGAAGAGATGATCCTACAAACAAGAGTTACGTAAAACCATGTTAAACTAAAGCAAAGTCATACACAAAATAATTTGCAAATAAGGAAGACTTTATAAACGAAACAACAACTAGAACAATATGCTCTCATTCCATACCTAAATTATTTTGCTTTTCGTTTTTTTCTTCGAAAAAAGTTACAATTGGGTCAACCGTTTATGCTGACACATTTCCATAAGTAGACACTCTTGTAACACCCTCAATAAGCAACGAGTCTAAAAACGTATAAGAGATGATGGCAAAAGAGAAAGAGGGCCAGAGATCAGCCCATATAGCAAAGGAAACACTAAACAAACACAAGCAAATTTAAAGCAAACGTCTATGAAACGAAAGAACAACATTTTACTATTAATTAAAATTATCTTTCATTGATTTAACAAATGTATGGAACCACTAGAGAAATAAAAGAATTAATACTCTTAAAATATGTGATCATTTGAATAGTCTTTGAGAATATAAAGAGAATTTCACATACCTAATTTCCTTGAGAATTGAAACACAAAACTTTCTCCCTTAGCCTTGAGCCTTGATGTGTTATTTTTTTCTCCTTTGTCTCCAGAAAAATCAGAAAAGGTGACACCTGAGCAATGAAATTAAATCAACCCCATCAATAATTTAATGTAATAATTATGAAAAGTCCAAATCACTTTTCATTTCTTTTATTGAAAAATGGCAGAAAAGACCAATCATCAAAAGTTCTCTCTCAAATCCCAAAATAATAATAACAACAACAATATATTTGGTAATTATTATAATTGCCTCAAGTATCATGTGGTAAAGTATAGAAGAATATAAACCTACAAAATTCTGATTTTTCCTAATATATATTTAACACAAAAGAGAGAGAGAAGAATTGAGTGTCAAAATATGATTCTAATTGTTATATCAGAGAAATGACAGAGTATTCAGATTCAGCAATCATAATATTTAATGGTAAAAATTAGAATAAGAAGAAGAAAAAATGAAGAAGAAGAAGAAGAAGAAAAAGAAAGAGAAGGGCCTGACAGAAAGAGAAATGAGCACATACTAAGTAAAGGTATGAACTTTCAACTTTTTTTTTTTTTTAATTTTCTCATACAATTAGGTTTAGTGTGTGCTCACTCTCTTCTGTCAGCTCTTTCAATTCTCTCTGGGTCTTTTCTGCTTTTCTCAATTCCCACTTTTTTTCATACCCCAAAAAGAAAAAACCCCATCTTCTAAATCTTCCTCTTTGATCTCTCTATCTCTTGAAATTAGGGTTTTTCTTTCTTTCTTTCGTTTTCTCAATCTATAGATAAACAAAAACCCTAATCTTTCATCTAGGGGAACCCAAGATTTCTCTCTCTATCAATCTTGTTTTTTCTTGAACCCATATGGAAATTAGGTATGTATATGTATATATAGAAGCAAGATGCATGTGTATATGGTTCTTTACCTTCTATGCCCACCACTCAATGCTCTCATTGATTTCTACTGTGTAAAACAAAAAGGAAAAGGGAGGTGGGGAAGGGAAAAATTATTGAAGGTGCGCTGCTTCACAATAACTGTTGGACGATATAGATTTTCCAAACCGTATATGTGTCTGTTCTGATATTTGTTGTATATTAGTCTGGGATACGTTATGTTTAATCTTTCTTTTATGTCTTCCAACGGTTTATCTGTTGCTTTGTTTTGGTCTAATAATTGCCTCGGTGGGGAAGAGAGAGGAGATGAATAGTACAATACAAAGGCAAGTTGATGATCTAAATTACACAGATCTGTCTAGGTCGTGATATGGACAAATGAACATAAATAAATAATTGGGGTTTTGGATCGTAATCAAAATCAATGAAACAAAAAACCTAAAAGCTAAAATAGATATCTACAATAGTAAGTAAAAATTTCTCATGTGAAAAAAGAGAGTTGAGAAAGATTATATATTGCTTTGGGAATATTGAAGAGAGAAAAGACATGAAAGATGGAGATTGGGAAGACTACTGATATCCAATATCTTTTAAATATTGTTTTAATGCTTTGTGTGGAGGAAGTTTCAATAGGCTCTTGGGGTTTGGAGCAATCAGATTGATTTAATAATGGTGGTGATAGGGACCTTTTGTCTAACTTTTGTGGTTTGATTTTGGAGTGACAACACTCTGTGATTTAATATGGTATCATCGAAATTGTTAATATATTAATTAAATTTATCTTTAACATTCATCGGTTCTGGTTTTTGATTCGGGTGGTGATTAATTGACATAGATGAGAATATGAGATCATATATTGAAACTTTTGTAATATCATTTCCTTCTCAATTAGTCAGTCTGTTGGGGCTTTCTACAAATTTCATATAAGCCTATAAGTGAGAGTGTGTAGTAAAATGTTGATATAATTGGATCTATCCATAACTCATTACATAAAAATTTGATTATCCAAAATGACAAACGTGTTATATTTAACGACTGCACACACAAAAACTTTTAATATTATCTATAAGTGAGAGTGTAATAAAGTGTTGAGATATAATTGAATTTACCAGTAACTCATTACATAAATTCGATTATCCAAAACGACGAACTTTTATTGTTAGATGGTTAATTTATATAGCAAAATCCTTTAAACCTAGAGTCAAAATTGCAAATAACATAAATATTATATAATAAAAAAAAACGTAAGATCTGTGTATGGTCATTCAATGTGCCAACTAACCTATCCAAAACATTTCAAGATTTATAGAAGTTAAATTAATACAGTTCACTTAGAAAATTAAAATTAGTTTATCATAAGATAACCACACACAAATGTATGTGTATACGCGTTGGTGTGCATTTTAATGCATATACGTTGTAGACCACATAAATTTGTGTACGTTAAAACCTAAAAAAAAAAAAGAAACTGATAATTATTATTAAATATATATTGAACTAGATGGTTTAGTATTATTGATCTTATAAATATTGTCTTATGTTAGAACGAATGTCTTAGTACTGTATACAAACACACATAATTATTATTATTTTTTTCCATAGACATAGGATTTTAAACTTAGTTAGGACAAAGGCTCTCACCTACTTCATTGTTAATAAAGAGTAGAGAAAGTGACCACACATTAATTTTTTTAAATTTTTCAAAAACAAAAAGTAATAAATCTTTTTAGTTCAAATAGTACTAATTGAGTTGTTTAGATACATCCATTAATCTCTCGACCTCTAAATTCTTTTTTTCGAACGTAATAGTAAAAAAACATTTTACGTTAGAGCATCAATCTCCAAAATTAGGTAATTGGTTTCTTGATTAGGGTAAGTGTACTCACAAGTTTATCGATCACTTTTAATTAATAAATAAAGGTTTTTATTGGATAAGTATTTGATTTTTCTTTTCTAAAATTAATTTTTTTCATTTATTATCTACCTTTTACCACTTTTTTTAAAAGCCAATCTAAATTTATAAAACTAAAAGAATAATTATATTTTGGAATTTAGCTAATATTCATTATTCTTGTGTCTTATATAATTAAATTCACATCAACATCTCGATTTTGACCAAAGTACTATGGGACCATATACCTTTTTAAACCATGTTTGTGTGTGTGTGTATATATAAAACTGGCTGAGGTAATTTTTTTAATAAATAAAATTTAAGATACAAGTAGAAAAAATAAAAAAGATATAATAATATATATATATATATATATATATATATATATATATATATATATATATATATAAGCTCAAGCATAAAAAAAGATTGCTTTTTTAGTGGTGTGAGTGATCATAACATTATTATTATTATTATTATTATTTATGAGAGAGTGACATATAATAGTTGCATTTTCAACTAGTGAAAGTATATATACACACATACCAAATTGGCTTAACCTTATTCTTTTGATGAATAATAATGTTATGATCAAAAGGGTTACAATTTTTCTTTGAGATTTGATTAGTTTTATTTTCGGTTTAGTTATTCCATTCCAAAATTTACGTTTTTAATTTCAACTTTTACTAAATACTCATTTTTCTTTTGTCCTTTAATTTTATTATATCGATAATGAAAATAGTGAAAATTTATCAATTGTTTAGATTATTTTAAATCAAGTGATAAAATCTTAACATTGAAGATGAAAAAATGAGTATTTAATAAAATCATGTGTTAGAATGTGCGAATCAAATCTTCAAACCTAGTTATTTGAAAGTTAAGGAATTAAATCAAAAGAAGACATAAATTCTGTGAAAGTTAACGAACTAAATTGATATTGTCACCTGATGCTGTGGAGATGTGATGGATTGTTATGGATATTAGGGTGTAACGACGGAACATTGCTACGAAGATATCAAATTGATTGTGAGATGTCTTGGCGCATCCCCCGATCCCTTCTTATTTTAGTTTCTTATTAAAAGTAAAAAAATACAGTCCGATGGAAGTTTAAGGACCAAAAAGTTTTAAAATTTTGGTACAACTAAAAAACCCTAATCAACGCTATATTACTAAGACCTGCCAGATGATGTACTAAAGCCCTAGAAGTCATGCATGAGTGATTAAAGATTTTCCAAGTAATATATAGTATATACTAATTATACTAAATTGTGAATTCATTACTCTCTCTCTCTCTCTCTCTCTCTGTATATATATATATATATATATATATATATATATATATATATCTTGGGTTTAATTTGTGTGCATATTGAGTAGTCTTCCACATTTGTATAGAAAGAAGAAGATTGGCTTTGAAATGATGCACTAATTATGGCCATGAACTAAATCCCTACCCACACCACACATTTAATAAATAATGCCTCTAATTTCCCTATTGACTTCTCATCACTTTGTCAACTTCCCACTACGAATTGTTGGTGGGAATGCTACTTTAATTTAATTTATTCTGTTTTCACCATAATTCCAAATTAAATTTAGCTTCTAAATGTTCTATTAGTTTTTTTATTCTTAATATTTAAAATATGACTGAAATTTCAGATTCAATTTTAATGCAAGTATTTTGGTTCATTTTTTTTTTTTTTGTTATATTTTGAAATTGTGTGTGGGAGAAAATTTTAATTTTAAAAAAATATTATGTTAATTGAGGTAGGTTCAATTTAATATTTTAATTAATTTTTTTTAAGTAAAAAAAGAGGTGATTTATTTTTATTTGAAACTATAAGAACATAGGTTTAAAATAAAGTTTCATCATCAACTAAATTATTCATTGACCTTATTACTAAGCATTTTTCTAGCTCTAAGGTCATTTTAAAGGAATGATTTTACATATGTTTAAAATCAATCTTGAGGTGAAAATCTCTCAAAATGTTAGGACTAAAATTATAACTTTTCTCATATTTTTTCATGTTTTAATACCTCAATCTATAGTTAAAAATCCTTGATCGTTTGACTCTTGATAAATCTTTAACATTGTTTTTGCAGCAAAGTAGATGTGTTTTCAACTATAGATTGAGTTTGAATGATTTGAAAACTATAATAAGATGTACGAACATGTAAGGAACAAGTTGGAACGATAACTATATGTATATAGATTAGTCTTTTTTAAAAAAGTATGAACTTTAGTAGTCTAGTTAAGAAAAAGAAGGTACTAAATAGTAAGTTCCACCATGAAAAATGATACCTTTTGGTCACATTTTATTACGTCACAAATTTAAGATGAATTGAGACCATGTAGAGTTGGATCATAGTGTAGTTTTAGTTGAGTTTTATTTTTCACATATTGATCATAAATAGATTCCTATATTCAAATTACTTCTTCCATGAAGTACACTTATAATATTTTTAATATTGTACCAATCACACGGACGTGGAAAGATTTGAACCAAATAACTAAACATTAAACTCGGTTGGTTGAACTGTTATTAATGATGTCCCATTCAAGAGACACTTAGTTAACTCAAAGTGATATAGACAAGACATTATTGTCTATAATGCAAAATAGGATGGAAGATTTTTTTTTTTTTTTATGAATTTTTACTTTACTAAATTTAATTATGATTTTTTTTATCTCTAACTTTCATAAAAGGTTACTTTTGAAAAAATTCCATACCCTTTTCTATGCTCTCTAATTTAGTATTCTTCTCTCAAAATTAGATTAGTCAAAGTTTTGAATTTTCAAATTTTGTTTTTAGTTTTGAATTTATTTAAGGATTTGCAATCTTAGTTTTGGCTTTTCAAAGTTACTTTTCAATTTAGATTAATCGATTACAATCTCAAATTATTAATGACAACAAATGATTAAATTACTATTTAGTAATGATAAAAATTAGACCTCAAATGATAAAATTGAAACCTCAAACTTATATAAAAAATACAATTAAAGTTTGAGAGTCGGATTTTAAAATTAGAAAGTTATAAGAATATAATTGTTAGTTTTTTTTTACCATTTGAGCAAGAAAGAAAATAGTATCTTTTGGACATTTTGTGAAGTATGGGTCCATGATTCGTTCTAATCCAAGCACAAAAGGTATTGGGCCAGCAATATAAGAGGCCCACAAAATTGTTTGTTTCATTGGGAATTGAACTGAAAACCAGTCCATTATTTTCAGCCCAATCATGCCCATTTAGAATTAAGTAAAATTAAAATAAAAATAGCCCTAAAAAATAAAGAAAATTATAACAAACAGCATAAATTAGAAAATAGTACAAAGATAAAATATTTATAGAAATAACAAATATCGACCGGTCAACTAATAAATTTTATAAAAATATCAAATTATAGAAACTATCACGACTAGTTATTATCAATAAAATCCAGTAAAAATATTTAAATACAATTTATCCTTGAAATTAATATATCTTCGATCTATAAATTAAGAAAAAAAATGATAAGAAGAACTTTTTTTTTTCCTCGTTATAATACTTTTCAATGTTCTTTTAATATTTCAATTAACATAACTCGACTATTTTCAACTATTTTATAATTTATAACCATTGTCATAAAACTTTTTTTTTCTCTGAAATCATAACAAAAATTGTAAAGAATTGAAATATATATATATATAATATCCATCACGAACAGTTAAACAAAATTGGATAATAATAATAACAAATACAAAGTCATAATCAATGGAGGCTTTCATAATTAAATGCCAAATGGAAGTATTTAAAATGGAATCAAAATTGGTTTAAGCTTTCATAATTGAAGTTTAAACAATGATATATTGTACCAAAACATACATCAGCTTTGTTTATTCAAATCAAACAAATCAATGAGAATCATTGTAGAGAGTTGACTTAAGTCCTAATCTACATGTTAAATTAAAAAAGAATAAACACCAACAAAAACTTACTAAATTAATCAAATCATGTTGTTTATATATATATATATATATATATATATGGTCCACACAGAAAGATTATGTTATGTTTAAGCATAATAATCATTTTTAATTAAGCCCATTCATTATTACCCAATATTTTATTTAATTAATTCCATCATAACAAACAATAATTTTCCATTAAAGAAAAAAGGGAATATACATTGAAAACAAGTTAGTGACAGAGAGAGAGAGAGAGAGAGAGAGAGAGGGAGAGAAATTCATTGTAAAAGTAAAAGGGTTTTTCTTTTTTCTTTTTTTTCCTACTAAAGGCGAAGCAAATACGGCGTCGTATTGAGAGGAGCCATGTTTTCTTAGACTTTAGTGGGCATTTGCTTACCAGGTCAAACGTCATGACGCCGTTAACTCACGGCCGGGAAACGGAGAGGGAGTCTCTGATGGGTTTGTCGACGGTGGCGTTACCCAAGGCAGTTGACTGGACGGTCAACGCCGAAAGGCTGGGAGAGGTGGGGGGATCTCCTCCGCCCTTGGACGCCGTGATTGGGCGGCTGTGACACGTGGCGGTGGAAATAGCGGTGGCGAGAGAAATGGGCATGAGGCAGAGGCCTTTGCCTTGTAAGTACTGCATGGCGGAGCCCATGTCTTCCTCCATTAACTTCACAACCTGGTGCTCCGTCACCGTCATCGCGTCGTCACTCGACGGAGCTCCGGTGGAAGTCTGCCCGCCGGCCCCATTAGTTCCGTTGGACTGGTTGCACTCAGTTCCACCCTAAATAGACAAGAGGATGTTAATTGTATATGTAATATAATTAGACCCATGTTATAATGGAAATAAATCTACGTTATAACACTCTTGGTTAAAAAGAAAATATCCACATATTCCGAAAGTTGCAATATTATATATTTCCAAAGTTTTTATGAATACTTTAAAATTGATATCTTTAATAATCTCAAAAAAGAGAAAAAAAAAAAAAACCTTTCAATATTACCTTATGTACATAAGAATGATATTGAGGTAATCTAAACAAAAACTTGAGAACAGAACATCTCACCATAAAAGACAAATCAAATATAGTAACTTTCAAAAGAAAATAGATGTTTTTCAAACAAATAACAAACTTTTTTTTTTTTTAATTAGAATGAAAAGTAAGTTACAAAATGTACCACTAAACTTTTTCTTTGTTTCAAATATAAATATATATCTATGAGCTCTTGTATGTACTTGAAGATCTCGGATTCAAAAATCCCTCTTAAATTTGTTGTAAAATGTTTCAAAACTTAATTGTAAGAGCGTTGAAAAGAAAGGACATTGGACAATGGAGAAGAAAGCCAAGAGTTAGTGGATAGGAATGTGGACTTGAAAAACACATCTTTGTTTCTTCATGCTTGTACGTATATTAGCTAACTTTTTCTTCTCCTGTTCTATTTTCAAATTTCCAATCCAATACATATGTATACCCTACAACTCCATAATATTCTCTCCCTATTTATATATATAATATCAACAACCAAACTCATATATTTATATATATAAAAGCAATAATATCTTTTCCTTATATTTATAACTCTAACTAAACTATAATCTCAATCCATGTTAACACCTAGAATAGTAAGACAACCGACCTTTAACAGATAAAATCGTAATTTTGATAATATATAAGAAATTATTGTAAATCACAAAGCCACTTAATATATATTTATAACGATAACAAAACTTTAGATTTAATTTCATTATATCTATAAATATTTTGTATATATATATAGCTTTTTTCCTTTTAGGAATATTTGTTGAAAGAAAGACTGTTTTTCCTTTAAAGTGCCAATTTTTAGGATATTGTGGAAAAGCAAAACATTTTACGAAGCAATTAAGTGGGTAATTGAATTATGAATCTCTAATGGATGAAAATGACAATGAAATCCTATATTAGGAATGTTCATGAATTAAGGATTATCTCATGCGTCCTTTTCCATGATGAATGATGATGGTTGTGTGTGAAATTTTTTTGTGGAGAGTTGAATTTTCTTCACCTAAAGTAGTTTCAATGGGTCCTAATTATACTATCCTTTTCATGACTCCAAAAAAAAGTATGGATAAGGTGAAAAAAAGTAAAATGTATTGCAAATTTAGATCTGGTTTAATAACAAATATGGTTATGATGGTTGTAGACTTTAACTTTTAAAAATCAAATATGATGGTTAAAGACTCTTAACTTTTAAAAAACAAGTAGTTATGTAGAGGAGGGATAGAAATTTTTTGAAATATAGAAAGTCAAGAGGAACTAAATTTGTAATTAGAAGCAATATTGGGGTACCTCAGTGGAAAGATCGGGTAGACGGGAAGGCATGGCAGCAGTGGCACCGCCCAACCTGCTGACACTCAGAACCTGCAGCAAACCACAAACCCAACAATAATAAAAAGCAAAACCCACTTAATATATATATTAAATAAATTTCATATTCCAATCCAAATTCTTTAATTAATTTATCATGTTTTTACGTTGGAATTATTGTGAGAGACAGAAATAAATTATAAGACAGAGAAAATTAGAGAGAACTTTTACTTTGACTTGAAGCTGGAGGAACTTTACATAGTCTATGATCTCATCCAGCATTGAAGCCTTGTCTGTCTGTCATTCCCAAAAAAGAAAACATAATATATAAATTTAAATCCACCCCTCTTAATTATGAAATCATTAGCTCAACTCGTTCCACAAGTTAAAGGTTTAAAATTTCCACTCCCATCTAAGAACTATTTATATTATCTTTTTTAGTTAACCAATATCAATCTACACTCCATACTCTTGAGCACAAGTACAAAAAAGAATTGAAAGAACCAAAAAAAGAAAAAGAAAAAAAATTATTAAAGAAAGGGGTTGGTACGTATTAGAAGCTTGTATGCTATTTAAACTCTTATGGTGTACATGATTAGAATTTCCATAAAGAGAAACATGCTTGACATACTTTATATTTTAAAGAAATTGAAGTATTAGAATGTGTTCTACAATTATTAATTGGAGGTATTGTTCATCATTGTTTATATGCTAAATCAACCTACACAGTTCATTTCACGATTTAAGCTTTATTTTAAAATATGGATCCATTATAATAGTTTATCTTAAAATTCAATTGAGGAATATATAAAAAATTTAGGGCGGCAAATCCCAGCAACTAAGAGTACGGTGTCCGGCCAGGAAAACAAAATGGAAAGAATTTAAAAAGAAATACAGAATGCTAAGTAGACGTGGCAAAAGCAGAACCGTGAGATGAAGAAAAAGGCATAACGTATTATCGACACGTGTAATCAAGATCCAAAATGCGTGAAAAGACAAAACTGACCTTGTTAGCGTTGGGAACAAGTTCTTGTAGAGCTTTCATTCTCTCCGCAATTCTCTCTCTCCGTAACTGTCACAAAATTACAAATTATAAGTTAAATAAAAAAAAATTAAATTACAAAATTATAATATGTAATTAGCGGTTTGTAATTAGCGTTAATTAATTAATTACTCTTTCGGCTATACTATGAGGATCTGTGGCTTGTCCTCTCCGAGCTCTGACTCGCTGCCGGGGCTGACCCGGTGCTGGTGCTGCTGCAGCGCCGCCGCAGGAGCTCGGCCCGGCCGGAGGTGGTGTATTGGCTGATATCGGAGCTCCGAAGTTTTGTTTCTGAGAGTTTGAGTTCCCCTGCAGATTTGTGAATTGAAAAGGTTTTAAAAATTTGGTGGAGTTATTGTTTCAACTGAACGATGGAATCGAACTAATTTGTTGCCTGAGATTGGTTATGATTCTGACTGCCGGAACCGGAGGAGTTCAGGAACCCGGCGAATTCGTTGAAAAGAGAAGGAACGACAACAGAACCGTGATCAGTCTGCAGGATTTACGGAATTAATTAAATTTCAGGAAATAGAATCCAAAAACGGTACCAATTTGTAACCTAATTTTCGAATTGAAACGTATATAAGCGGTTTGAATTTTGAGTACCGGATTAGGGCATTTGAAAGACGAAGAAGAAGAGCCGTCTACTTCAACGACGCTGTTACTAGGCATTTGAAGAAGACCGGAATCATCGCCGGTGGAGGAAGGGTCAATTCCTCTCGACATGAGTAACTGCTGTTGAAGCAAGGACATAGCCATTTTAGCCGCCGGAGTTGTGTCGCCGACCTGAAACTCAACATTGTCAGTATTAGATGGCGGCAGTGGTTGGGGAGGGAGACCGGGGGGAAGTTCCCAGGGAGGAGGGAGGGTGGAGAGGATTTGTTCGAGGAAATCGTCGGAGGAGAAGGAAGAATTAGGATGGAAGAGGGAGGTTTGAAGTGGGTGGTGGTGGTGGTGGTGGTGGAGTTGAGAGGCGCCGGTGTCCGGCGGAGGGTTACGGCGATGGGTATGGAGGTCCGGGAGAGAGTTGGTGAGTCTCATAATCAGTGTGGGGAGAAATGAAGTAAGAAAGTGAGTGAGGAAGCCATTGAAGGAGGGATTAGTGAAGTTTTATAGATGAAGTTTACATGTTTAATTAAATAAGTTAATTCAAGCAATAATTTTAATGAGGCGCGTGACGAAAAATTAAGGAAGGGAGTGGAAAGTTGAAAGTGGAAAGTGTGTTTGTTTGTTGAAGAAGAAAAGGGCTAAAAATAGACAACACAAAACTTTCATTTTCCTTTTTCCTTTTAAAACCTTATGTAATTAAAATTTTTAATTTTATTTTCCCGCTAATTTTGACACTAATCTCGCTGAGACAGTTAGGTTAACCATTTTTTAATTTTTCAATTTTGAATTTTAAGACTATACTTTTCTCTCTTTTTCTTTTTTTTTTTTTTTTTTACTGTAAATGTGGTGTGAGAATTTGTAAAATAAACATTTAATCTTTTAAAATTAAGGGTTTTTTCAAAAAAAAAAAATAATAATTATTTCACAATTTTACTATTTTTGAGGACTTTTCTAATAAAGCAATGATTTATTGGAAACCAAAAGATTCAAACATTTTCATTATATACAAAATTAAAATTTATTACATAATGGAGATTGGTGATATACAAATTAGCAATAAATGTAACTATTTTTAAAAAATAAAATACAACTAATTATATAGAAAATGAAGAGATAATGTTGGTCTAAAGTCAAAGCACAATTTTGTAATATTTCCATATTATTGACCTGAATCTTTTTGGGCATTAAAATATAATATTGCTCATTATCATACTATTCTATCTCTTCTTCCCTTTGAATATAATTTATTAATGAAGCCAAAAACCATATAGCAAAATCAACAACATTTACCTCTACAAGATCCCTTCATTGTCTTTTGACATACTTATTTATTTGTCCTAGTGCATGTATATATATTATCTTTCATAAATTATATATGTCTTAACATTAATATATACACTTAATGTATATCTTTCTTTTAATACTTTGTCTCTAAACATGCGACCATATTATCTAACCCAATCTTCTATATCGTTGTTATCTCGACACGATTGAAAACGAAAATTGAAATTAATATAGTATTGTTATTTTTAAATTTCAAAAATCATATTTTGAGCTAATTTCTTGATTTTTTTTTTCTTTTTTTGTTGAGTCATTCGAGTATGGGGTTTACAAAGGTTTAATTGTACGTTCAAATTATAAAACTTTATTTATATACGTTTACGAGTAAAGGGGAAACAATTTTATTATAGAAAACTAAAAGTATCTCTAGGGTTAGAGACTTTATATAATACACTTCTCTAAACTTCATAAAAGTAAATGACGTAAAAATGGCAAATTCAAGACATATCATTATTGACGAAGCCAAATTTCGTTCGACGAACATATATCTGTAAGGATGTCTGGTATAAGAGTTACGTGCAATATTATTAAAGACTCTTGAGTCTCGAGAGATATGATGAAAGCCTTTTAAGAGATTCTTGAATGTGTTGTAATTGAAGATTAGTATCAACGGAGATTTACAACTCGATACTTTTATCATTTTAATATTTTGGGATTTCCAAAACAAGCTAGCTAGGTGGCTATGGTTGCCACTTTAATTGAAAATTGGTGTAAGAATATATATATATATATATATATTTCATAGTATAACATATAAGATTTATGTCACATGTGCCATTTAATATCATATCACATCGTGGATATATATAACCAATTAGGATTTACAAAGTTTAGACGAAGGGAATTGTGTATGGGTGTCACAATTTTTTATTAACAATATAATCAATGTATATAAAATAATTATATATCTTGGGAATATACGATAGTGATTAATAATATTTTAATTATTTAAAATATCTAATAGGATCAATTTCAAATATAACGCATATACAAACTATGTGAAAAAAATTACAAATATAACTTGAAAGTAAAACATCTATTTGGTTTGTATATTATTTTCATCACGATTCAATATGGATGTATGTTCGAATTAAACACTATAGTTGAAAGAAATAGGGGGAAGATTTGAATAAATAAAGTGGATTATTTGGATTTAGATTAAGATTAAGATTTACAAATCATAATGAAGTTGAATGGGAATGTGTTGTTGGCCACATTATTGGTTGGCTTTGAGATAATGTCATTTGCTACCAAAACAACATCAACACACAAATTTAAAAAACACCTTTTGAATTTCAACAAGAGATCTTATTGGGTAAGATGAAGGAACTTTATTTAAAAAAAAAAAAAAAAGTTCACTTTTTTAACCTAATATATTGAACTTGACTTTGAGGTCAAGTTATCACTTTATCAAGCATTATGGCAATTAGAAAATTACTTTTTTGTCTTTATTATTATATATCTTTTTAAGATTAATAAAACAAATACTATATCAATTAAACCATGCTCGTTTGATTACTATCGAATAATTCTTATAAATCTACCCACCGTAGAAACCAATAGAAAAAAAAAAAGAAGGAACTAACAAAGAAAATTATAAGCAAAGTCTAATTGTCATCCACTATTGGAAAAATTGGCATCAGTTTTATTATATATTTATTATTAAATACTAATCTAATCTAATCTATTTAGAATTGCTTTGGAAATACAAAAATTTTGGGGATCTTCAATTGCTGGCTTTTCAAATTTGTAGCTCTATTTCTGCCCACAATGTCAAATCCTCTCACAATTTGGACCCTAGGGCTCCCTTACTAATGGACTTGGTCCCTAACAACAACACACATTTGGGAACAAATCAAATTTTGAGCTCTAATAGTTGACGATAAAAGAAGATTGCTAATATACCCTCTAATTTTAATTTACTAATCGATAGAAATTTAAAAGATAACAAAGTTAAATTGGCCATTTTAAAGAGATAATAAACAAATAGAATTCTAGTGATATCCATCCAAGTTTAAAATGATGAGTATGACTCAATTAGTTAAGACATTATATCATTTAATCGAGAGCTCAATGATTAAAAAATGTCCATTTCCGTACATGTTATGAGAGGAATATAAGAAAGCATGAAACTCTTTTTAACTACTATAGCATTTTTATAGAGGAGTACAAGTTAGCTATTACTAATGATTTCATTGGGCAAGAGTGGAAGAACTGATTTAAGAGGATGAAGATAATATTGAAGAGCTACAAACAAAACTCACACCACATATGTTTTCTTTTTTTTTTTTTCACACTACTTAGATTAAGACTAAGGCATAAAGCTGGATCATAAAGCTAACAAACAAACTAACTAACCCATGGTGTAGGACGGTGTTGGCAAGTTGATAACTGTGGTCTTCACTTTCGTCATCATGTTGATGCTGTTAGTAACACCTTGAGAACCAATTCCACTGTCCTTGATTCCCTGTTCCACACATGTGTGTTTGTAAGAACGATGAAAGTTTTGATAATAATGGAGGGCATTTAGATATTTACGGTACCTGGAATGGGAAATGATCGGGTCCTCGAGCAGGTGCTGAGTTGATTTGAACTGTTCCGGTTTCCATTGCGTCGCTTATCAATATCGCCTTGTTGATGTCCTTCGTGAAGACACATCCCTGTTTTTCACACATTACTCGAAACTCAAATCACAATGTTGGAAGTTTTGCTATGGCATTAAATCGACCTCTTCTTTAAAAACAGGTTATTTGTTATTTAAATGTTTCCAAACGACAAGGCGAAGTTATTTCTACTCAAGTTAGTAAAAGATAAATCATGTTTTTTCAGATAACTAGGATGCGAGATGAAGTTATTTTATACCTGAAGTCCAAAATTGCTAGCATTACAATGGTGGATTCCTTCTTCGATAGAATTGATCCTAATGACTGGCAAAACTGGGCCAAAAGGTTCCTCCCATGCAATCCTCATATCAGGCCTAACATTATCTAATAACAAGGGCCAAATTAGGTTGCCCTCTCTTTTGTACTCTTGGCAAAATGTTGCACCCTTTTCCTTTGCATCCATAACCAGCCCTTCAATGAAATTCGCCGATGACTCAGTCACAACTGGAGTAATGTCTGAGTCATCTTCAGGGGCACCAACAGTTAATTTAGCCACTCGTGCCTTTACTTTCTCGACTAAAGAATCTGCGACAGATTCCATTACCAAAACAACCTTGACGGCAGTACACCTTTGGCCACTGTAATCAAAAGAGAATTAAGTATCGAGCAGCTGTGTTGACATACATTAGTAAGCTTTTGAAATGGATTTTAAGAATAAATGACTTTGATAAGAAAAAGATCATCCAATGTTCAGTTCACAGAAAACAACCTACTCTGTTCTACTTCTAAGGATGAAGAACAAGGACAACTTTCTATTAAATCGACCAAGTACTTTAGATTTTCATTCATATCAAGGAATGGAAAATAGGAAGCTAATATGAGAATAGTATCAATCAGTATAAATAAACGGAAGCAGGCTTTTTCCAAGCCCGAATACGAAAATATTGCTTGTGCCTAGAAATTCATGAATGAATCCTTGGATGAATTTGAGAAGGATACCTGTAAGAAAAGCCTCCCTTTATGATGTTAGCGGCAACTAAATCAAGATCTGCATCCTCGAGCACAATGCAGGCGTCTTTTCCCCCCAATTCCATCTGAAGAGGTATCATGCCTGCCTTCTTTGAAATTGCAATACCGGTATCCCCACCGGTAAAGCTGACAGAAAAAAGCAAGTACAAAACCGAGTCACGCAAATGGAAGACCTCATAAATCATCAACGAGTGGGAAAGAAGCATTGTTTACCTTATACAGTCAACACCCGGATGCATTGTGAGGAAATCACCAATCTCGGAACCTTTTCCCGTGACACAACTAATAAGGCCTTTAGGAAAACCAGCTAGATGGAAGCAATGTACCATGTGGAGAGCAGAAACAGCGCCCTGCATTATGATAAGAGCGTCATACAGATGACAAACATATTTTACAATTTCAAATCTCCTTTATTATACTTATTCAATCTACTCCATGATCCTAAATATTGATTCTGTTTTCTCATGATCCACTTGAGAGTAAGGAAGAGATAAATGAACAGAACAGGAGTGTACATTTAGGTTCCAAGCACGTTGGGTTTTTTGAATCCATGTTCATCAAAGGAAAATGTATTAAAGAGACTACAATCATGTATGATGAGAGCTAATTAGTATAAAGTACCTGAGTTGGAGGCTTCAGTACAATAGAATTTCCAGCAATTAAAGCCGGGGCAATTTTTGAAACAGCCAGATTGACAGGATAGTTGAATGGAGGAATGGCTAAAATCACACCAAGAGGGATCTGAATTTTTCAAGTTAAAAAATAGAGCACAAAAGAGGTTAGCAACTTGAAATACTTCAAATGGTGTTTTTATCCGTAATTTTTCAACTTAAAAATTAGTTCAAAAATTGGAAGATCAATTAAATTAGAAGAGTAATTAAGATAATAAAAAATTACCAAGACGAACACAAAATAATACAAAAGAAAATTATGTAACAAAAAAAGTGTGTGAAAAGAAAGATTAGTGACAAATTGTACATGAGGAGAGAGATTACCAAGAGAGTATTTATGTGTGGAAAAAATTAAGCAAATGGACAAATTAAGGGGTATTTTCTGTAATTTATCCTTAAAAAGTATCATATGGGAAAATTAAAAATCAGTGAGAGAATATATGGGTAAAAGGTGATCCATAAGAAAAGGTATGTGCAGACTTTAGAGAAAAAAGGAAGTGAGAGAGTGAAAATAGATGTTAAGAAGAAAAGAAAGATTTATAGAGTAATCGGAGTAATAAAGTATATTATAAATGATTAAGATGAAGTGTTAGTCATCCAAACATAAACATAAACGAGAAGATGAGAACATTTTACCTTGGAAGTAAGGCAATATTTGGTCCTTTCATTTCCAGGGAAACTATCAGAAACCAAGAACTTCCCTTCACCCAAAATCCTAACACCTTCTTCAGCACAATATGAAACAAGATCCCCAGACCTTACAACCTACACAAACAATTCAAACCCTTTTTCACATTTCAACACTAAAAGCTACTAATCCAACAGAGACAACAAATTGAACTAATAAATAGTACCTCAGTGACTGCATCTTTGGCTGGTTTAGCAATTTCCTTCACCAAACACTCAGCAATTGGAGCTTTATGTTCTTTTAAAATTGCAGCAGCTTTATGAAGAAGCTCTGCTCTCTTCCACAATGGAGTCTTTGCCCATAATTTCTGAGCAGATTTGGCTATTTCCATCACTTTATTAACCTCCTCTTGGTTACAAGCTATTTTAACAAACACCTTACAGTCATTAATACCCTTCTGAACACTCATTATTCACAAACAATTTCATTAACCCACAAAAAAATTTCCATAAATATCTCTAAATTGAAGTTCAGAACCATAGAATTCAAAGAAAAACATGGGAAAATGGGGGGATTTTCATAATTATACCTTGAACTCTGTACTGGGTCTTCCTAGTAGTGGGGTTGATAATGGCAACGGATTTCCCTGAGGAGGATTTCTTCCATTCACCTTCGGAATAGTATTTGTAGACTTCACCGTCGAAAATCTCTGCAAAAACCCCATTACCCGCCATGGAAATTGACGAGAAAAAGGAATTAAATGGGGAATTTAGGAATTTGAAGGGAGCTTGAAAAAAATAAGAAAGAGGAAGATTGGTGGAAGTATGTGGCTGAATTTGGGTGATGGGTTGATGGTTTAAATAGGAAGAAGGAGGAAGAAGAGCCACGCTTTTGAATATGAAAGGCTCAGACAAGGGAGTGGCTTCTCTTTCGCCATGTGAGCATTTTAACTGTTTTTTACTCTTCACTGTCTTTTTATGGCAAAGTAAGGAAAAGGTTTCTTCCTTATAAACTAACTCTAAAATAAATCAATCAATCAATATATCTATATATTTATATATATATATATATATATATATATATATATATAGACATATTTTTTGTATTTTAAAAAAATTAATTTTAAACAACATTCTCATTTTAAATATTTACTAAATTTTTTGTAAATTTTTAATATTTTTGTTCTCCCAAAGTTGTGGATATTTCATCTGTGTTGTTACTCTTTTCTTTGAAATAAAATGGATCTTTAGTTAAATTTATTCTAATTCCGATTTCATCCTAAATTTTAGTAAACAAGATGTTAAATTCCCGTTTGAAATAAGAAAGACAAACCAAACTTAACATAAAAGTAAAACTTTTATTGTGTTTTTGGAGATCGGATGTTCGATTCTCTTCTCTATCTACTATCTAAAGAAAAATATACAAAGTTGTCTGATTAAATTTTTATTAAAAAATCAAAATATTAATTTTTGAAAAAAGAATTGTAGAGAAGTAAAAAAAAGAATCCTTATGTGTAGAAAAAACACATAGTTTTATGAGTAAGAACCTGAATTCATGATGCTGCAAGAGGAAATTAGATGCTTTGGAATATTAAAAGAGAAATATTAGCAACAAAATATGCATTTAATTTCCTTAATTCAAATAAAATCAAAGGTTAATTAAAATAATGTAATTAAAGTTCAAACAACTAATATAGCCTACACATGACGATCATGAAATTGATAAACTAACGTTAGACTTAATTAGACAATGTCAATATATTCAACTATCGATCTTTTCAGATAGTAATAATTATATATTCGGTTTCTTTAGCACAACAATTTTATAGAAGGGGATCAAACCCTAGATCCTCTAACACAAATCAATTTTTGTAAAATGAATATATCATAACCTAATCTCAAAATATTTTTCTTTTAGTGTGTGAGCATTGCTTAGTTGACGTAAACTTATAATACTATCAACCTCTCGAGATAAAAAGTTCGATTAATTATTATCTCCCACTCTAGATGTATTATCAAAAAAAAAAAAAAAAAACTATCGTATGATCACTATGATTGTATTCTCTTGTCATCCTTTCCCTCAAAAAAACAGCATCAATAATATACCGTATAACAATGATTGAAAATCTATTTTAAGCATAAAACAAAATCGTCTTTGATATTCACATTGAATTGTAAATACACCATTCTTTTTTAGTAACACTGATTAAGTGGATAAGCCAATATTCTACGTATCAATGATTTTCGAAATACAAAATGTTACCAAGAGAACGAATGTGTTTAGAAGATTTAATTTGGTACAGTTAAATCGATAAAAACTGTATTCTTTTTATTGTGTAAACTTTCGATTTAATTTGGCATTTCCATGTAAAACATGCAAACGTCGTTTTATGGAGTTTATTATTTATTTGATTTTCTTTTTTTCATTACAAACCCACATCTTAAATTTCTCAACTCATTCAAACTTTTGATTCCTTTGTTTTCTTCAATGACAACAAGAAAACGTTTCTTTTATGTTTTTGATTTGATAATATTTTCAGTTTAATCCTTTATTAGTTTTGTGGATTTGTTAATGTTAAAAAACCCACATCTTAATGTTGTTTGTATAGTTTAATTATTTCTAGAAGTATAGTATTGATTGACATCAATAGCATAAAAGCATACCCTACAACCACTCTAATTACGTGTGAAAATAAATAAACTCATTAACTTAAGAAGCCATGAGTTTAATCCATTAGTGTAGCAACTTACATTAGGAATTAATTTTTTAAGAGTTTTTTTTATATTCAAATGTTGTAGGGTCAAGCGGGTTGTTCCATGAAATTTAGTTTAGATGCACGAAAGTTAGTTTAGACACTCGTGTAACTGAAATACTATTCCATAAGGAAAGTTTTTTTTTTTCACATTCAACTATTTGGGATAATCAACAAATTATAAAGATCAAATTGATAGTTCTTTTAACAAATGACCAAGTACAAGATTCTGTTGCTCAGATCAACGAGTCAAAGATCCATTCCTAAAGACATCTTCAATTTTCATTTTGAATTATAGTTTTATATATTATTCTTCAATTCCTCCCTATCTGTAAGCGTAACTAATACACTGTTGTTATCCATGCGAACGTTTTAAGTTTTAACTCCAAATTCCCTAATCATCTTCCCATTTTGCCCTCCCATCATGAGCCACATGAAACCTCCTATTGGGAAAAGTGCACAAATATTTGAGACATTAGTTTTCTCATGAATTGATAAGGTTATAAATATGTATATGATAGAGAAGGTTATTTCTCTTTATGGGTAAATACCCCTAAACCCCATAACTCTCCCTTTTCTCACATTTCAATTTCTACATAGAGAGTAGTGCCCTTCATTTCACTATATCCCTTCACATCCCCCTTAATTTCAATATTTTCATTTTAGTTAATCCTATTGATATTTTCGATTTTCTTACATCGATCCCTTACTATTATTACTTATATATAAACTATAATAATCACAACTCAATCCTTCAAACACTTCCTTGATAACTATTCATTTAAAAATTGATTTATTATCTTTCCCTTTCAATATTGATAAAAGTCGTATTAGTCGATGGGTCTATATCTCGTTTCATGAAAGGTTGAAAAAATAAATATAACACACTATATAAGTACAATATTATATATATATATATATATATATATATATATATGTAACACTTAGCCAATGCATATGTTTTGTATATATATTGAATAGTTATATGTTTAATTAATTAATTAATTTTGGAAAAGTTATCAATCCTCCAAGAAAGTTGGGTTGGTGATGGAGACATCTTTTGTCAATAACATAAAATTCAAAATTTCCTCTCTTAGTTCATCTTTTATTATGGAGGAGGTCCCATCAATTGTTAGAAAGAAATTAAAGAGAGAGGAAGTAAAGCCCTCTTTCAAATTTGTGTGGTGAGAATTAGTACTATATATATTCCCAAACCAAACTTTAACGGGTAACTTTTTCTTTTCTAAAGTTGGTTTAATTTGGGTAACTTTTTTTTTTATTGTTCGAGTGAAAGACTTGAAAAGATTAGTAATTTTTTTTCTTACGATATATGTTAATTTAGACGAAAACATGTAATTTGTAAAGAGGATGGGTTCTTACTCTTGACTTTAATTTTTAAAGAGGGAGAATCCAACTTATGACATGAATACAATTATTTTGTTAAAAAAAAAAAGTAGAATATTTATTTACGTATTTTATTTTTATAACTTTTCTAGAAATCTCGATTGCTATTGACATTTTCATTAGCATTTTTAGGAAAAAAATTCGACAATTCTAATCGGCATCGATAAGTAAATTTTTTTTTTTTTAAATTTGACATAAGGAATTTTGTTAAAGGTATGTGATACATTATAGAAAGGGGTTAGGTGCATCTTATAAAAATGATGGTGTAATTTTTTGTTTTTGTTTTTTTGTGGTTTCTAAGACTTCAAAAATTTTGTGAACAAAAAGACATTTTTCTTAATGTGAATATTTTGTGGTCATTGTGTGAGAAAATGAAGGCAAAGTGACCCACCACTTCTCTTTCTCTATTCCATAGCCATATAATTATATAATTATATATATATATATTGCATAAAAAGCAAAAGGGAAATTTTAATTTCTTAAATGGTTTTTTTTTTTTTTTTTTTACATAATTTGTCCCATAAATATTACTATACAAAAGGAATATTATGCCAATGGAATATTCCTAACCCAACTATATATATATATTTACTTTTTCTAGCCAAAAACCAATGCCAAATTGTTTTCGCTTTTTCTAGAGTAATTACAACGTAGAGTATGATTGATAATTAAGTTTATAGCGATGTTTACAACCCATAATCTAAACTTTTTTTGTTTGGTATTGTAGAGCGGGAAAAACAAACTTATGCCTCTTGAAGTTGTTAGTATGTGTTTAATTTGTTCCAATCGACTTATATGCTCATTTTGGTCCAATAAAATCTAACCAAATTAAATCATCAAATATTTTATCAACTTTTTGGCTTTTTAGACAATTTGTAGTTGATACCAAATGAGTATAATTAATACTATATTATTAGGTATATATGAATTTCATACTACAATTATGAAAGATTTTGAAATATATATAAAAAAGAGAGAGAATATATAGAATTTGGAAGGGATAAATATTTGTGGTTGATGAATGATAGAAGAGTTAGGTGTGTGGTGTTAAAAAGCATTGTTTCTTCATATCAATAATTGGGGCAATAATAAATATCATTCATGTAATAAAGTGAATTGCACTCAACATTTTTCCACTGTCCAACCACTCTTTTTTTCTTTCTTTCTTTCTTTCTTTCATTAAAAAGGATAGCATATGCTCTTAAATTCTAATAAATTGGTAAGGCAATTTTTTTTTTCTTTTTAGTTTGAAAAAGAAAATTATTTGAAATTAAATTCATTTTAATTTCTTTTAAGATTTTTCAATTATATGTTTTCTCTTTTTTTTTGGGGGAATTATAATAGGTAGCAATTTTTAGAATAATTATTAAGTATGTAGCAATATTTTAAAAAAATTGCAAATATAGCAAAATCTATCAGTGATACACTTCTATCGTTGATAGACTCTTATGGTTTATCAGTGATAGACCAACATTTGCTACATAGTCTATCGGTGATAGACTCCTATCATCGATAGATTTCGACAGATTTTGCTATATTTGCAATTTTTTTAAAATGTTGCTATATACTTAATTATTTTGAATATAATTGCTAAATTTGCAACTATCCCTTTTTTTTTTTAATAAAACACGTGAATCCTACTTGGTAATCGTTTTAGTTTTCAAATTTTGCCTTGCGATTAGAATAAAAGTAATATTTAATAGACTTTATTTTCAATAAACAAATGTCTATAAAGATTCATTTTCTATTTATAATCTAAATTTATTTTGTCTTTTTGTTTAAAAAAGAAAAATGCACAGTATTCTTTAAAATTTATTTTGTTTTTTAGAATTTGGTCAAAAATAAGAATATTTTACTTGAAAAATATGCAAATTGTGTAGTTCGAAAAAAAATATGCTTAATTTTAAAAAACAAAATGGTCATGGGATTATATATCTTTTTTTTTTCAAAACTTTACTTAATTAGTGTTGATAAACCCTATTAAGTACAAAACCTAATATTTTATAGCCTAATTAAACCTTGTAATTGTATTTAAGAATATTTTTCTATAAAACAATAATTTTGAAAGGAAAAAAAATCAAGAAAATGAATTTTGAAATGAGAAGAAACCCTACCAACTCTCACCCACTTCTATAAGATTGAAAAGTGCTTCTCTCCAAATAGAATTCGAGTATCTCTAAATTTTTTGGTTGAACAAATTAATAATCAATAAAATAGAATAAAAGCAAACTTATAGAAATTAAATTAAATTAAATTGTAAAGTTATAGTTGAAAGTTGAAATTTGAGAAAAAGAAAAACAATTAAATTTTTAAAAACTGCTTTCATTGAGAGTCGAACTCAAGACCTCCCGCTTACTAAACGGGTGCTCTAACCAACTGAGCTATGAAAGCTTTGTTAGAAAGACTGAATATTTCATTTATTATTGCAAAATATTTGAGACATCCTTTGAATTGTTTTTGGTTATAATTCTGTTTGATTAAGGTTAAGGTGAGCTTAACGACGAGAGATGCCACCAAATAAACAAAACATCACCCCAAAAAAAAAGTAGTGATGGAAATTTCACTTCCATGTGCCTTCGCATCTGCATCTCCCTTCAAATCTTTTATTTATGCGAAATTCTATCCTATACTTCGTTTCTAGATCAAGCTCGGCGGGAGAATTAGTTTTCCCCAGTGAAAATGGCAGACCCATCGATTTCAACAACTGTTCTTGCTCAGGTCTGTCTCTGTTTTGCTTTCTACTTGTGTCTCAACATGGGTCGTTCTAAAAACTACGACTTGTTGAAGATTCGTGATGAAAACCCTCTCGATTTCTACTTTATTTCCGTCTGGGGTGGCTTACGATCTGTAAAAGAAGAGACCCTTCTTCTCAAACAGGTGAAATTTTGTGTATTCATTTTGGTTGTCGTTCCTACTTTTGCATAGATTTTATTAGCTTCTTCTAATGTGATAGCAGAAACTGTAATGGCGATTCATTTTCCCATTTTTGATAAAGAATGGTGAATCATTCATTCCAAAATAGCCAAAAAAATAAAACAATCTAACGAGCAAAGGGACGAGGATATCTAACTATTAGAAGAGTAGTTGTCCACATTGGAAAGATTTGTGGAGGTGATGGGCTCTTAGTTCAGTAAAAGGAGTGTATGACTTTGGTTTCTAGTCATTTTGGTTAGAAACACTTTAGTTGGACTAACCTTAAGAAATCCCATACCCTTTTTGTGAGAAGGTGACTCCTCAGTTCCTTTGCAAAGAACACACGTATTTGGAGACTGATCACGATCAATAACACATTTGATTGCTATGGTTGAAGACTGATCAACTTTTTCTTCTGTAGCCAATGGGAATTTCTCTTCCCCGTTGGGATTCTTGATCTTTTACTAGAAAGTGAAGCACATTACTAGTCTTTACTTTATCATTGTTCTATGTGCATTAAATTAATTACTAAGATATGATTTTGAGTGTGTTTGAGAATCCTTGTAGAATAACTGCTCTGCACTTTTAGATCTAAATAAAATACTTAAGAATAAGCTATTCAAATGTTTGCTTTTCTCCTTGATCGAAGTAAATGGGGCAAAAGTAGTCTATAAAGTGTTTCGTCAGAAACAGTATTATGATTTTATTTTAAGAAAATACTTTTTCAAAGTCACTTTATATGACTTTTAAAATAGCTTTAGCTTTATTATCCTTGTGTTTCAACCAATTCTAGACCATATGTAATGAGTATCTCCAATATTTTAAATCCATGGAGTATATTGATTGATCATTGTCGAATTAAGTTATTGTCAATTACACTTTTTTTTCTTTTGGGGGGTGGGGGGAAGAGGGGGTCTTTATTGAAGTCAATGCTAAGATTGTTTCATGTGAATAATGAAGATGGAGAAGATGGCCAAGGTTTCTCATGCAAAGTTTATCTTGCACATCCGTGAACCGGGTGAGAACGATCGCCTAATGCAGAATGTAAGTATATATTCTTGTTGATAACAAACAAATAGTTGAAAAAACAAAATATACTGGTTCTGATGTAAATTGACAGTGAGCTTGCTAAAATGTTCATTGGAGACTGAAATAGAGGTCCTCTTGATACACTACATATAATATGTTTGTGGATCATTTCAATCTATCAAGATATGCAACTTGGTTTTTCTTCGGATTTAAGCTGCTAGTTCGTTATAGAAAATTATCTTTTTTTTATTCGACGTGACAGGGTACGTGGTATTTCTCATCGTTAAAAGTTCCCTGGTATAAGATCCTTCTCAAACCAGTTCTGTGAATTTGGTAAATTTGTGTCCCATGATGTTTGCTGTATAATCTTATGAACCCTGATGTTATTTGCATATTCTTATCTTTGTGTTACTTTCCTTCATCAGAAATTATTAATGCAGGCACAGCATACGAGCGTCCCGAGGAGTTGATGGAAATCACTTTATTGAGCGAATCAAGTTACAATATGGGCAAACATTAGACATCATTGCCATAGATACAGGATTGTTGCAGGTTTGAAATTGCTTCACAATTCTTTATTTTTCTGTCTGTTGTCGCATCCAAGAATTAGAACTTCCTTTGCAAGCTTTGTAGGTAATTGGAATTTTTCGATGCTCTAACATGTTATTATCAAACTTCTAGGAGCACGTTGCAATGGGATCAGCAAGTCAAGCATTGAACAGTCATTTACTATGGCTGAAAAGGACTCTGCAAGCATCAAGCAGTAACTGGTAAGACATTTTACGATTATTGTTGAGTAAGTTGACATTCACAATTATTGTGGTGTTCCGACCTCTTCACAATGACCTCATTTACATTACACGTTGTTTTCCTTCCTGAGGTTCTTAGTTTATGTGCTCCAAACTTCTCGTTCTGTTTCTAACTATTCTCTTACCTTTTGTTTCTCTGAAATGAAGGCGTATAGTTGTTGGGTTTCACCCATTGGTTACTTGTGAAAACAATACTCGATCGCTGGAGACAAAGCATTTGTTTGATTCAGTCCATCGAATCTTTGTTGAAAATGGGGTGGTAAGTAAGTCAAGTCGAGGGTTTGAATTTCCTCTATTTCAAACTCTTACTATACATTTTCATTGAGCCAGAATGCGTACCTTAGTAGACGTGGTTGCAGTTACAATGTTCGTATTGGTAGCATAGCTTACATTGGGATTCCTGGTCCTATTCAGAAAACGCACTTCCAATCTCGAAAATCCTCCTTCAGAGAGTAAGTTCCTTCAACATTTGGTTTGGATTGAACGTCGCAATGTTTAGCTTCTATATACTCTCATTTTACTCATTGTTATATCACTAAATCCATCTTTTATCTGCTACAGATTCTTACTTCAGCGTGTCAGCTCACTAGAGACGGTGGGTATCGATGCTAACATGTTTCGAGATGTTTCAATGAAATACTATTCGACTTTCGTATATGTCTTGCAAATACGTTATATGAGGAGAATGCAATGCAGGCATTCTCAATGGAACTTGTAGGAATGCTTTGAAAGTTCTAATGTATAATTCTTTCCATGGCAGGTGTTTTACTATGTAAACACAGAAGGAGATGTTGTTCATAAAACTGAACTCCAGCAAAAGGGTAGAGAAGTCATTTGAAAAAACTACTCAGCTTTATAATACCAAGTAAAGAAGTCCTCCCACTCTCTCACCCGAGAAAATGAAAAATTGTAGCAAAAGCATATATCCCGACCAAGAGATTTAGTGTTTTTGAGTTTCATAAGTTCAAACACATGTAATGAAATTTGAGTTTTGCTTCCCTCCAAAATTTTGACGTGGGCGTGTATCTCTTGTTATTTTCTTGGCACTCCAAAATTGTACTCTATTTGAGAATATCGAAGCAATAGAATGTGTTTGGGTTAATTTTTTAAGTGTTTAATTTTGAATACAAGTCATTTTGGAAAAATTAAGTATTTGATAACTACTTAAAATAGTTTTTTAAACATTTTGAAAGTTCGTTTTATATCGTTTTTTTTTTATCAAATAGATATTAAATATGTTATGTGTTATGCTTTAAAAAAAAACCTTCAACTATGCTTTTAAGTACAAAATTATACTTAAAATTTTTGGTATCAAGAGACAATTTTTATGAAAAATAATTTCCATAGATAAATGCAATAAGGTTTATATTGGTAATTTGTGCAAAAATTTGATATCTTCTAAAATAGTGAATTAAAAAACTTTAAATCAATCTTTCACATTGAAGCGCTAAAAAAATTGTTTTTTCTTATTTTTCTTTTGAATTAGAGAGAGAGAGAGAGGAGATTATAAATAGAAGCAGAGGAAAGTGGCGAAGAGTTAGGGTTCGGCCTCACACTCCGCCATGAATGAGGATGCTCCGTCCGTCGTTTCAGAGCGATTGGAAGAGAAGAACTTCCTTCTTTTCCTCGCTCTGTCTCGCCGGCATCGGTGATTTCCCCTCCGAACTCTCTCATCTTCTTCTTTCTTTTTCTCTTTCTCTTCCATTCTGTGTGTGTGTATGTATATATATATATATATAATGATGCCTGTCTCTGTCTCTGTCTTTGTCTCTCTCTCTCTCTCTCTAAACGCCAAGGCTATGACGATGGTGTCAAACTCGGAGTGTGAGGGTTTTAGGGCAACGATGATTGAGGTCCGATCCATGGGCTTGGCGATCTGGCTGTTCTGCTACTTTTCGCCGCCATGGCCGGCCTCTTCTGCTTTGCCCCATTTCCATATCTGAGCCGCGTATCTTTTGTTCATCACTTTCTGCTACCGTTCTTCATTTTGTTTTCAAAATAAGAGAAACGAGGTTTTGTAATTTATTTATTTTGATTGAACTTAAAATCGAAGATCAATCTTGTAAATGAATATATCCCTAAAGAACATAGTCCACTAGAAAGTATATCAGCATGTCGGAAAATTTACATGTTTACAGGAACATCATTAGGGCAACAAATTCTTCAGCTGCGAACAAAGAGCTTTGCGGAAGAACATTTAGCTGCACAGCTAAACCAACAAGACAGTAGTCCTCCAACACCAACAGCAGGTTGTGAAGAATTTACTTCTCTTCTCTGTATGACTCTTACGAACTCATCTGAGCTTAAATCCCCATCTTCATTTGCATCAAATATGTGAAATATTATGTCAACAACATTCTTAGTGATTGAAACTCCACACACCTTGTACAGAAAAACAAAACCCACATTATGTATTAGATTGATTTTAAGTTTGTTGACTTGAAATGTTTGGTGTGTACTTACTTGGGAAGCTGCTCGTTGGAAATCTTGTTTTGTTAATTCTCCATTTACTTTACCATAGCTGAAAATAGCCAAAGAGAAGGATTCTAATTTCTTGCGTAGCTCTGCAAAGTCTTTGAATTCTTCATATGTGATTCTGATGTTTTTGAAATGGGGTTCTTTGTTTAATGCTTCAACTCTGTCCAGTAGTTTGTCTATGTGATTTATATCTGCTGAAGCAACTATTGATAGTGCAAAGTCTTTGACTGATATGCTTCCTTGTGATTTGAAGTCGTAATGTGAAAACTCTAGTATAAGTATCTGCATTCATCCAATTTATGTAGGTTGAGTCAGTGTAGGAAGAAGACCTTGCGTGAATTTGAATAGGATCTGCTTTAGAGTTTCTACAACCGTGTATTTTATTTCTAAAGAGTTCAGTACTGGAAGGATTTAAATAGGGATCTATTGTATAGATTGTACAATCGTGTCTTTGAGTATAAAGAGTCTAAAAAGTATAGGAAGAGGAACCTTACATGAATTTGAATAGATCTGTTCTATAGCTTGTACACCCGTAATCTTTGAGTTTAAAGAGTTAAGTACAGGAAGAACAGTTGTACTTGGATTTCAATACATCTGTTCTATAGGCTGTACAGCCGTGCCTTGAGTTCTAAAGAGTTGAGTATAAGAAGAAATACCTTACTTGAATTTGAATAGGAACTGTTCTGAATTTGAACAGGTTTTGTTTTATAGGTTGTACAATTGTGTCTTTGAGTTCTAAAGAGTTCAAGTATTTGAAGAATTGATATTGGGAGGAATGACATACCTCTTCATGAAGTTGTCTAAGGAATTGGACAAATTTGTCATGGTGAAGTGAGCCTTTTCCGTCTTCACCAAAGAAGTATTCTACTAAACCACCATTTTCAACACTAACTTTCATCCCAAACCTTCTTCCATCTCTGTGGTGAGCTCCCTGTCTGTTCTGTTTTCTCATCAAACCCATCACTTTCTTGAACTCCTCCCTGTCTATTTCACTATTTTTATCAACAAAGACAAAGATAACATCCATTACCCTAGAGGATTGTGAAGAGAAGAGGAAACGAACGTGGAAAATGATGAATTTGAAGGAGCAATTATTTATCTAACCCATTGTTATCAATGTCAAACATTTTGAAAGCCACTGAAAAGCTGGATTCTGGTATGCTGAGAAGTGTGACGAAAAAGATGTACCTGCAAACCGAAGACGAGTCCACAATGCATGAATTTCCAACCTTTGGTTTTGATCCAATAGGTTTGGGCATATAAACAAAGTTGATAAATACTTTAACCTTGTTAAAGTTCAACAATTTATTAGATAGCTCACCCGAAATAAATAAATAATTTATTTTGAGACCAATAAGACAAAGTTTAGAATTAATGTTGAGAGTTAGGTGTATAAACAAAATGTTATATGCATTGATTAGAAATTTATTTTAAGTTTGAATGAGGTTCAACTATATGTGAATGTTAGGTTGTGCAAATTATCATGGAGTTGGAAGAAGGGTCGAATTCTTACTCTGCAAAAGAGATGAGGCCATCATTGTTGGTGTCGAAAAGCATGAAAAACTTGGAAGGAGCACAACATAGTTCTCCAGAAATTCTTCTTTCTCCTCTTAGAAAGCCTTCTCTAACACGATTGGACTCAGATGGAGGAAATACAGGAACAATGGCCCTCATCAGATCTGATGGTCTCATATATATTTCCCCTTCAGGTGTGTGAATAGAGGCAAAATATTCAAACACCTTCTCAGGAGGACTTTGGATTCTTATACGTTTTTCATAGTTGAAAAACACCCTTCTCCTATAATCATCTGGCATCCAGCATAAAGTGTGAATAAATTGGTAACTTTACCCTAAACACATTTAACTTAGATTGCTTCAAGTTTAATGGCAAAAAGGGGACATTCTTACCTCCAAATAGAAATTTGGATTTCTTCTTTGCATTTATATTTTGATTTGGTGATGGGTATTGGAATTGATCTTCTTTCACTGTTGTCCATGTTGTTTCTTTAGGGAATTCAGCAAACGATAAATGCGAATTGGACGTGGAAGAATTGGAGCTGAGAAGTGATCCCACTCCGCCAATCAATATCCCTGAAGAAATCAATTTGATCAAGAACTCAAATACAAAGTTTCTTCTATTCTCGCCTCCGCAGCCAGTTTGTTGAGTTGTGATCGACGAAGAAGAAGACAATGGGGATGTTGATGGCGATCCTAAAGAGCCACCAAGTTGATTGTTGAGAAAACGAACAGTAAGGTGTTGAGAAGGTATAACTCTACAGATCGACTTAGAAGATTTTGAAACCAAAAACGTCGAAGAAAACATACTATGCTTTAGATCTACCTTGAGGTTCTTCCAAATATCATCAAGAAAAAGGTAATGGAAGGAGAAAATTTGCAAAATGAGAGACAGAGAACAACAAAAGGAGAGATTAATAGCTTTAGCAAAGTTGGATACTAAAATTGGGGCTTTGACTTCGCCATTTGTTGATAACGGTTTTTTTAAAAGTTAGTTGGCTTTTGTGTTTGAATGAATTAATTTTTAGTAAATTGGTTAAATATTCTTTGTTTATTTATTAATACATATGTGACTTAAAATAATTAAAACAAATTAGATAAACCCTTTTTATTTTTCATATTCATATTGTTGTTTTAAATTTACACATATAAATAACAATTCATTATTACATGTAATCTACGTATTATAAATTTCAAATATATAAATCTCCTTATAGATGTTGATATGTGATTTTATTATATATTGATAATTATGTCATTTCTATATTTGATATATTAATGTTTGATACTTTTAAAAGTTTATGAAAATAATTTTCTCACTTGTTCAGTGAGATATTGAAACTTTCGATTCAAAATTTGTTTGAGTTTAACTAAGTGTACTTTTTTATTTTCTTAGAAATTGTTGTGCTATTTTTAAGATTTGAATAAGCTTTTACTATTTTTCTTTAAGAAAGTTTAAACTTTGCTATTTATGTTGTTTGAAAAGTTCTAAGAAAATTTGGTCACTTTTAATAGTTGAAAACTTAAAATAATATTCTCATGTTTAGCAAATAAGACTGGATCCAAAAATTTAGCTTTTCCTTTGAATTTTAACAAAAAGAAAAAGATAGTGATAAATATAGTAATTAGATAAAAAAAAATTTAACACATACTATTTTGTTACATTTACATTTTTTTTTTTAATGTTGTTATATGTTAAATTATTATTTTAAAATCGTTACAAGTTATAGTTGCCCTAATAAAAATTAGGTTTATCAAGTTTACCCCTAGAAAGTAAAGGATAGTATTTGTCAAATTTGCTGTACCTATAATTGCCTCATCTCAAAGAGAAAAAGAAAAAGATATTATTCAAAAAAATACCCTTTGAAAACTCGAGAAATATTCTAACTAAAATAGCTCAATTTCACATATTTCTAAACAATTTCAAGCTTTGACAACAATAAAATATTTAGAGCGAATAATTGGTTATTATAGATTTCAATTATTATAATTTAGTTGTAATAGTTTGTATTTTAAATGTCAATTTTTTTTAGTTTGAATTACAAAAATATATGTTCAAAGTTTAAACTATTTTAATTCAATTATTATAAAAAGTTCTGAAATGGTATTAGCAGCATAGCTAATTGTAAAATATAAAATAAATTTTAGTCCGATAATAATGAGTTATTATAGTTCGAATAATCCTTGCCTCAAACGAAACAGACCAATTAAAAGGTTCAATCATATTTTTCAACATATATAAATATATATATATAAAGTCTTTTGTTTTTAGAATTAAAATAAGAATAAAAGTGAAAACATCCAATAAGAATAATAGAAAGAAAGAGAAGCCATATTGTATTATTGATGTGACATTGTATTAAAGTCCCACATTTTGAGTGCCTTATCCACACTTTTCCTTTTACAAAGTAAATTATTATAATCCACAAAAACAAAAACAAAAAAAGAAAAGGGAAAAACTTATCAATAGATGATTGTAGGTGACGTGGAGGGCAGGGCCCCCACCTTCTTTACTATGATTGATTGTGACACCTTTCATTATTGCAAAAAGAATATACAAATTAATTAAATCAAATTATTTTAGAAATAATATACTAAAGTAAATTATCATTTTATCATATGATCATTATCCTTAGTAAAGTGTATGTTTTTGGGGACGATGAATGTCTGTGTTAACCCTTTGGACCTCTTGGGGGGTTGTGTGGACATTTTTTTCTTGTTTGTTATCTCCTAATTGAAAAAGAAAAAGGGTTTAGGTCTCTTTCCTTTCAAAAGAAGACTTTAATGAGAGTGGTAAAGGCTTTTGACCACCACTCATTTTTAATTATCTTTTATCTATATTTTTTAAATGATTAAACAATGAAAATAATTTTTTTTATTAATATAAACTCTAAATATAAATTTTTTACTTTTTTAAGTTATCAAAAGGTAAAGTTTAAACATTTGTTTTTTTAAGTTTCCAAAGGCTACTTTTTTCATTGGGTTTTAAAATTTAGGCTCCATAGTCTTTATATAAATATATAAAATATTTAATTTTTGTTTTTTAAGCTTTTGAAGAGTTGGGTAAAATTGAGATAAATTATTTAATACAAATGTTAGAAATTTTTGCAACAATAATAAAAAATACAAATAAAATAGTAAAAATTTTCGTAACAAATTGATAAAATATTTACGACTTTATGTGTAACATAATTCATGAAATTAACCATTTTTAAAATGTTTGAGGTTTTTCTTTTCTTTTATCATTTTTCTTTCTCATCTTCTAATTATTTTTTCTTTTCATCGTCTTTTTCTTTTTTTCTTAAATTATTATTTATTATAAAAAACTTTAAAAAAATATCGTTTAGATTTACATAGTCAAATATAAATTAAAAAAAGTAGCTAAATAAAGATAATAAGTATTTTCTATTATAGGTATTTAAACTTTTTTCTATTTTTTAAATTAACATTTTTTGTATTTTCTATTAGGTTGGTAAATTTTTCTATTTTCAAAATTATTTTATATAGTATTCTTTCATTTTTAAAATTATCTATACAATACTTTTCTATTTCGAAAATTTTCTTTACTCTATTTTCAAATTGTACTATATAATTTTTTTCATTTTCAAAATAATTTCGTAAATATTTGATCAAAGGCTAATAGAAAAAAATAATTTTCCTAAATACACCAAATATCAAAATATTTAATCTAACAAAACAAAAAAATCACATGAAAGAGACCATATTTTTTAAATATTTAAAATTTGATCTTCCGTTTCATATAATTTTTTTCTCAATTATTTTCTTTAAACATTTCAAATTTATCCTTCTTTTAGTTTTATTTTTTCTCTTTTATTTTTCTTTTTAATTTATTTTTCTTTTTTCTTCTCGTTTATTTTCTCTAAATATTCAAGTTTCTCTTTTTCTTCTTATTTATTTTTTCTAAATATTCCAAGTGGTCTCTTTTTCGTCCTATTTATTTTTTCTAAATATGTACTTCCTTCCCATCTCTTTTTTTTTTTTCATTTATTTCTTTAAATATTCCAAAAATTTCCATTCGTTTACATTTTTTTCTCTCATTTATTTTTCTAAATATTCCATACCAAAAATATAAAAATTTAAACCTCAACAAATATAAAAAGATATTGTTTCCAACGTGGCGTAGACATTTTCCGTTTGCAAAATATATTGGTGTGTTACATTTTTTCAAAACCCCTAAAAATACCACTAGAAACACAAAACCTTATTCCTAAATAGTTCATCCATTTTAAATCAAATTTTGAAACCTCAAAACTAAAAATATAGAATTGAAAACTCAGGATCGGTTCACTCGAAAAAAGAAAAAAGAAAGAAAAAGATCCATTTCAAAACTAAGGACCGTATTCTTCAAAACTTTGAGTAATTTTCCTCTAAAATCATTAAAAGAATAACATTTAAAAATAAGGGACCAGATTTACTATCAACAAAAAATGTGAAATTTCTTTCTAAGGAAAACAAATAAATTCAAGAACCAAAAACAGATGTTAAGAGGAACATAAAAGGCAAAGTGAAGATTTAAGAAAACAAAAAAGAAATCTCCATTTTGAAGTATTTGTTGCTAAAAACAATAATAAGAATCCACATCCATGGCTGCCGAGAATCAATCCAATCATATCCCTGCAAAAAAACAAAAACAAACATTAAAAACAAATAAACAAACATTTCTAAACACGAGAAGGTAAAATATACACACACACACACACATAAAGAAAAAGGCCACAAAGCAACAAACCAAACGCCATCTTAACGCTGTTTATGCTTATCGAAACGGAAACCGTAAAACCAAACGGTGGAGATAACGGAATGCAAAACTGCTAATGGAGGATTTTCCAAACCCTAATTCTTAAATTCATGTGAATTTCATTAAATTTGTGATCCATTTCTCCAATTACTCTCAGTTTTAGGTCTGATCGGAACGCCGATTGCGACGAACACAAACAATTTCACATCCAGTAATCTGTATAAAATATTAATTTGTACAAAAGGAGATTTCAGAGTTCTGTAGTGATGAATGAATGTGTGTAACGGTCTCCGGAGAGGAAAAGATAGCCCCGTCACGAACTGCCGCCGCCGGAGAATTAGAAGAACTACGTCTGTCTGTCTTATCTCCGGAAATTCATAGATTAGGCAATTTCAATTTTCAACATACCGAAAGGATTATAATGTTTCATCGGCTTTGGACATAATCGAGAGCCGGCTACGTTTTGGCCTAAAATCAACTCGACGACGTTGCTGATGAGAGGAAGGTCGAATCAAAGCCGCTAGAGCTCGTTTCACGAGATCACCTTCAACGCCTCCAATTCTAACAAGAGAATTCGTCATCGCCGATCTACGAGCATTCAACCTACTCGGCGAGTACAGAGCAGGAGGTTGCGAAATTATACCTTTATGGAGACTACACCGGAACGAGCCAGGGTGAGTTGTAGGAGAACACATACACGTCCTCTTCGAACTGCTCTGTCTCTGCACAACACGATTAGTTCCACCGCTGCGAGAAGAAGAAACAGAGACGGATCTGTTCGGAGAGGTCGCACGGTCAAGAGAAAACCGCACGGAGGGAACGGAAACCGAAGGCGAACCGTGGAGGTTCACACGCGAGGGGGAAGTTGATCTGCAGAAGAAGGAAGTGGCGGATCTGGAGGAGAAAGTGGAGGTGGAGGATGCGAAGGCGGAGGAAGATGAAGTCCGATGACCGTAGAATCTTCCGGACGGTGAGAGGGACCTGAGAACTGATGCGCTTGATCTTCGGGAAGTTGCCGCCATTTTGGTCGTAGAAGAGAGGGAATAGAAGGGGGAATGAATCTAAGCTTTGTAGTCTAAAAGCCTTATAGGCCGCGTTCGGCTGCTGAGTTTGGCAAACCCGTCTTCACTCCCACTATGTATTTATAGGGATTCAACGCTAAAACAACTCCAAATATTGAAAGCGGCGTCTTTTTCTAACATACCCTTCATCTCTCACATATTTCTAAAACACCCCATCTCAATTTTTTAATTCCATATACATCCTACACTTAAAAATTATTAAAAATAATAAATTTGATAAACCATTAACAAAATATATTAAAATGACATCGAATAAAATCACTTCTATCTATCTATCGTCGATATAATCTAAAATTTTATTATATCAAAGTAATTTTATTTATTTTTTAAATAAAAGATGGACCACTCCTATATTCAATGTGGAATATTTTAAAATCAATAGATAATAAATGTGTATGTATGTAGGTGGAGAGGAATCTGAGGTTATTATTTATTATAATCTTAGAAGTGTTCTATTCGTTAAAGTAAAGTAAAACTATAATAATGATAATAATAACAAAGCATTACTGGTCCATGATTAAACAAAAAAGATACTAAGCATTAATAATAATAATTAATCACAAATCCAATATGGGGGGGACAGAAATACATGTGATGTTCCTTATAATTGTTCAGCTAATAATTCAAAATAAAATCACACATTTACCTCTAAATTTTGATTTTATTAATTTTAAATAAGATTCATTTTAATATTTTAACAAATAAAAGCATCTTTCTATTAATTTATTCATCTAATTTATATGCCCTTACGCTCCCTCCCTCCCTCCCTCCCTAATCATCTTAATTATTTTAAACATCAAGAAAAAAAAAAGGCAATTATTTTAGGTTGTTAAATTCAATTATTAGTTTGTGTTTGTTTGTTTTAATGTGTACATTTATACTTTAGTTTATGTTAAAACATAACTAAATTGTGATGCTGTCATGACTAAAATGGAAAAAAAAAATCACATAAATATAGAATTTGAATATATTTTATTTTTCAAACTTTCACATTTTTTCAATTTTTTTTTTTTTTTCATTATCTTTCAAATGCTTATTTTAATTTCTCAATAAAAGTTTAACCCAAGCAAACCAACCATCCAGCGGTTGGGTTAGTTGAACCGGGCTGTGGTTCAGGTGCATGAGCTCAGTTTTTCTTTATTTTCTTTTTGCCCCTTCTTCTTTTGAGTGTATTGCTTTTTTACCCCTTTATCTTCTTTTTCTTCTCTTTTGTTCATTTATCCTTTTCGGCTGTCTAACCCGAAAATACCTAAACGACAAAAATTGCACCGTTTGATCTGACAGCTGTCATACTATTCTACGGTCTTTTTGCCACGTAAGCTGTCAGATCCGCTTTGGATTACACGTCCTGCTGACTCTATCTAATCCAATCAGATTACTTCTTTCTTTATTCCCCAAATTGCCCTCCATTTAAATTAAATTTATTTTAGATCATGTAATTATAATTTACGATAATTTTATAAATAATAATTAAGTACGTAGAAACATAACAAAATCTATTCTCAATAGACTCGTATCGCCGATAGATTCTTATGATATATTTACATATTATTGCTAATAGATTTTTATGTTCTATCGATAATAGGCTTTAATATAATTATTTTAAATGTAATTGTTATATTTACAATTATCTCTCAATATATACAAATACATATTGGAATTGTGATAGATAAAAGAAAAATGGTCGCAGTAAAATTATTATAAATAATAAAATTATCAAAAATATTTATAAACTATAACAAAATTTCAAAACTTCGACTTAATGTCTATCTAAATAATTTTGCCTAGGATTTAAAATTCAATTATATTCTTAATTTTTTTTTAATTTTGTATATTCTTAATGCTACATTTTATTTCAATGTTACAAATTTAATTTAATTTAATTTTTTTTTTATAAATATCTCAAAAACTATATTCCAAAACTTGTAAAGTGGTGTAAGAATCTATGGGTAGAATGTGAATATATATAGATTTTTGTACAATTAATTTTCTCTACATATAAAATCTTAACCAAAACTTAAAGGTGGTGTGGTGTGGTGTGGTGTTAAAAGGGTTGATTGCCCAACTAACTAATTAAATTTTTGGGTTCCAACATTGAAGATGGTCCCAAAATTATATTTATGTTTAAAAATGACAATTATGGAATAAAATAAATATATATTTGGGAGGTTATTTATTATCATAAATAGGGTTGGTTTATAATTCTTTGCTCAAATATTTGGTTTGACCTCTTAGAAGGGGTCAAGTAGTTGGGGTGTAACATTATAAATTTAATACCAACATTCTTTGCCAATCCAATATCTAATTCCCTACCATTCTTCTCTTTCTTATGAAAAGAAAAACCCAGAAAAGTTAATCTTTGGAAAAGGGTAAATATCAATTAAAATTGTGAATTGTATAAATTTTCTTAAGTTAATCAATTTATACTCCTTTAAATTTTATTTGATCAAATATAGCATGAATCTTATAATTTGGCTCAACTAAATTCATACCTTTTCATAATCCAATATAACTTTCAATTATCATAATAAATACATGAAAGGGTTTTAAAAAAACAGCAAAATAAATTAAAATATTTACGAGCAAAATTTTGGATTCTATCGATAATAGAAACTAATAGACTTCTATCACTGTCGTTTAACGTCTATTATTGATAGAATCTAAAACTTTTGCTATATGTTTAAATATTTTGTCAAATTTGCTATTTTTGACCGTTTGTAAAAATAGTGAAATGAATTTATTCATGAGTTTGAGACAAAAGACTATAAATTGAAATATTAACAAAAATTCAAATTTTAATTATAAAAAATATTAAATTAGGGTTGAAATTGAAAAATAATGTTTAAAGTTTAGATATTTGATCTATTTATTTATTTATTGAATTAAATAGATTTAGAACTTGCTCTTTTACTTGACATTTAGAAAACAAAAATGATTTTTTAGAGAAAGGAAGAAATATCAATTTCCTAATAATTGAAAAAGTGCTTTTGATAGGGATCGATCATACTCTTTTCATTAAGGTAATCTTTCCCCATTCCAGAGGGAAACACTTTTGTTTATTATAACATTCTAAAAGTATAAATATCAAATACATACATTGACTCAAAAAGTTGTATATATTTTTATCAAATTTATTAAATCCACCTATCAACTAAATTTATTTATTCTTACCTATCAATTTAATATAATCTAACATTGTCTATTTCTAATGTATACTATATGTCAAGTGGGTATTCAAGCTATTGAAACTAATACATGTTTCATACTCAAATTTTTTTCACTTGGAAAAAACTTTATCTCATATTTTATGTACAAATGATTATTTCAATTCAATTCATTTTTCTTATGTTGTCATTATCTATAAACTTAAATGGACCCTTACTCATAAAGAAGACATTTTATAATTAGAAGATTATTTAAATTGTGATCACTTATGATTATTAAAGAAAAATGCAAACCTTGAAAGATAATGTGTACTAGGTTTGACCTAAACATAAACTACATAATATCATATATTATCTAAATCATCTTTAGAGGCATATATATAATATATACAATCATTTTTTTAAAAACAAAAAAAAAAAAGAGACATCTCACCTTCCACATTTTTACTTGTGCTTTGGTAATATATATATATATATATGAAAATGTCGATATTTTATTGATAGAATTAAGATTTTATATTATTATTATTATTGAGATTTTTATTTTATATATTTAGTTTTAGCTTTGGAATTTGGAATATGAAATGTAATTAAGAAAGAATCAAAGAAGTTGCCCTTTTGAAGAGAAAGACATGCATTGGTCCCAAAATGATAATAATTATTATATATCATATAACAATATAAATTTTAAAAATTTTAAAACCTAAAATAATAAAAAATAATTTTAAAAAATGTGCAAAGGGGTTTGTGGTTATCCAAACCAAAAGAAGGATGGCTATTCCAATACTCATCTCTATCTTTCTAATTTTAAAATATAAAAGGGTTTGGTGTCTTTTTTAAAACATAACAAACCACAAAAATTATTTATAGGGTAGAGAATAATTCTAAAAACGAAAAATGTTCATGTCGATAATAGAAAATACAAAAAATGTCCTATCAACAATGATCATTTAGATTTATCTATTTGGTACACGATCGTTCGTTTAGATTTAGATAAATGATTTATTTTTTCAATTCTATCGTTTAATTTGGTTAACCATTCATTTAATAAATTGAGTTACACGATCGTTTAGATTTTCAAAATTTGGTATACAATCGTCTAGATTTAGCTAAATTTTCAAGATTTTTTTATAGACGATTTTTAACAAATCAAATTAGGTTACCCAAATCTAAAGGATGTAAACGACGTCAAAAAAAATGAAAGAGCATTGAAAAAATGAAGATTTGATGGGTTTGGTTATACGTGTCTAATTTATTATATTTATGAAAATTTCCCGAGTTTTCCATTTTTAAACTTTTAACGTACGTAATTAATATGTTTAATATATACAACACATCATTCATCAAAATCAATCTTCCCAATTCAATATTTAATATACATATATAGGTAGATATTTTATCCTCAAATGAATGTACCTTATAATAACATAAATTATACACTTGAAGATTTGAAAACTAAAAAGAATAAAAGCTTTAATTACTAAATACTAATTTTAAAAGATAAATTTGAAACAGGTGAATTAATTATAATTTTTTAATATTCCACTTTAGTTTTTGACTTTGACATCTAAGAATAATAAGCTCTCTTCATCACTTTGATGCTTATCTAAAATGTCTCAAATCATATAAATTCAAAAAGATTATGGAAAATCAAAAGGTGTCAATTCAAGCTTTGGTGGATTGATGCAACTTGGAAGATACCATAAAAGTAAGAGTTTGATATAATCCCATTTATTCTTTACTTTATTATAAATATATAGATATATAGATTTAATATCTTCATAATATATGATATACTTTGTAGTTAGGACCCACATCAAATATAAGATTTTGAACTATAGAATATGGAATTCTATTAATTAAAAATTCTTTTGGAATCAAATCAACATGTTTTGTCTCTTAATTAATTCCTAACTTACAATTAATTAATTAATTTTTATTTTGATAAACACTAGTTAGAGGTGACAATAAAACATAGAAAGAACATAAGAAAGGAAAGCACTCTAATTAACCATAACTAGATTTTTTCTGTTTATTTAATATCTTAATAAATAATCAATTATATTTGCGTGTTATAGTCCATCTATTTTTGAAAGGTGAAGAAACTATAATGTAGAAATTGTAATAAATCGTAACAATGGTAACAGTTGATGTTGGAAGTACGAATTAGATGGTGGCTCTTGAACAAGGACTTTTGCACTACTATTATTTTTATTTTTGGTTGTTTCGTGTTTAGAAAAAATGGACAAATTACAAAACCTACTAAATATGATAGATAGTTGCAATTATACTCTTAAACTTTTGAAATAAAAAATAAAGCCCGGACTGTGAACTTTTATATATATATATATTTGAAGGGGTTATGTATATCCAGAATAGTTGAAATTAGGGAAATGGAGGGGGCCAGCCATTAGCAACCAAAGGGGATGATGATGATGACATTTTACCAATACAAACAAGTAGGCCATTTGGTGTGAAATATCCAATTTTGGGAAAAGAGACCAAAATTTTTGTCTTTCTATTATCATGTCACTTGTCACTTGTCACCCTAATGGGCCTACTTCAAAAAAAAAAAAGAAAAAATGTGGGTCTCCAAAACCCACTAAAGGAAAAAGAAGCAAACTATGGTCTTTTTATCTTTAGATAATTATATATTTGGGGGAGAGATTTTAATTCTAAGTTAAGAAAGGCAGATAACCCCCAAGTTAGAGTTGTAATTTGTAAGTTTGTCAGTTTGATTTATTGGTGTTGAATTGACTGCTACAAAATCATTTTTTCTTACAAATATTAAAGCATATACTTCCAACTAAGAAAGGTTTCATTGTCTTCCCCAAAACTCATTTTCCAATTGGAACAGCAAGAACGATGTTAAAGATTTAACAAAGAAAAAAAAAAAGAAAAAGGATCCCTTCAGAGTTTACTTTCTGATCAATTTTATCCTCTTAAGTGCTCTTGCTTTAGAAGGTGACCCATTAAAATCACATCAAGTAACATCAGATGAATGAAACTTTTCAGTTGGTTTCATAATTAAATAAATATACATTGGAAGACAAAAAGACACTCGAGAAGTGTTTAGTGTAATATCATGAGTATATGGGATTGATATCTAGTTTCCCTTGTCTTCTCCTCCTGGAGCTCTAGAAATAAACTGCTTTGTATAAACCCGATGTCGTCGTTCTCTTGCGTATATAATCCAGAAGATCAGGGAGAACATGACAGCACTAGACATCAGAACCAACCCGACATATATCCATTTTGTGTATAGTCGAAGACCAGGGCAATGGTTGTTACTGATATCGGTAAATACTTGTCGAACGAATGTACAGTCAACAAGTTCGACCAAGAATGGACCATAGCGATACAAACCATAACTCACGTTTGCTGCTGCTGTCATTTGGTTGTAGAGACTTGGAGTCAACCGACCAGTGGTGGTGCAAATGCCAGAAGCTGATACTTGACAAGTGAAATCCTTCCAAACCTGCATGCAAAATTTCATGATCTCGATGAGATTATCGAAGAAAAAAATTGTAGTAAAAGGATGTGTCGTATGTACTTGTTTGAGCTAGCTATTAACATAATATCTCTTACCGCAGGAGCTTCGTTCAGTTGTACTTCATTCGCCAAGCAGGTTCGACTGGTGAGATCGGAATTAAACCGACTACAGAGAAGCGGCACCAATGGGCCAGATTGATTGTAATTAACAGGGGGACCGATATTTGGAGGGGGGTCGACATTTGTGGCTGTGTTGATCACTCCATTGACCAAACTAACAAGTTGGAAACTCACATTTTTGGTTACCGACTGAATTTCTTTGGCAGTGGCATTATCGACGCAAGGAAGGATATCATCTAACGCCGTGTTGGCAGTGGGATTCTGCAGCCAATCTTCCATTGCAACACAAGTATCTCCGACCACACTAATGCATATGACGAAAAATGGATCAATTTGGAGCTGATAGAGACAACATTCAACAAAACAAGAACACTTCTTGAACAACAGATGTCTGTTTCAAGCTTCAAACTGCTGCTTTTCAATCCAAGCCAAAGCCATATTTAGCTATCTATCATTTTGAATATCCTAAGAGTTCCATTGGCAATGTGTGTAATGTATTCTTCCTATATGCATCATTTTGATTAAAAAAAAAAAAAAAGAACTCTCTTAATGAAATAGAGGCCCTTACTTATGGAGAAGAAGAAACACGGCACACAGAAAGAATGTGATTGTAACGAGAATCCAACCAAGTATTACCAAGCTGCAGCCATTAAGCATGGAAGTGTTTAATATATTACAACATGACATCAAAAACATGATTTTGACAGAGCAAATGGATTTGTACATATACTTACGTGTATACAACACACTGCAATCCGAAGATGGAACATACTGGATGAGGAATCAAAAAAGATATAAGAAAGGTTACATTTATGGTCGGTTCAAATTTTATTTACTCACAGAATTAAAAACACTTACAGAATCCAATAAATGCCAACAAGAGCATAACAGCAGCAATAATAATGAGGGCGCGTCGGCTGCGATACAGAACACGAAAACTTGTTACTCGTGGTCACTGAAAGCAATGAACTTCGATACAAGAGGTTCTACTTACTTTTCATCTAGGCCATTTTGTATCTTGTCTGAGTTGTTAGAAGCTGCATCGGTAAGAGTGGAAGAAACAGAACTTATCTTTGTGCCAATATCGTCAATTCCTTTCTGGATATCTGGAGTCAGAAATATCGAATCGACTCTGATTGACTTTGCTGAAGAAAGATATACCGACAAATTCTTGAGGTTTTCAGCAGTTGCATCTGCCTGATTTACTATATATTCCAATGTGCTCGATGTACGGCTATGAAACTTCCCTTGACCAACATATAACACAACACATCCTACACTGATTCAAAGTATGAAAACAGAGATATTTTCATATTAATTTCTGAGCCACATAAGAATATTGAGACTGCAGATTGGAGGGAGAGGGATGTTTACATTGCTGAGATGGTGAAGAAAATGAGGAAAGCAAGAGAAAGAACGTAGGCCGTTCGAGAATAGCCATAAGGCTCCCTCCGGCAACAGCAACAGCAAAGACAGGTGATGAACAAGCATATCCCGAAGAGCACAAACCAAGCAATAGCAATGACAGTAAAAGGAATAGAAGTAAGAGCAACCGACTGCATCAAATTGGAACAGGAAAGAAGGCACCATGGTTAACATAAATATCAAATGACACAAAAAGTAATGTAGATAGAACCTAAAAACATGAACCCAAGTTCAAGTTTAGCCAAAAATTAACATCTAAACCGACCTGAATCTAATCGTCAAAGATCTCAACCGAGACAGATCTAGTTTCAAGCAAAGAAAATCCATCTAAAACTTAATCCATAAAAATAGACACGCGGCATAGGCCACATATGACCATGCTCTAAAATTTCCTTCCTTTTTCTTCTCTTACAAGAAAGGACAGAAATACATAGCACTAGCGAGTAGAGGACAAAGAAAGATCAATGATTAGAAACAACGTGCAAAAACGTTCAAAACGACATAGAAACGATCGCATGATTGTTCACTTCGAAGACGATCACGAATAAATGAGCTTAAGCCCGTGAGTTCAAAGGTGATTTAGCATGATATCACGACAGAAGATTCTCCGTTTAAATCCTATAAAATACCATTTCCTCTCCAATTAACATTAATAACCACTTGTTAGTCCTATACTAACTTCCATTCACAAAAATTGTGAGAAACAACTCTGACTCACTCATCAGTTTACACTTTTGGATTCACAAACAGGGGAGATAACATAAACAAATAAACACAGATGATAAGATTGGACTTGGAGGAAACAACACAATGAAAAAGACAACCAAGTCATTCTCAACAACAACAAAATCAGTCTAAATGGAGAAGAGACCAAAAAGAGCAACACATAAACCACAATACAAACAATTAAAACAGAGTAATCACATATAACAGAACTTACAGCCCAGTAATGTTGGTTGCTTATATTCCATCCACCCGTATATGGTTTAAAGTCATCAAGGGGGTCTTTCCTCCGAGTCCTGTCTTCAGCCAAAATCAGAGACGAATTCACAGCAGGGTCCTGCTCGGCAAGGCTTCTTCCACTCCTCCATGGCTCCGACCCCTGAAAAGCCTCAACCCCAGCAGAGTTTTCTGATTTTCAACAAAAGAAAGGAAAAGAAAAAACTCAGATTATACAAAAAAAAAAAAAGGAGTTTTTGAAACAAACCCAGAAAAAAGGAAAGAAGTTAAAGAAGAGTACCGAAGATTGGAATGTCGCTGAGAGCAGAGACGGTGAGTGAAGAATGAGAGAAAAGGAAGAGAGGGTAAAAAAGAAGGGAAATGGAGAAGATGGGTCGGAGGAGGAACATAATGGCTCTCATTCTCACATTCAGAGAGAGAGGGGGAGAGAGGGATAGAGCTTTGCAGAATCCGAGCTGATTTTTCTGTCTTTGGATTTGGCAATGTCTGATCTTATGGTTTGGGAATTGGAATGGACGAATTTGAAGTGGGACCTTTCAATTATTCCTTGGTCGCGTTCATAATTAGATTAACAAATCAACAATTTTTCATAAAATTAATGCAAATTAAATTTTACAATTAAATTAATAAAAATATAATACTTTTATGTAATTAATGAATTTTATTCTCTTTATACAAAAAAAAAAAAAAAAAAAAAAAAACATTTTGAACCTGTTTTCTTTTTATTTCTTTAAATAGTTTTCACATTTCTAAATTTGACTTAAATTAAAATATTTTTTAGTTTTTAAAACTACGTTTCTTTTCTAAAACAAACAAGAGATGGGGTGAGTGTTAATTTTCAAACAATGGAAATTAATAATTAAATGATTATACTAATACAATGGTTATCAAACGAAACGTTTCATCTGAATTTAAGGAATAAGTTAAATTTTAATATGATTGTGCATAAACGTAATTTATGCAATTAAATCTTAGTTTCTTTCTTTAGGGAAAAAAAGGTGACCTCCTTGGAATCTAATGTTTTATTGACATGTTGACTATAAATATTTATAGAATATAAAAATAACAATTTGACTTCGATTTTAAAATAATAATGTTTGACTTTAGGTATATGTTTATGTTTTAAGTTCAAACAATATGAGTTGGAGACTTGAAATTAATCAATTCAATTGTGTTGAATAAGAAATTTTGGAACCAATCACAAATTGTCACATCATTCACTAAAATAATTATATTTGGGATTAACTAAAAATTGACATGTGTCCCAAATTAAATTTGATGTCACATGTCTTTGTTATGACAATTGGGTCAAATTAATTATTTTGGTTCAATTAAATATTATTTAGTTGAGCCTAAAAATAAGCTTAATTTAACCCAAAATTAAAAATCACTCAAATTCATGTGATTAAGTCCATGGACCAAACCAACTCAAGTCCATACAAACCAATCAGGGAACTCTATAAATAGAGCAGTTCTTTGCAGGAGTGGGAAATTTTTGACTCCTAAAGTCGACCACCCTCGAATTCAAGAACATCTTCGAAGATTGAACCTCCTTTGAAGATTCAAGCTTTCTTTCTAGTCTCCAACTTCAAAAACACCTTTGAAGATTGAAGCTCATTTGAAGATCCAAGCTTTCTTCCAAGTCTTCAACTTCAAGAACACCCTCGAAGATTGAAGTTTCTTCGAAGATACAAGCTTTCTTCCAAGACTCCAACTTCAAAAACATCACGTGTTTCGCTTCCTCAAATCAAGCGTAAGCATCCAGCTGAGAGAGAATCAGAGGATCAAATTCTAGAGATCGAACCACATCGCATCAAATCAACATAAATACAACATCAACACAAGTTCAACTCCACGAACCAAATTTCTTCCGAAATCTCGTGTGAACAAATTGATTAAAGCATATAACTTTAATCAAAATAGTTAAGTTTTAAGTTTGGAAATCTCCTACATACATACATTATTGAATACAAACAATAAAAAATATTAAAGAATTTGAACCCAATCGACTTAATTTTTAGTTTACTTGTTTTTAGTGGAGTAAGAAATTTTAAACCGTAGACCTTTTTTTGATCACTAATACATATTATAGGTCAGTTGAACTACGCTTACTTTGAAACATTAGTATTTATGTTTATAATACTACTTTGGTACATATACTTTTAACTGTGGTTCATTTTGGTTCTTATACTATCAAAATATCTATTTTAGTTTCTAAATGTTCAACTGCGGTTCATTTTTGTTTTGTTTTTTTTTTTTTTTTTTTTCATTTTAAAGGAGTCAAAATTGTCACTATTTAAAAAATCAAGTACCGAAATGAACCAAAGTTGAAAGTACATCGATCAAAATGTTTTGAAAGTACATAAAACAAAAGTTCAAAATATATAGATCAAAATAAGTATTTTAAAAGTATAAGAACAAAAATAATAAAAAATCTTCGAGTACAACAATCGTGAATATGAGTGATGGAACCTTCCATTTTTTGAATGAAAAGTCATGTCAATCAATTACTACTAAGATAAGCTCACTTTGACAACCTAGTTTTTATTCTTTATTTTTTTACACAAAAAACCATGAAAGAGATTAAAGAATGAGTCGTACCGGCAATAATATCAAATTCCCTGAACCAACACGAACTTAACCAACCTTATTTTTATTAATATTTTTATCTTATTACAACATTTCCTTCCTTTAAACTTGTCTAATATATTTTAGGACATTTTTAAATATTTAAATGTTTGAAACTATTTATAAAATGTAGTAAAACCTTTCCAATTATATATGGTTTATTTACGAAATAGTAAAAATAGTTTTATTTATTTACGTATTTATTCTAAATTACATTACATTGTGCTATCAAATGTATAAATTTTTAATTTCCAAAACCCATAAATATAAATATGAGTGGAAAGATATTGGATGTGTGATGAGAGGAATTTTCTCTCATAATTTTAATATATTTATTATTCATTTTAAAAACAAAATATTGATATTAAAATTAAAGACAAATGCCACGTCAGAAACACCGTTTTGGCTGTCGGCATACCAAAAAGAGAGAACGTGCTGTCACGTCAGCGAAACGCCACGTGGTAAACTCTCCTTGTTTTTTCTTTTTTTCTCTGATTTTCCAGCTAAGAAAAAGCCGGTTGGAATTCGTAATGCAATTTAATTACTTTAATGACATACGTTTCCCTAATCATTGGGCCATAATCAAGTATTTTAATTGAAGTTTAGATTTTTTTTTTCTTTTTTGTTTTCTTGTCCGTTGGCTAAATTATAAATTTGTGGATTTATTCTCAGTTTATCTCTTGATTCTTTTGCTTTTATTTTATTTTATTTTAATTCGTGAAGTTTTAAGAAGTAATTATCTTTGGACGTTGGAATTTACGAGTTTAATATGTGTATTTCGACCACTTTACCGTTGTGTAGTATAACTCCCTTTCAGAATACGTGGGTCGAAGAATAAAACTTCTACGTTTAAAGTTGATAATGCAAATGTTATGTCACTTGAACTATGTTTATCTTAATCTCTCTTTTGATCAACTACATGTTTGATGAAATATTCGTAAATTAAAGTGATTGGATAGATTTATATATCGAAGTAGGTTAGGGTAGAGAGTAAAGAGCTTTGAAACATAGTGATAAAGGTACGTAGCTCAAATAACTCATAAGAAGGTCTAGAAGGAGCTTAGAGAGACCTATGTATGACATGTGAATAATATTATACCACTTAAAAGTCACATTAAGGAATTTGACTAAGGACGCCCATGGAAAATCTATATAGAAACTCACGAGGACTTAAGAAGTCAAATGAAAAACATTGTAGGATCCATGGGAGATCTTGGAAGATTTATGGAAGACCTTATAGTAATTGAGAAAGTAGAGTACACACCGATAATATCATCCAAAAAAGAAATTTCTCCATGCAAGTTCTTCCTCTATTTCAACTTTCTAGTGAAACCGTCTAGGTTCTCACTTGATTATTTGTAAAGAAATCGTTAGAAATTGCTGGGATGATCTAGTACTTAAGACATTAGTTACAACATCACGTTGTGGAGCATAACCACCCAACAAATATTAACTCGTTGATTCCATAAAAGTTGAAAAGAGACAATTATGGGTCCAACGTTAACTGCACAAATACCATCCTAAATATAAACAACCTAAGTTATAATTTATTGATAGTTTAATAAATAAAAAAAAAAAGTGACAAAGTTTTACAATTTACCGTCAAGTCGCTTGATTATAAAATTAATGTTTGTATAATCTATTTATTTTGACTATTTTACTTATTCAATCCAAGCCTAATCATCTTCATCAAAATTATAAACTTCTATCAAAACCTATCAATTATTAATGTTTATTAATTTGATAGAATCTAAAAATTTACTATATTTTGTAAATATTTTAATTCGTTATTTCATATATGGAAAGAGTAAACAAAATTAATCCCAACGCTTACTTTAAAATCTAACATTTTTTAACTAAAAAAAAAGTTGAATGTCACTTTCCATTTTTCTCTTAAAAAAAAGTTGAATAGAGATTAATATAGTTCCTATCATTCAAATAAACCATTGAAAACTTTTATCCTATAAGGATCAAACCATCCCCTTTTTGGCATATTTTTTCTTTATATGTTTTAGTTAAATTTGTCTTCTTTCGATTAAAATATGCATTCATTGATAGAAATATTGTTATTCATATTTATATGAAATTTGATGGGTGAATGTATATATGTTTTCTTTTATTTTATCATTGTCTTTTTATATGTACTTATAAGAGATAACTATTGATATCAATTCTTAAGATCGATATCAAACCTATATGTCAATCTTCGAGAATATATATGTCTATTTTAAAATTGATATTAACTAAGAAACTTGATAAGCTTGAATCCAAACTTAGTTTACTCAAAAGCAAAAAAAAAATTATCTAATTTTTTTACTAAAAGATATAAATAAATATGTAAACAAACAATTTGAGCATATTCAATGCAAAATATATTACTTAAAAGGTCATCTATTCATTTTTTTTTTTACATAAATAAATAATCAAAGCATATTTAGTGTACAACATATCATTTATCTATTAAATTAAAAATATTGTAAGATAATTTTTATTCGTTTTTAAGGTTGTTTAATTTTTATTTTCAAAATTTCAAAAGTACGATGTTTCAATTAACCTTAAATTTAGTCTAATAATGATTTTTATGAAAAAAAAATAAAATAACGTATATTTAACTAATTGATGAGATCGTGTTCAAAGTAGGTCGTTTACGTTCTATATATTAATATATAATGATATTCTTTTAATGCTGGCTGATTTGATCAATGGAAAAGAAAATGTCTTTTATATATGTTTTCTTCCTTTTTTTTTTTTTAATTTTAAAGAAAAATATCCTCAACATTCCCAAACCTTATCTTTTGGGTTATCAAACAAATTCCAATCAAACAACATATTTCAATTGAAATGATGCATCAACAATTTTTCTTTAATTATTATGTTGGTTAAAATGATGTTTTGTTGACTATAATCTTCATCCTTTGATTCTAATTCTAAAATAATATTTGTACTCATCTTCAAAGTTTTCATTTATCGACAACTTAATAATGTGTTATGGTTCAATTTTTGTTCCAATTTATTCACTTTAATTTAATTAAAATGGTTTTGGTTATTTTTTATTAAATTAAATTTTATTTTCTAATACCATAGTTACATTCTTAACTAAATTTTAAAAACAAAAATAATTTTCAAAAGTTTTCAGATGTTGACTTAATTTTCTAAACTTAGATATATATTAAAAAAAGTAAGAAAAATTATCAAAAATAGAATCTTTGACAAAAACATTTACACTTCATAGAAAAATAAAGTATAATAAATTTTATCTTTTTAGTGATTTTGTCATATTAAGCATAAATAGTTTATCAATTTAAAAATAAAAATTCGAAGATAATGTTTATAAACTTTTTTTTCATAATTAGAAACTTAGTCACATGGGGATCCAATAAGAGACCAAATCAAGGCAAAGACTTAACGATCAATATTGGAAGGGAGCCCAACCACATACTTGGCCCAAACTCCAACACCTAAGTGTATGGACAACTTATACAACCCATAGTTAAAATCACCTCGAACAACGACGATAGTTTAATAGTAATTTATACATGTCTTTAAATTTGATCTTTCAAATTCATAATCACACATCAATGATGTACTTGAAGTAACTTTTTTTTTTAATGACGGGAATATTCTAAATTAAAGCGAATGTGAGCAAAACTCAACTAGTAAGAAGTTGTATTAACTTAATCTAGGGTTTAGGGACAAATTAGTAATTTAACAAATTTTATTATTTTAAGAAAGTGTAATACTAATATATTTTGATTCTTTAATTTACTTTTTTAAGTGTTAAGTTATTAAAAAAAATGGTTTTTAAGTACGGATTTGACCAGTCAAAACATGGGGTTTTCTTCCTTTAATTTGTTTATTTTCTCTTTGAGAGACATTTTATGTGTAAGTGTGTACGTGTAAATACATTAAAAGTCAATGATTGACACTTTAATCCTATTTTATTACATTACTATATTCTTTTAATCATATATATATAAAGAGTTTGAATTTATTTTATTTTAATATCTTTACTTCTCTCTTAACTACAAATCTGTTTTATATTTTGATTTTTTGAATTTTCCAAAAACAAATAATTTACTCTATTATAAAATTGTTAAAAAAAAAAAAAACAATTATTATAGTCCATTGTTGTCCTTAATCTACTTGATTAAATTCATAACTAGATTAATGTGCTAGCACACATAATTAAAGTTACATCATTGATGCACTAAATTTAAAATATGACAAAGAATCGATTTTGGAAAAAAAAAAAAAAAAAAAAAGCAAGATTTTGAATGCAATATCTTCTCTCAAAAGTAGAGATAAAAATAGCTCTTTGATAACAACAATTACGAGAGTGTTTGATACATGTTTGTTAATCGTGTAGCTAACTCATACAACATATTTGTACTAGTTTATATCAATCATTCATTCAAACATAGGTTGTAAAAGTAAATTAATTTATATCGAAAAAAACTTAATTAAAACTATAATTTAACCGATTAAGATGTATAACGTCACTCGATATTATTCACGAGATTCTAAAAGTAACAAAAGAAAAAGGAAATTAAGCTATCACACAATCTTATATAAAATTAGTATATTGTAATATGATAAATTAGAAAATTGCACAAAGCCATAACTTGGAATTGGGAACCACGTGATGCCATTAAGACAAAACCACCCGACCAATTGATTAATTAATTAAGGTAAGCTCTAATTTCAATGATAGAAATAGATTAAATTAAAGAAAAGAGATGGGATTGTGAAGGGGTATTTCAGTCAAATTGTCAAAGAAAGAAAAAGTTACCAAATTAATTTAGAGCAAAATGAGAATTTTTTTTTTTCGTTTTCTTTTTGGTGTTAGTTAACACAAGGGAGATCTATGAGGGATGCCTTTTCTTCTACTTATGCTTATACTTGTTGCTATGTCTTCACTCGATATCTTTCTAGACGATCTTCCACACAAACAAAGACCACTTCTTTTCTTACGAACAATTGGTGGTTGAGCTATGCTCATGTTCTCGGAACCTGAGGACGAGCTCATCGGTTCATCGTAGTCCACGATTGTCGAACGAGGAGTCTCGTTTGTCATCTCATCGTCGCCTACGTCTTGTGGAATTAAGAAATCCATACTAAGTGGGAGAGAATTGCATGGTCTGAGGTAAGAAGTTAAATCTCTCTTATGCTTCAACACAAAATCCACCTGAAATTAGTGGAAAAAAATTATAATTAACCCCTTTTAAAATCTTGGTTAAATTTTGTAAAATTTAATTAGAATTTAGTTCTTATGATTTAAAAGGTAGAATTTCTCTTTACAGTATGATAAAAATAACCCTTAAAAACAACGAATTATAAGGGTTGAAATTCTAAATTTTAATTTTCTTCTGACCATCAAGGACCAAAATTGTAATTTAACTTGAGAAAAAAATATATAATTAATGTAGGTACCTTGCATCCAAGAGAGCAATGAACATAAGGTTCTTGAAGACTTCGATCACAAGAAGTGCAAAAATTTCCAGACCCTTTAAATTGTCTATTCTGAGGTCTCTTCTTGATGAACACCACTTTGGCACTATTTATGGTATAAGGCTAAGAAATTTACAAACAAAACCTTCAAAATTAGCTAAATTGTTAATTAATTAAGCTCAATTAAGAGAAAGAGTTGATCAATTATATATATATTATACTAACCTGAACATTTGAGCAATCTATAAGCTTTTGAAGATCTTCGAGTCGAACGACGTCATGATAAACGTATCGACGAACTTGAAGTAGGCGATGGAATCGGTGAGACGACAAACAATGAGGGCAAATACTAATGCAGCAATCCAAACAACAAATGTTCTTCTCATTCTTCTTTGAAGTCTCGTGAAATGAACATCCCACAAAGAACTTCTGGTTGTAAAGTGCTTCTAACCATGCAGGCTTCTGAATTCCCTAACGAAAAAGGAAAAATACACAAAACCCCCCATCATCATCAATCGAACTACAAAACCCATAATAATCATTAGAGAGAAAAAATTTCTAAAAATTTTACCATGATGACATAAAACACTTGAAAAAGTTTGAAAGAGATAGGGGGTTAGGAAATGAAGAGTAGTATATATTTTGGGTTTTTAATGAGAAATTTTTTGGAGAGAGGGATTAATATTAGGGCAAACATGAAGTATTTATGGAGTTTCACAAAGGAGGAAAGGACATGAAATTAATTAAATTTATTCCTTGGGGAACTACACAACATTTTGTCAATTGGGAGGCTAATTTATTTTATTACTTTTAATTTAGTTTTAGTTTTAGTTTAATATACATACATACATACATACATACATACATACATATATATATATATATATATATATATTAATTAATAAAGAGAAGTAAGATAAATGAGAAAGAACATGGGTGGTGTTTTTATGTCTCCCATTCTAAATTTAAACTATTAATTTGCCACTCATCTTCTTGGCTTAAGTGCTCCAATTGCTTAACTTAATTAACTAATCTTTTTTTTTCTTTTTAATTATTATTGTTTTTCAAAAAAATAAAAAAGAAAGAAAAAAAAAACTAATCTTTTTTTATTTATTATTTTTTTCAAAATTAATTTTTTTTTTCTTGAACTAGCTGCCCTTTTTCTCTCTCTATTTTGATCCTCATCTCTTGCTAATTCCAAAATAAAGATCCATAAATTATCTTCTTTTTTTTTTAAGAAAAAGAAAAGTTTATCTCTATTATTGCATCATTGTTTGATTTATGTCTTAGATCTAAAAGATCTTTTGTTTTTGGCATAGTCTTTTTATTGGTTTAATTATATTTTTCTATTCTCTCTTTTTTTTTCTTTTTTTTTTTTTTTTTTTTTGCTTAGTTAAGAATATCTTGGGTAAAAAACAAAAAATTCAAGGTTATTTTAAAGATATATTTATTGGGTCAAGAAGAAGAACATTATATTTAGCAAGTCTTTTTCATGTGTGAGAAAAAAAATTATATATATATGAATTGATTTATGCAAACATAAGCTATAAATTTTGGAAACCTTGTAAATCATACTTCCATATTATTTGTTGGAGAAGTTACTATTTAATCTACATATTAAATTACAATTCTATTATTTAAAATATGTAAAAGACCCGATAAATAAAAATCAATATTAAATGAGAAGAAAACAATATCAATTGATCTAAATGTTTAAGTCAATGAATGAACGCGCAATTTGAATTTTAATGTACAAATACTAAGGAATTTCAAAAAATGAAGATATTTATATGGTTTTTTACATAAAAGCAATGATTAAAGAGTAATTAGAGGCAGAATAAAAGGGGAGAAGGAAAAGACAATTCAAAGGACTCCCAATCCCATGAAGCACAATGTTCAATAGGAAGCCTTGATACTCACATATAGACAAGGTTTTTTTTTTCTTTTTTTTTAAAGGAGTAGTTAATAAATTATGAAGAAAAAAAAATCTTGGAGCTTTGTTATTAGCTTGATCATAAACAAATTGAAAAAAAAGATTCATATAATCAAAGTTAAATAAAAATATATAAAAGTTGAATTGGTTTTGACTAGAAAAGCAACAAAAAATGGGAGCTTGTCTTCATATAGTGTTGTCAATATCATCTTAAAGCAGCCATTATTCATTGGAATTAACTATAATGTGTTTTACATAATATATAATATGTATGTAGCTAGGTCTAAATGAAGGTAGGGCTTATTAAAATCCTAATTAATATCATGAGGCAATTTAAATTTTATTATATAATTGGATCTTCGATACGTTGTATTCTCGGTGTTTGAAAAAATATTGTGTTATGTGTTTATATATGTTGAGATGAAAAATTTCATGTTTAATTTGTATAATAAGATGAAGTGCATGCGTTTGAATGAAAATTGTACTTTGAAATTCAAACTATAGTATTTAAATTATATACCGAAAGAATAACTACAATCTTTTTAGTTCTACGATTATATTCACACATAATTACTTTTCTTTGTTTAGTTTCCATTTCATTTCTTTTTATTTTTTCTACTAAATTTTGGTTGGGATTTTGAAAGGTTTTTAAAAATAAAATTTTTATTTCTACACAAATAGTGGTTTGGGAATCCAAAATTTTAAAATTTAATAAGTGTAATGTTAAGAATGAAAAAGTTAACCAAACGAACACATAATTACTTGTTTGTAAAATTATTCCAAAAACTTTATTTTCTTGTTTTCAAAATTAATTTTTAAGAACTATGATAAAATTAACAAAATCAATAATAAATTATATACTTTTTAAAATATGATATATATATATATATATATATATATATATATTCATAGATTTCTTTTTTTAAAAAAGAGATATATATTAATTTTAAAATGAAAACCTTAGCTTTCTATTAAAAAAAAAAGGCTGTTTGACTAGGAAATTCTTTGACTTATTTTCTATTTTTTAGCAAATGCTTTAATATTAATATTTGCTGTAAAGTAGACTCTAAAACAATATTTAAGAACATAAAAATAGTAATTATGTTTTTTTTTAAATCAATTTGTAGTAATCTAAATGGAACTTAATTATAATCTAAAAGATATTGCTAATTAATTGTTCAATTTGCAGGTCTTGAATTTCATCACAACCACTGGGTTCTGTTTTCTTTTAGTACAATAAAAACAAACTCAAACAGTTATCTAACTTCCGCGGTAAAAAAATATTAATTGTCGTTGAGCCAAATTTACTATGAGATATTTAAGAAATAGATTAAGAATCAAATTGATAATAATAAACAATTTTAGATAAAAATAAAATAAATAAGGGTTTCACACAATCAATGAGACTTTTAACTTAAAAATAATCTAATAGATATAAATTTGAATTTTATGTTTAACGAGACTCTCAAATTCTATAAGTTGTATTGTTTTAAACTATCAATGAATAATTGTATTAATTCAGACTATGAACTTTTTGTATGTAAATTAATATACATATGAAAATTCAAAGTTTAAATGGATTATATTATATGTGGTGTACCGATATAGTACTGCTAATCTTCGGCATATGGACTCGGTGAAATTGAATTTTCTGTTTAGTCCAAAAAGTTTAAATGTATAAATTGACATAATTTGTCAAATAAATCAATAATTTATTAAACAAAAAATGAAAACTCTTAAATTTATTAATTAAACACGAAGTTGAAAGTTTAAGTACGCGGACCAAAGTGCTTTTAAATGCTTAGAGATCAAATAGACATAAACTCGAGAAATACAAACTAAACAAAAACCACGTAAAGCCAAACATAAAAAGTTCCATTCCTCAATAGAATTCAAACACATGTTAAATTTTTTTTCTAAAGTTGGAGACCAAAACACTAATTCCTTTCTTCAATCTACCTTTTAAACCCTTTTTTTTAAGCATTCAAACATACATTGAAAGTTGGAGAAATAAAAAAACAAGAAGAAAAGACTTCATGGGGAATAATAAAAGGGTTTAGGGTTATTGATTATATATTGAAAAACATACATACATACATATATATATATATATATATATATATATATATATATATATATATATATTATTAACTTTGGGAAGTTTTTGTACAAACTTTTTAACCTCAAATCCCTTGTATTCTGTCTGTTGTTTTGGCAAATAATAGGAAGTGGAACAAGACATCAATATAAGACATCCATTTGTTTGTACTATAATATATATATATATATATATATATATATATATATATATATATATCAAAATTTATTAATTAATTAATCCGGTTTTGAAGCAATCAAACATGGAAACCAAACACAAATCAAAAAAAAAAAAAAAAAAAACCAACCACTCCACTAATGAAAAATCAATTCCATTTTTTTCAAAATCCTCTCCAAAAATTTGTCCTAATAATAATAATAGTAATAATGAAAAAAATATCGTTTTGGCATGGATGATTTTTTTAGTCTAGTTTTCATTTGATTTCTAGGTTTTGGAATGTTTTATGTTTTGTTCTTAACGTTTGGGTTCGGTAATTTCAATTTTCTTCTTAGGTTTTAAATTATTTCCAATTTGGTCCCTTAGTTTCACGATTTTAAAATTAGACTAAATACACTTTTTTTTTTTTTGTATTTAGCATTAATGTCAATTTTTTTAATTAAAAAAATGATTAATCAATGTTCATTTTAAATTTCACTTTTTAATTAATTTTAAATAAACAATAGAAATATTTAACACTAATGATTGAAAATGGATATTTACTTAAAATTTTGAGGTTTAAAATGTAAATAGGAATCAAATTGAAACAAAAGGGTAAAATTGGTAAGATTAATTTGAAATTTAGATTAAAATTGAATTTCAAAATATCTTAAAACTTAACAATCAAGTAGAAACTAAGACTAAATTCTATTTCTTAGTAAGAATTGATGATCATAATAATAATAATAATAATAATAATAATAATAATAATGTATTGTTTTTATTTTGGTTAAATTAAATTAAATTATATAATATAAGTATAACATAAATGTTTGACAGAGAGACAAAGCACAACTCACAAAGCACTAGTTTTTAGGGCAAAATGGGATAGCTTACCTAAAATTATTTGTTTTTGGCTTCAATTTTTAAGGAACAACATAGAAAACAACCCCACCATTATTAAAATTCAATTCAATTCAATTAAATTAACTTTTGTAATTTTTTTTTTAAAAAAAAATTATGGCTTTATGCTCTAACCAAGGGCTCATCTTGGGGCTTTCAATATTAATAATTTTGCAAGAGGTCACCTTTCATTCATTCTTACGTGACAAAAGATATAATTACAATTTAGGTTAAATAAATTTTGTTTAATTTCTTTCAATTCATATTTAGGGTTATTTCTCAAAAAGAAAATTACAATATACATTTAGTTATTAATTATCATATTTGAAAACTTGTTTATAATTATAAGGAAAAAGAGACGATATGTTATGTGTGATTGTCATGAACATAAATATTATGTTGAGCTTAACGATTCTATTTTTTGTTTGGTGATATTAGCTTTGGTAATTGAACATCGGATTTTTCTAAAATATAATAAGGGGAAATATGGTGATCAAATTTCTAACTTGGAAGTTGATCGTAACAAATACTATGTGTCAATTGAACTTAAGCTCGTTTTAACACTGAACATATACAAGAGATTAGAATGCATGAAAAAATTATAGTTAATATAATTGTAAGTCGATTACGTGTATCTATATTTTTTAAAAGAAAAAGAAAATACTTTTTGATTTTTATTTGATCCCTTACGAGACATAATTTTACACTTTTATTCATAAATTTTGAGCTTTGAATTTTATTTTCATATGGTCGTTTAAGTTTCAAAGCGTTACATTTTTTTCCTTTGAATTTTAGGTTTTGTTTATATTTGTTTTCTAGGTTTCAAGATTCACTCTTTTATCCTTGATTAATTAATTTTCACTTCATCATTATTTTCGATTATTGGTTATTAAAAATTCAAGGGACAAAAACCAATGTGGACATAGTGAAATAAAATTTAAGATTTTCTTTAAATAATATTATTTTAAAAATATAATGTCAAAACGGTACATGACTTGAATGCCATATCGTGTATTCAGTCCACAACTTAACCTAGTCGTGGACGAGATACACAACTTCACTAACCTATTTTTACGATACTTCCCCATTTAACCCTATTTTTAACATTATTTTTTAAAATTATGTTATTAAAAAATCCAAATTTAATTGATAACCAACATAAATTGAACCGTGACTTCCGTTTAAATTTACTTGACTAAAATCATTGCTACTCTATATTATATGATAACGATATTAAGAAAGAAAACCTTTGATCACTAATTAACGTTGCACGAGTTAATTTGAATATGAGTGAAAATAAATATAATGTTTATATCAACGTTCTAACAAACTTCATTATATTTACAACTATTTTTAAAATATTGTTATATATATGTCAATACTTTAAATCTAATCGTTATATTTATAATTAATTACTTCTACTTTTATCTTTAATTATATTTCTTACTAACTAGGGTTTGGGAAAAAAACACACACACACACTTTATTTGTGGAGAATCTTAAATTTTCAGTATTTTTAATGGCTTAACTAAACACATCAAATATGTTTCTTATTTATGAAGGCAAAGACATAACTTTAATTCTTTGCAAGACAAATTCTTAAATATATAAAAACTATTATTCATCCATAAGGTAGTGGGTCTCTAAAATATTGTTAGGTAAAAAAAAAATATTACTTCTTTTTTCCTTATAAAATAATTCACTTTCCTTGGACTTGTTCACAACTTCAAAAACAAATTCCCCATGCGAAAGGGAAAGGTAATTAAGTTTATGGACTCAAAAAAGATAATCACATAAAAATGTATATAAATTTAGACCCGTTTGATAATTATTCTAACCATATTTAGCCAATCATTTTTTAAAAGATTATGTCTATAAACAGATCTTTAATCTCTAGCTAGATTTATCTTTGTTTAGTTATCCATTTTTTCACTCATGAAATCAAAAATCAAGTCAAGTTTTGAAAACGAAAAAAAAAAAAAAACATAGAAAAATTCTTAATTGTTTTTGTAATTTAACTAAGAATATAACCTTTTTACTAAGATCAAAACCATTGCTATAAATTGAGAGGGAATCATACACGATTATTTTCAAAAACATGTTTATTTATTTTAGAATTTGACTATAAATTTACGTTTGTTTTTTAACAAAGATAAAATCATAAAAGTAAGTAAATAAATAAATAAGAAGAAAACAAACACAAATTATAAAATCGTTATCATCATGGTGTGATGGTCTTAATTATATCAATATTTTTTTTAATTACTTTCATTTACTACATAGATTTCACATATCATATAATGCTTTCTTTTAGCAAATTAAGTAGAAACTAAGTTGATTCTTTAGAAAATAAAAATAGAAATATAATAAAATAATTTGACTTCTATTTGTAGTAAAAAAAAAAAAAAAAAAAAAAAGAGGAAATTTTGAATAAATGAAAATTAAAAGTAAAAAGTAAATGGAACTTTCGGTTGTTAACAGCAATTTATTTGATTGTCTTTTAAAACCGACCAATTAAAATTGTACCCCACACGTGCAAACCTTATTTTCAAATCACATATTTTTTCCAAATTATATATATATATATATATAAACTCTTACAAAGAAAAACTAATAAATATCTTTTACAAAGAAAAAATAATAAATATCTTTTACAAAGAAAAACTAATAAATATGTAATAAAAGAAAAGAGTGGGTAACCCCACGTGCACGTGCCATGACAACAAAATAAAGCAATTTGAATTTTGGCATAAAGCTAGCTCACGTGCAAGAGATCTACTCATAGGCTTCATTTATGTTTTCTTTTTTTTTTTTAATAATGTTAGATTTGTGTAATTAGACGTTAGAGAGTTGAGTTTATGTTATATATATATATATGCATGTCTTTATTGATCACTCGAACATAGTTTGATGAACAAGAGAGATTTAACTTAAACATAGTTCAATTGATCTAGACATATATCATCGATCAAGAAGGCTTAAGATTTGAATCTTTGTCCTCATAATATTTTGAACTAAAAGAATAAATAAGACACTATTTGTTAGATCAATCACTCATGATTTTAAAAAAATCGATCAATTAACCCTATAAATTGGTGTTATCCGGTTTTAAATAAATGAAGTTATAGACAAGTTCTTAACTTTCTAAATTTGTGCTTATTTTGTTCTTATAATTTAAGAATTGTCCAACAAACATTAAATAGATCTAAACTTTTGAATTTTAACTAAAATTAAACTGATACCTATTTTCTTTTTATTAGCCTGAGATGATTTCAAATTACCCATCTGAATGATTCAAAATTAATTTTTTGATCACCTTTTTTATAAAATGTTTTTAATAACTAAATCTGTAGTTGTTTTATTGTTGAGCGTAAATAGTTTGTTCTCTTATTATTATTAAAAACACCCTAATAACAAAAATAATTATAATCATTTCATATTCTAACATACGAAAAATTGTGAAATTGTGATATAGAATAAATATGAAGTATATTTGGCGTGTGATATGGAAGGGAAGTAAATAGATTAATTGAAATATCGAAGTGTATCAATAACTTGATTTATATTAATGACATAGGCCGAATTATTAAAATTGTCAACAATAACTTAATTCAACTTGCATTGAACACAAAAAGTACCATCAAAATCATAAAATCTACAGTATATATATAATGAGAAAAGGTTTTCCTACAAAAAAAAAAAAGTTGGTCAAAGAAAGAGGGAGGTGAGTACGTGGGTGCCGCACGTGGGGGATTGGACAGTCTTTTTGTCAGTCTGAATTTCTGAATCCCCACTTCTCCTTCCCATTTGCCCCTTCCATTTTTTATTATTTGCTTAATAGTAAATACAACCCCACCTCACCCATCCTCTTCTTTTCCTATTTCTTTTAGTTTCATTTTTTAAACTTTTGGACGGATATTGAGACAATGAAATGGTATAACAAAGAGAGAGAGAGAGAAACAACCAGACCAAGCTTATGAGATTATGCCTACGAAATAAGATTCAAGGGAAATCAACCAAATAAAGAGGACATCATTACACATCTCTTGATCTCAATTTAATTTATATTCAATTCAATCAATTATTCTTCAGTTCCAACAATTTACAAGCTATTGTATTTACTTATCAATATAATTCTTTAAAGTTTGTTTCTGAACATAGACAACATAATGTAGATGAGATTGAGAACTTACTTTCAAGGCTTCTGGGCAGAGAACATAATGAAAGATCGTTGGACTTTGCTTGAATAGTTAATCAGACCGCAGGATTTGCACAATTCCTCTATTTCTTCCTCCGTTAAGTAGCCATATGGCTGAAAACCACGCTGCTGAACACACACAAACTTATAACGCTCACAATTCCATCTTTATAATCAAGACAGTATGAAAATCATGGCATCGTTCAGAGTTGGAGAAACCTAGAATCTTATGAATCGTTAAAATGTAATTGTTTATCATAAGATGGTCAAAAGCAATTTCACATATGTTTGGTTTGGGATCAGTTGGTATTTTGAACAATTGACGGATTATGACAGGATTCAAGATTATTCATAGTGTAGAGGTTGGTATTTACCATAAGATCAAATAGTCAGAAATTCTATAAAACTGAAAAATATCCATATTCGGTCCTATAAAACTGAAAAATATAAGCCAGCAAGAAGTCCAATGTCTCATTTAGAAAGCTAGCTTGTTTATACTGCCTTAAAATGCGAGCTATTAGAAATTATGCAAGGACGGACTTCGTATATGCAAATGCATGATTACCAAGTTTATGACCCAAGAAATATTGATCAGATAACACAAATTTTTAAATCATAGTTGCTTCCTGATAACTAGTGAAACTAAATTTTATACTGATCAAATATCCAAAAAAGTAAGGATGGGGCAAGGATAGATTAAGAGTATACCTCTCTTAAAAATCTTAGGTACCAGGGAGTAGACGAAGTGTACCGCAAAAAAGTGGTTCCCACAAATACTCCACCACTCCGCATTATACGAGTGATCTCAGCAATCTGATGAGAATAGTCAAAGAAACCCATTACTAAAACTAAAAGAAGTGGAAAAATATTAACCTTAGAATATATAAAAATAACCGGGAGCTAATTCCTACATGTTTCAACTAAAACTTCCTAAAAGGAATGAATTAGTCAAGAAGATGTATCAAAATACCAATTGGCCAATGAACCTGCCGTTAATTCAGACACACTGATGTGCACTGTTCCATACGAATCGAGTCCCATGTTAACTATTGTGAAGAGAAAGGCTTTAACATGAAGCGAGAAACTTTAGATGATTTCAATCATGCATGCTGGTTGAGAAGACAATTTCAATAGTGGAAATAATAGGATGAATTCAATGACTCGAGAGTGATAATCTGTAACATGGTTAGATCCCGAGTTTGGTTCATCTTTTAGTGTGAGTAGAGAAGAATCAGTTGACGCCAAGGAAGGATTAGCTCAAGATTTGCTGGAGCCATTAGACAATTTGGGAGGAGTTTTAAATACTATGTTTTTGAGGAAGAGTTTTTGTCTCCAAAGTTGGAAGATCCTTCCCATCGAACCCCAATGCCCCTTTCCAAAATTCTAGCTCACCTAAGGTCCATTGTCAAAGATTGTGATCTAATCTTGGTTTGAAGTTGTTCAGGATTTTGCAAGACATCTGTCTCCTAGAAGATTAGCTCATGAATCTGCTCAAGCCCTGTTCTGTTCCTCTTGAAAGTCAAGATTTTTTCGATCCACGGTTTTTTGAAGTTGAAGGTTTTGTTTTTGTATTGATTATGGGTTGTTTTTGTTGTACTATTGCCGAATTTGTTGGTTTGGTCTGTTAGTTTAGCTCGGGTTTTGTTTTTTTCTTTTTTTTGGGTACTGTTATTTGTATTCGGGTTTTTATTTTGGATTGTTGTTGTCTCATTGCTGTCTCTTTGTAATCGTCCTTTCATTTTCATTTTATCAATGAAAATTCTGTCTCCTTTCAAAAAAAAAGAAAAAAAACGTGGTTGAACTCAGCGGATTATGACTACTGGTAGGAAATCAAATAATAGAATGTGTTCTTTAAGACAATGCTTACAGCATTTGAAGGAGATGGCCAACAATGCAAGGCTGCTCCAGCATGAACGGCATCTACTGATCCTGATGAAAAGGGAAGCCTAGAGATATCTGCCCTCACAAGAGCAAGATTACTGCATATTTTCCAAAAGAAGATGAGCTAATTAATATAAACTTTCTTTCTTGCAAGTGAATTGGACTTCACTTAATACACAAGCCAGCAGAATATAATAGTGATTGCAGTTCCAAGGAACTAAACTAATACAGAACAAAAGTCACTAAAATTACCTGTTCAAGAGAGTAGCATCCTTCTTAATGAAGTCATAACATTGAAGAAGCATATTCTCAGAGAAATCAAGAGCAATTACACCTGAGAAGGAACCAGATTTTGCAAATTTTCTGGAAAACAAACCACTACCACAGCTTGCATCCACTAAAAGACCACCTTCAACAGATTTAAAATACTCCATGGCCATTTTAAACTGCAATGGTGTATAGTTACAGAAAAGGTTAGTCACTTAGTCCAATGAACAATACCAGGGAGAATTATGTAACATTGCAATTACACTTGTTTTTCTCCACAAATAATATTTTGAATGGCATCAAAATATCAACTCTAAAATCTACGTCCATTTGAATGATAGTGTAATTATTGAGACAGAGCATACTTCTTCGTCGAGGCCTGGGAAACCACTTTGGTTAAAGTTTTGACGCCATCCTCTTTCATACAGATATGAAACAAGTGGACTCCTATAAAGTTCAAAAATCAGAAGCAGTTCAGAGTTGTCACCTGAAGGAGGGAAACTGCAACAATACTGTACGCCTTCCTTTAACTAGACTAATGAATGACATCAATTTACCATGAACCCAAAAGCTTAATCTGATGGGTGAAAGTAAGTTTAATAATATATTATTCTAACACTCCTCTGACTTGTGGCCTCGAAATGACTCGAAAAAACCCAACAAATGGAAATCAATATTAATTGAGAAGAAAATAACATTGTCGGGTTTGAACACAGGCCTTTCTAGACCACAGCCACCTAATCTAATGCTATATCAAATTGTTGATTACCCTAAAAGCTTAAGCCGGTGGTTAAAGATAAATTTGATACTACATCATCTAACACTAAAAAGATGAAACAAAGTAGGACAACTAAGCGAAGAAAAAATGAAGAGGAAATATCAAACAGATACCGAAACAGCTCAGTTCCCCCAGGTTTGACTTCAACATATTCCTTCATTCCAGAAGTAACTGTGAGATCTAAAAAGATGTTTTTGCTGGTATATGACTTATTGCATCTTCTACACTTGAAACCAGACCTATAAATAGCTGGCCTGCAAATTTTCCACTTCAACCAGATCAAATTATAATGTTATGTAACAAGATAAATTTCAAAAGATGATAGATATCTCAATTAGTCAACTTACAAGTTAAAACCTGGCGGACCTTTTCTCAACAATGGTTCAAAACAAACCGGACATGAAAACACGTCAATTTTCGAATTCTGATCTTGTTGAGTACCGGAATCCTGATAGCAACGTAAAGTAATAGTAATTTCGAATTCAACTTGATGAAACAGCTCGAAATTGAGTTACAATTACAAATTAAACAAAAATTTCCCCAACAACCAAACGCGCGATGGAAATTGGGAAATCATGGTATAATTCAACATCAAAAAGGGGGATTATAAACGATGATTGAAACAAGAATGATAAAGTGGAGCTTACCGACTCAAGAACGAGAGCCGAGCTTGCTCGAATGGTGGAGAGGAAAGAACGAGGAGTGGACAAACGAAGAGGATACCGAAATTGGATGTTGCGAGAAAGATAATGGCTGTTATTATATGAAGTTTGAGAAGGAAAGAAAGTTGCTACCGCCATGAAAATGGATTGAGAGAGAGCTCCTCTGAACTCTGTTTCTTCTTCTTCCTCCTCCTTCCACCAATAGATTAAATAAATGTTTTTGATGACGTCGATTATATATATAAATAATCTCTTAACATTTTGTCGTTAATTATTTTTATTTTTTTATTTTTTAGTGAGTTTTTTTTTCAAAAATTAAAAAAAAAATTCCAACTATTTTTTTATCAAAACAAAATACTTAAAAGATAAAATTTATTAACGTGCATGAAGTTGTTCACACGAAAATATTTTATTTTTGATATTTTTTTATTTTTTTAACAATTTTATTTTTATAAAGCAATTTTGTATTTTATAAATTAAAACTCTATAAAAAAAATAAAATTATAATAACAAAATATTTACACTTAAAAAAAAATAAATTTTGTTCTACTAAAGTTTGAATGAAATCTCTAATAATAATAATAATAATAATAATAATAATAATAGAATTCAAAAGGTATTTTTATGAAACGAAATGTTCCACGCGGCACCACGCGCTCCACGCCCTGAATGTGAAATATGGAAATCACCTTTTTTGTTATTTTACATAATTAAACTTTGCAATTTGTTATTAAAATTAGTGGAATAATAAATAATTTTCATACCACAAAAAAAAAAAAAAAAAACATGTTTACAATTCAATTTTACGAAAATGTCCATACAAATGGTGATACTTTTAGAAAATTTTATAAGAAAAAAAGAGGTTTAAAAATTATTTTGATTGATCAATAAACATTTTATACTTTATTGATGATTTTGGATTGACGGTGTTTATATCATAAACTTCTTTGATATTTTTAATTTGAAACAAAAGAATCGAAATAGTTACCAAATATATTATTGTTTTCAGTTTTTACAAAATAAGAAATGAAAACAACATGAAATAGAAATATTATCACCCGATTGAGTGATGTATTGACTAAAATTTCAAAACTATATTTAATCTCCTTGATATAATCACAAATAAAAATTGCTGATAGATATTGATATGTGGACTACATGTATAGTCTAAATATCGAGTGACTTGTTTAATTTGGGTGTGGGTATGATTTAATTAAGACACTTATTTCCAAAATAATGATTGTTTAATGGAATTATACCATTTAAATTTAAATTGATGTTTAGTGTAAAGTTAACTATATATTTTAATTAAAAAAATAAAATGGAATTTATCGAGGGCTGTTTCTAAATGAAAAAAAAAAACCTAAATATTTATAAATTAAAAAAATATTATTGATAGGTGTTGGTAAACACTTATAAGCTATTATCATCGGCCACTAGCAGATATTGCTAAATGTTGAAGTTTTGTTATGTCTGTAGATATTTTTAGTAGTTTTACAATTTATTTACTACATAATCTATATAAAAAAAATAAACTTAAAATAAAGAAAGTTCCGCAGTTGCAAATCCCTTTTCCTCCAAGAAAAATGAGATTGAGACAAGCCTCTACCTTCATCACGTCTTCAACTAAAAAGTAAGTTTTCGATACATCGAAACCTCCAACATCTCCACAATGCGAAACCCTTCATTTTGTTTTTTTGTTTTATCTAAACTACCTCATGTCATAAAAAACTACGTAGTTGTTTTTACTTAACCAATGTGAAATTTTAGTAACATCGAAATGTAAGATGTTTAAAACTCGTTGCAAAACTAAACAAGTAAAAGAAAGAAAGAAGTGAGAAGAGATTTGAATCTCATCAATGTTGTTTGACTTGAAGAAAAGAAAAAGTTCCAATTAGCAGCTTTTGAATTTGAATACGAGCATGTTTTTCTTTATAAAATATATATATATATATATATATATATATATATATGAAGCATGTGTATTCACTATGACGACATGACGCACATAATTAGGTTGGGAGGGACGACATGACGACAATAAAAACCAATTCCACTAAACAGGTAAATCAATGTTTTCCTGTCTTCAGTTTCATCTCCCAAAAACCTAACTCTACTTTTCTTTGATTTCATCTCTCTCTCTCTCTCTCTTTAATTTTAAATAATACTAACATACCAAATCAATTTTAAAATCCCAAACATTGACCAATTAATCAAACAGAAAAGTGCAAAATAAAAGTTAATTATTCGACTTAATCAACTAATCATTTACTAATTAATTTTGTTTTTATATTTTATCAAATCAAGTAACTTAGTGTTACATCTTAATTAAATGCTCTCTAATTTGTTCCTCTTTAAAACAAAATTCAATTTGAGTAGCAATTTTGTAAGACTTTGTTTAGTATTTCTTTTTCAATGTCCCGTTGTTATATATGTTTTGATTTAAAAATAACTATACAAAAAGTACTAAAATTGTATTATATTTAGAAAAGTCGTAAAAATAGAATATTTAACAAAATATTTAAACTTCGTAAAAAATTAAATGCAATAATTTTTTTTTAAAATAATCCCAATTATAATTTGTTAATTCGTCGTGATTTAAAATAGGCAATGTTTTCAAATATAACAAAATAAACTAAAATATATACAAAAATATAGCAAAATTTTATTATCATCAATATCTATCACTAATAGAATATGAAAGTTTGTTATATATTTTGTAAAAACTTTCAACCGTTTTTCATTTACAAACATATATTTAAAAAAAAAAAAAGAAATAGACATCCAAAATAACCTATGATCCAAAAGTAACATAGAATGTGTAAAAAGAAGACATGTTTGATGAGAATATAGTGTGTGTTGTGTGTTAATAGGTAGGGTTTTTTAATGTTAAGTTTGTCTGATTGTTCTTGTACTTTAACTACTTGGTAAATTTTGCATATTTTTAGTGGAAACTGAAAAGTGGGTTTCACTTTTCTAATAATCTATTGATTAAATTCTTCATAATATTCTTTATAATTTAATTTTTGTAGAGTCCTCTCTCCCAAACACAATTTGAAGATATCTGTTTGTGCATATGATCATAATTAGTTATAACATTTTAAAATATTTTAATTTAAATTACAAATTTTGATCCTTTGATAACATTCATTCAGTCTTTTTGAAATATATATATATAAAAATATTTTATTGCGAATTTAAAATTATCCATCTTTATCAAATTTAATTTGATGAAAAATTATGAGTAATCTTCCGTTTGGTAACTATTTTAATTATTTATTTATTTTTCTATTTTTAAATTCTATTTTAAATTTTTGCTTATTTGAAAAACAAAATTGATTATACTTGGTAACCGAATTTGTTTTATGTTTTTAAAAAAGTTTTTAAAAATAAAAAATGAATTAGTTACTAAACGAACATTTTTTTTAACTTGGTTTTTTAAAAATAAAAAACAGAAAACAAATAGGTTATCCGCTCCAAGTAAATAATATATTATTTAACTCCTATTTGGTAACTCTTTTATTTTTTTTAATTTTTTTTTAACTAATTTACTTTTTGTTTTTTTAAACAAAAAAAAGTTGTTTTAAAAATTATATTAGAAATTTAAAAGTTATAAAAAATAAGCTTTCAAAATATACATTTTGCTTTCTAAAAACAAAAAACAAGGATGGATTTTGTTTTTAATAAACAAAAATTTAAAAACAGAAGAAAAAACAAAAAAATAAATCGATTATTAAACAAGACTTTAATTTTTTGATTTTACCCTAATAAACGTATAGAAATATGTGCTTTATCGTAGCGTTTGTTTTCAAACGAAAACATGTGACTAGCTCAATCTAAGAAAAAAAGAAAGAAAGAAAGAAAGAAAATTGTATAGGTACATATATATGATGATTACTAAAATCTCTCAAAATCTCAAATTTGTTATATAAGGGTTTTGTATACTCTTTTTTTATCCAAAAGAAGGGAAATTTTCATATGTCAAGATTGAATAATTACATCAATCAACCAAATTTTGTGATTAGTCAATCAAAAAAAAGGAAAATTCCAAGCCAAAAAGCCAAACTCATTCACCTTAGACATATATATGTGTTTGGTAGATAGCAAATCACGTTGTCTCTCCATTTATGGATGCATATCCAAATTTCATATTTTATTCATTGAACCTTGTAATAACTTATATCGTGGAAGGGGTTTTTTATCGTAAGAAAATATTTCATCGAGTTGTATTGGTATTTGAATGAAAGTTTTTTCTTTTTAATTCGCCAATATATATGTGAGACAAAATTTATAACTTTACAGTTTGGTTCGTAAACAACTGTGTATTACATTATCTCATTTCTTTTCCCAAAAATCTAGAGTATTTATAATTTATTAGCCATCGAAACTATATTTTATAACTATTTATTTCTAAAAAAATAGAACTTATAAATATTGGTTTTCATTTATAGGTTTATATGTTCTGTTATTTATCTTTTCTACTATTGTTTTAAAAAAAATTAATTTTTTTTTGTTTTTATAATTTAGCTAGAAACTCAAATATATAGAAAAATCGAGAGAAAATAAATATTATAGATAAAAACCATTCAAAAATAGCATTTTTTAAGAATAAAAAAATAAAAACTATTTACTTTTGAAAAAAAAAAGACTATCAATTGCTTATAAAAAAAAACATTCTCTTTCTTGAAAAAAATTACAAAAACATGCCCCCAAAGAAAAAAACAAACCCCCAATTAATTAACTCCAATTTAGAATGTTAACCAAACATTATATTATAAATATGAGACAAAGATTTGACCATTCAACCCAACATAGATCTTACTAATATTATAATCATCCTTATAAAAATTAAAAATAAATATATATTTCTTTCTTCCTTTTTCAATGATGACACCTTATTACTGTTATTATTTTAAAATCATCATAAGAAAATCAAAACAAAAACCAACTCACACCCCACAATGCAATCACTTTTAAGCCATTTTTCTATTTTAAAAAATCAAAATACTAATTTGGTCTTTACGTTGTCTAAAAAAATTAGAGGGTAATCGATTTAAGATTTAAAACTTAATTTATATAGTTAGATAAAACCTTGTAAATAGTTTTTATTGATTCGGTAAAATCTTCATAAATAATCTTTACTCGTATCCAAATCGAGCTTAGCCCAAGTGAAAAGTTTGATCTCTTGTTTCTACGATGGTTACAAGGGTTTTGTAATTTACCCTTTTAATTATAATTTATTATTGTTAAAAAAGAAGGAAAAAAAAAAAGGAAAGAAAGAAGCCCTTCCAATGGTTGTAATAACCTAAAAAGAAGGCATTATATAAAATGACTGGTCTTTTCACTGTTCCCCATCTTCACAAAAGAGACAAAACAAACCGGAAATAAAGTAGCTCCATTTTTTATCTCTCTCTTTATATATAGATATATATATATACCAATCAATATAAATTCTAGCCTTCCTTAGAAGTTCATTGGATTGAAAAAGAATATATATCATCAGATCAAAAACTCAAAAAAGACACACTCAAGTTTTAGAATCTTGTCTTGACGATTCTCATCGCCATTGTTTGCTCTAAACCAAAAGTTTAGCTTTCTTGTTCATACATACTGTTCCAAATGAAGCTCCCTCCAATGGCCGTTCTTCTTCTTTTCCTTATGATCATGCTTCAAGCTCAAGGTATGTACCAATATCATTATTGTTTAGTTTTGACGTCAAATATATATATATATATATATATATATATATATATATATATATATTCCAACTTGGGTTTTGTTTTGTTTTGAGTTTCGATGTCTTTCGTTCTTGTAAGTTCTGAAAATGAAAGAAAAAAATAAATAAATAAAAATTCGTTTGTTTTTGTAAGAATAATATTTTTAACAGTTTCTCCTATATTTATTTATTTTTTGTTTCGTTTTAAATACTTACAGAAAGTTCGAATATTCTTTTAAGAAAAGAGAAACCTAACGAAACATAAATTTTAATAACAAAAAGCTACAATTTTAACGTAATAGTGTTTCTGTGCACTTGTAAAGTTATTCGACATCCTTTTGTTAAGCAGAAAAAATGATTTTTTTCTTCTTTTTTTTGAAGGGATTCGGTTGTTGGAGAAAGGGATGAACAAAGAGTACAAGAAAAGTGGAGGTTTTTTGGTAAGTAAAAATGGTGGAGATAACTCATTGATGACAATGAAGAAGAGAGCCCCAATTAGGGCTTTAAGAAAACCATATTCCCATTGGCTTCCAGGCATTCAAGAAGATTATCATGGACCAAGAAGCCATAAATCTAGGCACCATTGATTTTTCTTCTTCTTCTTCTTCTTCTTCTTCTTCTTTTATGAGATTATTATTATTTGAAGCGTACATATAGAAACCAAACATCAATTAGTTGGATCAATATCATTATATTCTTTAGTAAAGTTAGTTAATGAAGATCATGGAGCAGACCGATTTAGAAGAAATCATTCCAAGAGCTAGAACAAAATGTGGCTGTCAATTTCTTATGTGTACGATCGATAGAGAAATCAACCATGTTCGTGGTAGCTACGTTGTACAGTTTTAGCTTTTAACCTTCTAGGTTGAATCAAGGACCATGATAGATCAGTCTCTACTGATTAGAAATTTTGAGGATAAAATTCTTTATTAAATAAGATTCAAGAAAATATTGAGTCTTCCATTTATTATTGTCTAACTCAATTTTATGTGTGTGTGTGTTTTTTTTTCTTACCACAATAATCCATTATTCTCATTCTTCATAGTTTTGTTTTGTGTTATTTTAATTTCTTTTTTTTTTCACTTTTCATAGTACTTCATTTTACTTGATTGAGAGGAAGAGCCATTGAGAAATGAAAATTTTAAATTGAAAGGATATAAAGTGTGGAATATTTAGAAGTACTTAGAGACCAAAGTATATAGAAATCTTGAATTAATTAATTACTTAAAGTTGATTTAAAAAGAGTAACATGTAAGCGGAAAAGCTGCAACATTTTTTGGGTAACTTTTGTTAATTTAATATGCACACATATTGAGAAGCAAATGTATATGTTGCGTCTATACTATATATATATATATACATCTTAAAGGTTTCTTCTAATTTAATCTCAATGTAATCGAGGTTACCACAAGATTCATGGTCGAGTTAAGTTTGAATGACTAAGATAAATAGAAATATACGACATACCATGAGTTAGGCGTATTAATGAGGTGCACGAATTAACCTAAATTTAATTCAATATATTATTTTAACATTAACCATCCTATATAATTTTTATGGCGTGAGATTTGAACTTGGGTATAAAGCAAGTTGGGAGACAAATATACTAATGGACTAACTTTTTGTATTTGTATGATTTTAGTTATATATATGTATATGTATTTGACCTATACAAAATTTGTTGATGTTCATATTAGTGCTGTATGTAAAAATATAGAAAATATGTTTATATATCTTCACTTTCTTTTTAAATCAGACTATGCGTAATTAACATATGAATGTGTATGTAGTTTAACAATGTATGGGTAGGGTTTGTAAATTTGACATCAACTTTTTCATTGTAAATATTTTCGGTTTTTTATATTGTCTATAAGTATCTATCTTTTTTTATTTATTTATTTTAAATTGAGTAAGTTTAATAATAAATAATAATAAAGAAATGGTAAAAAATAAAACATTTTACAAAAATATTTACATTATATAAAAAAAATTAGGTATAAAATATGAAAAGTAAATAATTTATCAAAATTTGTATAAAAAATAAGATATAAATTAAAATATTTTGTGCTTTCTTTTTTTTTTAATTTCGAGACAAAAATCTTTTACTTTGATTGGAATGATTTGACTATCAAAATAAAAAGAAAATGTATTATTATTAATTTCAATGAGAAGATAGGTTTGTTATTTTACATTTTTAATTTATTTTATTAATTATGTGATAAATTGGAAAAATTATGTCTAAAGTATGACGTTGTTAGTTACAATTACATCTAGACTTCTAATTATAAAAATTGGTCATTAAAGATTAAAATTATATTTTCATCTTACATCGATGGTATACATTTGAGAAAAATAAAAAGAAACATCTGAATAAAAGAAAATTGGAGGCGATGCCTATGTAGAATCGAAAAAAGAAAATAAAAAATAGACCATGTAAAAAAAAACTGGATATAGAAGTCATAAACCAATTCTATATGTGTGTATATATAAATAACAATATAGAAAAATAAATAATGGAAATAGGAGAGATAGTTTGATTTTATTTTGAATTGGTTAATATGATGGTGGAAAAAAAATACATAAAAGATTCAAATTCAAGGTAAAAATTAAAACAAAAGCATGTCATATAACTATACAAGCATAATGAATCTTGCAATAAAATGATCTCAAATATTCAAACATCCATGTAACAATAAAATAACAATTTTATTATTTAATATTTGTCATGAAAATAAAAGTATCTCGTGTATTCATATAACCATGATTATCAAATAAAATAAAGTTTTTAATTTAATCTTTAAAACAACTATAGTGATGTTTTGAAGTACAACAGAGTAAACCAAAATATGTACAAAATACAGTAAAATTTCAAATCTATCATTTATAGAATTTAAATTTTTGTTATATATAGTTTGAAAATATTTTATACAGTTTTGTGATTTGCAATAAGGGAATAGTCATAAATTATTAGTAAAATATTTACTTTCGTACTTACGATAATTCTCCAAAAAAATCAATCCATATATTTAAATTTTTAAATCTAAAAAATAATTATCATATACTCATAATTGAAATAGAATGGCGAGACATCTTTCTAATAAATAATAAATATTTATAAAATATATGATAGACTTTTATTAATATTGATTAGTATCATTGACAGTAGAAATCGTCTATTAGTTATTACGATAATTTGTTGAGATGATTCTATATATCCATTTAATTATCAAGTAAAATGATAATATTTTAAAAAATTAATATTTAAACCCATATATCAAAATCATTGTAATCAAAATAAAATTCACATGCTAACCCTAAAATGGCAAGTCTTGATTTACTCTTTAGAATTGAAATATATATTCATATTATTATTAAATAAAAATATGGATGTACATGCTAGATCGAACAAAAATTATGGACGAACCAAAGTATTATGGTTGCCAAACAAGAAAATGAACCACGTCAATTCAATATGCATGAGTCAATCCAACCCAACCCAATCGAACTCAAAAAATTTTGGTTGGGCCGGGTTAGTTTTTTTTTTTCATCTATCCAAGATGGATAAAGATTTCAAATTTTAAAGTTTTCAAAAGTTCAAATTCATGTTATTAAAGGAACAAATGAACACATTGAGGAGTTCTTTGGTTTGTAGGCAAAGTGGTAGAAATATTAGATATAAGGATGAACTTAGAAAATGTGTACCTTAGCAAATTCCTCGATCAAAAAACATGGAAAATGTTTTAAAACTCGGAGGTAAATTTGCCTCGAGATCTTGGTTTTTAATTTTATTTCAATTTTTTTTTTTATGAAAAGTGAAATACAAATTTGCAAGAGTAGGTAAAACATAGTTTAACATTATCCTAACCACAAACTCATTGGTATTCAATTATGAACATTAAAAAAAGTTAACAAAAAAAAAAAACCATAAAAAGCATACAAGTATGATACTATTCTTTCTTGGTACTTTGCTAACGTTGGAATTGCTTGAACCTAAGATAGATTTATTGAATCTAGAAAAACACTAAATCATTACGGGTAATTTGAGATTCGAAGTGAGTTATTATAACCATATGTTTTTGTGAGGTTAATTTGAATTATAATAATATGTGTTATTTTTTTGAGATATAAATTGTTTTAGTTTGAGAAGTAAATAGTAAACAAATGAAAAAAAGAATATAGAAGGACGATAGTTATTTTTTCAGAAGACTAGGATAAAAGTGAGTAAAATGGTAGTTAATTTAGACGTTACACGATAACACAACAATGTTACTGTTTTATTCCCCATTCACATTTTTCAGATATGGCGAAATAAATAGGGATGAGATATAACCAACGCACAAAATCATAGTGAGATCATGTACTCGTATGGTTTTTGTTTTCGTTCCCTTGGATAGTTCGTTTTAACTAAATGATATTCACATTTGCTTGTTTTTTCTTTTTACTGTAAGTTGAGTAATAATGTTAAATAATATTTAACTTTTAAATGATGTCACAAAATTTATATTTAGATTATTTAAACTATCCAAATGTTAAAAGTAAAAAAGCATTAAACTTTTTGTTTAGTCCATAATCAAAGATGAAAAAGAATAAAAAAGAGATGTGACAACTAGCCGGATATTTTAAAAGATTTAATATAAAATTGAAATCATATTAAAAGAGACATGATCAAAATTTATGGTATTTAAGGTTTTGGTAATGCAAGTATTAAGACAAAAATTTCTCCTAAAATGTAAAAAAAATAAAAGAAGAAGAAGAAAAACATATTGGTCTGGTATAGAAAGTTTTTATTTTGGGTGATTTTGAGACATTTTCCCATTTCCATCTTTCAAACCTTTGAATTAATAGCAAAATAGTAAATCAAAAAACTTGTTCATTATTTTTTAAAACTTTAACTTAGATTTCAAGAATTGTTTCTTAAAATCTCATCTAATAATTTTAATTTCTTTGAAAATAAGTTAATATTTAAAAAATTACTCTAATTTCCACCCAAAAGAAAAAGAAAAAGAAAAAGAAAAAGATCCCATTTTTCTCTCGCAAGGGGTGGGAAATTCAGTCAGTAAGGTGTAAAATTGAGCTAGTACAAAGCTCTCGAGGGCCTCCCCATCTTCCCTTCTCTTTTTCCCTTGCAGGGTCTCACCGCCCCTTCAGAATCACCACCACCCACCTCTCTTCACTGTAAGATTTCTCTACCCCTTTTCCTCTTTTGATTGTTTTAAACTTCTTCTTTTGTTTTCTTTCCCTCTCTTCCCCTTCCCACTTCCATAAAGGAACCATCAAATTCCTCTCTCTTAATCATCACCCATCACCCATCTCCCCTTTCCCCTTCATCCTTCACTGTGCCTCGTTTCTTCAAAAGGGTATTCATTATTTCCCCTCTTTTCACTCTCTCTTTCTCTGATTCCTCCATCTTTTCCCTCATCTGGGTCTTTTTTCTTTTTCCCCAATATGAATTTTTGTTGTAATTAGTGTTCTGTTTTCTTGTAGGGGTGAATCTTGAAACCCCTTGTCGTTGTTCTGATTTGGGAACCCTATGATTGTTTTTTTTTTTTCTGCTTGATTTTCATTTTTCTCAACTGGGTTTTGATTCTTAGACAGCTTACTTGTCTGTGGTATTTCTGCTCTTGGGGAGACATTGAATTAACTTAGGGCTTGGGTTGTGTCTTTTTGTTTTCCCTTGTGATGTATTTTTTTGAATTCAATGGCTGATCGTTTTAAATGGATGATGGGTGTTGAAAGAGTTTCTCACTTATGATAAGTTTTTAACTTTGATTAGCATTGGTGAAGAGAACCCGGAGGAGGAGGGATAGAACAAAGGGGAAGTGTCTTAATTTTCTTCCATTCAGGTGGTTGAACCTAATTTATTATTTTGAAATTTAGATGGGATGTCTTTTGGTTATCGGCTTAGCATATCAAAGCTTATGTGCTTCATTTCATTGTAAATGTTGTCCAAGAAAGTGAATTTTATGTTTTACACCAAAAAGCATGTTTCGTCTGTAGCAATATTAGAAAAAAAGGAGTGCAGTTAAGGCGTTAGTTACAATTCCCAATCATGATGTCATGCTTCATGCATGTCTCTCAATTAGTTCAACGCAGTTTGCTTCCTTAATTTCTCTAGTCGGGATAGCAATTAGTTACAATTTATCATGCCACGGAATCAAGCACTGCAAGCTTTTATACATATATATATTTTCCATTTTAAGGGATACAAAGCGAGTATCTTACTCTTTTTCCTTTTGTTTTCAGAGTATGGGAAGCAATTTTATTGGCGAAGCTACCAGCTGTGGTGAGGCTGATGGGTCTGAAACTACTATTGAGATTAAGTTAAAAACTTTAGATTCACAAATTTATACTCTCAGAGTGGATAAACAGGTTAATATCTTCACTTTCTCTTAGGTCATAAAGATTGAAGGACAGTTAATTTTTCTGATCAATTAACTCAAGATGATGTTTTAAAATGTATTTATAGTGTAGAGAATTTCAGTGCTGCATTCCTGGAACATTTTAAGTTAACATGTTAAGTTGCTAGAAATGTGATAAGTTAAATGGGTATTTGAATTTTATTCAAGTTTTGTGGCTTCAATGAAGATCTATTGAAGAGGCACATTTTCGTTTAAAAAAAATTAATTTTTGTAAACTTGTATAGATGCCAGTCCCTGCTTTGAAAGAACAAATTGCTTCTGTAACTGGTGTGTTATCAGAACAACAACGTCTTATATGTCGAGGAAAAGTTCTCAAGGATGATCAGCTCTTGTCTGCCTACCGTATCCTCTATATGATTTTACTATTTTCCTTTATTTTTCTCAAAACATCGATTGAATTGATATTTCTTGTGATTTGAAGTGCTGCTTTATTTAGGATTTTCACCGAGTCCTGAGATAATATGTGATTCATGTCTTTATACAGATCCACGTGTAATTTGAATTGATACGTCTTATGTGTCGTGTGCCAGTGCTATGAAAAGTGAAAAAGGCATGGAAATTTTGTAACTGAATTTTCAGCCTATTTTGCTTGGTATTTTTGTATGTTGACTTGCATGGAAGCAAGAATATATCAAAAGTTTAATGAAAATATAAAAGAAATAATTTCCCGTGAAAGTATGATTATGGGATATCACAGTCGAGGAGGACCAAGATTGTGCTCAAGTCTTGGTTATTCATCCAGAAAAGAGCTAACTGAAGGGTTGCTGCTTTTCAGTGATAAGTTTAAAAATTTGTCGAAGATCTGGGAGAGATCCAAGTTTGCGCCTAATAATTAGTGTGCTCTACCTTTTTTCTTTTTTCTTCTTCTTTTGCTATGGATACTTTGTTTTAATTCCCAGATGAAGCACCCTTCGGTAAAGTCTTAGTTATATATACATATGTTTGATAAGAATACTCTCGGTTTTCATATTTCCTATTAGAAAGTACTCTCGGTTGGAAAAAATTTCAGGCTAAATTGGGTGTAGAGATATTGTATTTATTAAGTACTAAGCTCACAGATACTATATAGGCTGCTTGGACTGTGCTTGTGTTGTATACGTGGTTTTGATTTAAACTTGTGAGAGAAACAATTGAATTTTTTTAGCGCTCTAGAGATCTTCAAGTGAGGTTTGGCAATTTGTTAGAATTGTTGAATTTATGGGCCTTTGCCACCAAACACTTATCGCAATGATTTGTTACGAGTATGGCTTATTTCTCTTGATTCGAGGCCCCTTTTGTAGTTTACCTGGTGACTTTTTTCTTATATGCCCTTGTATTCATTCATTCATTTTTTATTCTTGATGAAAGCCATGCCATTCATTAAAAGGAAGAAGAAAAAAAACCCTCTTGTGTAGGGTGGATTTTCATGCTGTACTGCAAGTCATTTATTATTACATATTAAGTGTTCACATGATCTTTCAGTTGAAAATCTATGGTAAGGTATTCTTTAATGGGAGGCAGACGTTGAAGATGGTCACACCTTGCATTTGGTTGTCAGACAGCCTCTTCCGCCATCAGAGACTTTGCCCAATCGGCCAGGTTCGGTCTGCTTTCATGCAAAAGATTCCTTCATAGACAATGCTGAATTGAATATTTTCTATGATCCTTGTTGCATATCTCTTGAAAGCAAAACCTGTTACTCTCGTTTGTTATAAAAGACTGAAGGCAACCTTGAGGCATATATCTAGGCATGACTGCATAATTTTTAAGTTGTGAGGCATGGACTACTGGTATAGCGACTATGTCAAGTCTAAAATTTCAGCATTATCACTAATGCTAGAAAGAAGACCAGGCAGTTCATATCAGGAAGCATTGTGGTAGGGAACAAAGAAGGGAGAGTGTGTGACCTTTTAATTCATAGGTGCTAGGGAAGGAGAGAGATGAAATACAAATCATCACTATGATGAAGCATCATGGATGAAGGAACTGGCAGGAATTGGTGTACTATGGAGAAGAAGCATCCTCTGGTGGCCGTGTCCCCAAACCAGCATGTACCCGACAAAGAGAATCAGAAGCACACGTTCAATCAATGCTGTTCCCCTTGTATGGCATAATTTAAGGCTGAGGCAACGATCTTATGGATTGATGTAGTCTAAAGCTATTTTTTGAAATATTTTATTCGGAAAGAATTAAAGAATTTTCAATGATGAATGTAGAAATTGTGAGAGACGTTTAGCCAAAGCTTTTGGCTTTTACTTGGTATGCTTTTTTGTGTGCTCTTTGGATTGTATTCCCTGAATCTCCACTTAGCTCGATATAAAATTTTCTTCTTGTTTTATCAATAAGACCTGCAGTCTTCCAATCGGAAATAGAGGGTTGAAGGACCTTTGTACTTCCTAATTTTGTAGTGTCGCTCTACCATAATCCCCTTGCACAACTTCAATCATATTAGACTCAGATAAATCAGATGAAATTTCTTATTTTGCTTCACCGCTTAGATCACTTCAAACTATGCTTCAAACTGACATATCTACCAATACCATTGCTGTGTTGACTAACTTTTTATTTTTGAAAGTTGTTTGCAGAGACTGATCCAAATTCAAGTACAAGTCGTGTTCATAGCAATCGGGTGGCTCCGGGTGTGGTGATTGAAACTTTTAGTATGCCTGTTCAAGGGGACGGTGTGCCCCCAGAAATCAACAGGGTCAGTCTATGGCTTGGAGGATGAAGACGTTCTTTCAGGTTCTTAGTATAGTCTGTTTTAGGTGTCTAACTAAACACTTTTTTTCCTGCACAGATTGTGTCTGCCGTTCTAAGTTCAATTGGACTTTCAAATTCTGTAACTGGCAGTGATGGGATGGATGTTGTCAGGGTAAGTTTTCATTTTGAATTGGGTTCCTTAGTTGTCTGTTCATCTTGTGTCTTCGTATGTACAATTCTATCTTCCTCATATGAATTATGATGACTGAAGGAAATTGACCAACAAAGATCTGGAGAACGGGTGATTGCAGCTGGGATGATAGATTTGAACCAGCATCAATCTGGTGACAATGGGTCCAGGCCACTATCTGATAGGTTTCATGGCACTTCTGGACATCCATCAATTCCTTCTTTAGGATCGTTCCCTCCTCCTGTAAGTTGAAATTTGGGGATTTTTTAGGTGCTCAAGAGTCTTTTTCAGCTTAAGATTTACACTATGTATTTTCAAAAAAGTCAATTTGTACTGGGTTCACTGAACTACTGGTTGCGCCCTATGTGATTTCTATCAACAAAAATCAAGGTTTACCCTTTGTTTCAAGTAGAAGTATAGTTGAACGGCTATACTATTAGATGTTTTTTGACTTCTAAAAACAGAAGCAACCTTTGAAAACAAGCAAGTACTGACTACTGACATTATTTTTGGGCTGTTATTGTACTTCAGTACTTCATTCCACGATTTGTTTTTTTCTTTCTGAAATTCATCTGGTTGAAACGAATGGTAGTGATTCTTGGTGTTTGCAGGTGATTCCTGATTCTTTGACAACTTTGTCTCAAAACCTCAGTAATATGAGGCGTGATTTTGAAAATATTGGTATGTTGAGTTCCGTTTGACAACTTATCTTATGAAAGTCTCCTCATGTGTGTATATAATATTTGTTTATCATGAAATGGTTGGCAGGCAGAGTTGGAGGAAATAATGCCCAAGAAGCTAATATTCATGGAGATGAGGAGAGCAGCTCTAATTCCTCATCTCGTCCAAGCACCACCCAAGAAAGTTTCCCAACTCCTGCATCGTTGGCTGAAGTCATGCTTTCTACCAGACAAATGCTTACAGGGGAAGTCTCAGAGTGCCTACTTGTGCGTTCTAACTATCTAATGCTCACAAATAGTGTAAAATTTTGGCCTTTCTTCTATAAAGGGTTTGATAATTAGTCCTTAATTTATCATACGTTTGTTTCAACTTGTGAACTTATTGGTGAATGCAAATAGTTCAATATTGTTTTCTTAATAAAGGAACTAGGTTTTGTTTTTTCCCCTTTTGACGAGTTATAATATAAGAGCAAGTTCTAATATTTAGAGCTTATAGCCGTTTCTTCTGTTGATTAAGAGGAGAACACAATTTATTTTTTATACTTTATTTGCTGGTAGCAACTTGCAAGGCAACTGGAGAATCACAGAAATGTTACTGATCCTACATTAAGGATGAATACTCAGTCTTCTGCATGGAGAAGTGGAGTTCTATTCAATAACCTAGGTGCATATCTCCTAGAACTTGGTCGCACTATGATGACATTGCGAATGGGTCAAAATCCTGTATGTTTTTTCTTCCATTTCTTTCCCTGTGGTTTCCTTTTAATTTATATGGTTTTGTCATTTCTCTCTTTCTATGTTTCTTTTTGAATGGTAACTTAACATTTGGTGCATTTATTTCAATTTGATGTACTCTCTGCAGTCAGAAGCTGTTGTTAATGCAGGACCAGCAGTTTTCATTTCCCAAACTGGTCCAAATCCTATAATGGTTCAGGTAATATTTTCATGCCTGGCTGGGTTTTGACTATTTTCTGGCTTGAGTTTATATCTTCTTGTACTATCAACAGCCTCTTCCCTTCCAACAAAATGCAAGCTTAGGCCCAGTTCCCATGGGTGCCATGCAGCCTGGTTCTGCACTAATTCATGGTCTTGGTTCTGGATTTCTCCCAAGGCGTATTGACATACAAATTCGAAGAGGTAACCTACAGACTTAGCCTTTTCTTAACTATTCTTCTTTTGTTGGATGTCTAGAAAGATTATATTTACTTCTACTAATTTCTAGGTTCACCAACTACGGCATCAAATGGCAATCCAGAGGAACGCAGTGGAGCTCAACAGACTTCAGGGCAACAAGAAGCAACCAGAGGTGCGGGTGAAAATTCCACCAATCCAGCAACCACTAGGGTTGTAGAGGGCCCAAGTGTGGGTGGAGAATCTGGAGTGCGAGTAGTGCCAATTAGGACCATGGTTGCAGCATTACCTGGACCCTTTAGCCGCTTACCTTCAAATTCTTCGGGTAATTCATTTGGGTTATACTATCCTGTTCTCGGAAGATTTCCTCACCCTGCTTCAGCAAATGCGAGGGCCGAGCGAGGAAGTCAAGCTTCATCGGAGCGTCAGTCTACTGGCCTCCAGAGTGAGCAACAGACAATTCTTGAATCAGTTGTGGAACAGCAAAATGTTGAAGATGCTGCAAGAGATGGTAATCCTATTATTTTGAGCCATAGGATAGATTAATTTATTAAATATTGAAACTGTCAATTTATTGATGTTGCATATTCAGTCTATTGCCTTACATGCCTAACAACTTTGTTGGAAGTTTAATCCTACATCTGTAAGTAAGAAACAGTTCATATATTCATTGAAAAGATGATCAGATACAAAGCTAAGGAAGGGGGCAATGGGATCCATTAGCCTATTATTATTACAAATTAGTTGATTATGCATTGTTTATTCCTTTAAATAGAGACTTGCAGTCGTAAAATCAGGGTTCCTTGAAGAGAAGATCACATTTCTTTGTACTTTTACCCCGTACTGCTGTTTGGGTTTGGGCAATTATTGTTGTTATTTTATTAGAATCTGAAGGTGTACCAAACAACGTACCAAAAAAGGAAAAGAAAAAAACCAAGGCTATTGGGATTTGGGACAAGGGGTCCCTCTGCTTTGGAGGAATTACTACAGAGGTTTCCGATATAAGTTAAATAGAAATTGAGGGTGTTTCTAAAGAAATAAATTGTGAAGAGCACTCCAATAATATATCACACGATCACAGAAATTTACTAAATCTGTGCTTATCCTAAAAAAGATCACGTTTCTTTCTTTCTGAAGAAGCTGAAAGAGAGTTCTACTAACATTTGTACTCAAAACCCAAGCTTTTAGGTAACTACTAACATTTGTATGCGAAACCCTAGCTTTTATGTAACTACTTGAGTTATATTTAGAAAAACTCACCTTTAGTTTTTAAATGTGGAGATGCCTACCCATTCTATCCTATTCCAAAAGTTCCTCTTTTGCCCTCAAGATTATAGGATCTCTTAAGTTCATATATATTAATTATTACTCGTATACCCACTGTGAAAAGACTGTCAGCATTTTTAACTACATAATTTCTCTTCCTTTCCTATTATATGTTGTAATTTGTTGATATAGTTGCTTGCTTGCATGACCTCTGTTTACACCGTCAGGGTTATTTTAACGCCTTACTTTTTTGCATTGAGCAAATAATATTTTACTTGTCACCTTTGTAGTCTATAATTGCTAGGATCATCAGGTCACCACAACATACAACTCATATATAAGTTTGTATATTCACTGCAGAAATTTACTCTTCAAGTAGCAAAACGTTCAAGTTAATTCCTTTTAATTATTTCTCTTAATATTCCACAAATAGGCGTCAGCCAATTAATTAATTTGTGGTCAGTATCTCACAGTTCAAGGCAGCAGGTATTACTGTTATCTAATGCACATAGTATTGACGTCAACATATTTTTACAGGTGGGGCCCAAGGTACCCTGGAGTCTGAACGACAAGTACCCAGTAATGTTGTCCAGTTTCTTCGGACTCTCTTTCCCGGTGGTGAAATCAACATTGAAGATGCCAGTTTCCAGGAGATTAGTGGTTCTATTCCTGCTCATCATTCAATGGCATCAAGTTCTGTTGCAAATGTTCAAGAATCAGAATCAAGAACTACTGATGAAGGAATGTTTTTGTCCAACATATTTCACCAAATCATGCCATTTACAGCCCAAGGAGGTGAGCCGGATATGCCTTCAGTAGAGGCAAATGCCTCTGAGCGTCAAAACACTCCAGATTCTTCTGCACAAGTAAGCAATTCTGACAAGACCGCCTGTGATCTATTCATCGTGCTGCCCATTTTGAAGGAGCAGTATTTATCTGTTGCAAATTACGACTCCATGCAGGCTTGAAAATGATACATGTTTGAATTTCCATTCGGCATCTTCATATGCACATTCTTTTCCAACAAAGATCTAAAAAAGTGGGTTTTTGCAGGCTTCAAATCGGGATGCCGAAACATCTCGCAGACGTGGTGATTCAGAAGCAGGTGCTCCAAGCTCAAAACGTCAAAAGGTGCTTTCACTGAAAAATTATCATTATCTTTATATATTTATTTAATTTTAATCATTCCATGCATGCATATCACCAGATAATGTTATAATTTGACTTGGGTTGGTAATATGATGCCTGCTGTGCCAATTGTTCTTTCAAAAGCAAGTATGAGCAGATAGATGCATAGAACTGGGGGCTTTTGTGGTGTGTTTGGCCGTTGTGGTAGTCTTTGATACCCATGTGTAAATTTTCTTTGTTTTGCAGTCGTTTCCAAATGTTCTATCTAAAATCCTAGGGAAATTCTGAAATTAGAAAATACAGTATTTAGGTCCCTTTGAATAACCCCTTTGTTTCTATTTTCCTATTTTAAGCTAATAAACGCTACTTCTACCTTTTACATTTCTTTTGTCTTTGTTATGTTTATCTGCTGTTTAGAAACGCTTTTGAAATCTTAAAGTAGAAATCATAATTCATCGTATTATCAAATGGGATTTAAAAAAGGGTTTCTCTCTCTCTTCCTTTTTTGGAAAATTTCTCCATGTTTTAGAAGTGTTCTTAAAATCTCAAAATTGAACAAAGTATTCAAAGAAGTGAAGTTTCCAAGTTTTGGCATCATGCTTTGATCTTTTCTACTTTGAACATTACTCTTCTCGTTAATTCAATGAAAAGTCTGGTTTTCGTTTAAAAGATGAGAGCATCAAAATTTCAAAAATGAAGAACTAGGAAAACTCCACAATGGGGTCTTAGCTTTTATAATCTATGGTGGCAAATATTTCATCATGAAGTGTAATTGATGAATGGATTATAAATATGATATTAGTGATGCTAAGCAGAGTTTTCTTTGTTTTTTGTTTTCTTATTGCAGAAAGATTGATACAACAAAAGGCGTCTAGATATTATGGATGGGATCTTAATCTGCAATTGCACCTTCAAACTTCTGGGAACGAAAAATTATCACAAAACAGAGTCCAATTAATGGTGGAATTCACTTTGAGAGTTTCAAGCAGAGCACCACAGCCTTTGCCAATTAAGTGTACTATTTTTCATTCTCTTTTTTTGCATTTCCCCTCCCTCCCTTGGCTACTCCCTCCCCTGGCTCCACCCTTCCCCATCACCTTGTACGATATCGTGTGACATTACTATTTTACCCCTCGTCCCCCCTTTGCCCCGTACCTGGAACCCGAAATGGAAAAGAAGTAAAATGAAAGCATTCTTCGAATCTACAGTGTTCCCATATTTGTGAATGATCATAAAACTATTAGATAAAGTCCTTATAAAGCACATCTTCTGCTTCTTGAAACTGTGATTTGTCTTCCATCTGAGATTGCAAGACTGCTCCAGTTGAATTTCATATGTTTTACCCTTATTAAGAGAGAGCCCCAACACTCATTTGCCCTTTGTATTTGCCTTTTTTTATGTTGCAAACATTGTTGATATGGAAGAGAAATAGAGTAATTGCACAAAAATTTGAAGCACTCTTATGTTTGTTATCTATTTACTTCTATTCAATTTGAGGGACCACCCACATGATCTCGTCTGGGTGTGTATATGGTTGGTTTGTACTATACATGTCAAGACTTATCATTACTCTTATCTTTGTTTGACTCGTTTATTAGGCAAAGATGGTTTATTTGACTGTGGATTGGTGTAATGGTCAATAGGAACCATGAAATGAGCTATCTCGTGATTGCAGTTGCGACTGTTGGAATTAGATAGTTTGTGAATCTTGAAGTCGTTGGGGTGCATGTTTGATTAAGGTGACTCAACTCGAGCATGAGTTAAGACAGACATGTATGTTAACAATCTCGCGATATTTAGTCAATTTGGTAGTGATTTGGTGTGCTTGATCGAAGTACTATGACATGATCTCATCTGGAATTTGAATCAATGTAATGTGTTAATGTGATTAGATCTTGACTAGATGTTGTTTATGCATGAATATGAACTGTTTAAAAAAGAATTTAATACCATGGATTAAAAATTGAAGTGCAACTTAGATTTGATCATTGGAAAGATCTTGATTTGGATAATAGATCTAGGTTTGCACATTTAACCTAGCTGTATTTGCTTCCAATAGAGAGAACATTTTGCAATGTCAAGGTCCACCACTTGCTTATGGGGCTCTACATTGTTGGCATTACCCCATAAAAAGTTGGATGTTGTTGGATTAGAGATACAACAAAATAAGGCATCTTTCTTAGGTTGGCTTTGTATATAAAAATGATTTGCTGATTGGCATCCAAGGTAAGGCTGGAATCCTTGTAGTCACTTTAAACCTTTGTTTTTGTGGCCCATATTTATGTTTGCATGTGGGTTGTGGCTTTAGATATTCTTTTATATCATCAATTTCCTTTCTAAGGCCATTACTCTTGGTGGTGCGTCCTTAACCTATTTCATGTGATTGATTCTAGATTATAGTTGGAGAGAGAGAAGCCAACTTTGTTGCCTCTCTTGTAATTGCTATTTGATTATGATATGGTTTGTTTTTCAAGATCGAGAGGAATTGAATCTTATATTTTGAATTCTATTTTGAGTTAACTTACGATAAATTTGCTACCACTTTCAAGATCGACAATCTATTGTAATTGTCATCCAACTCATTCATACTTTTTGTAATCTCGTTGGCTTGAACTTTTCTTTTTTTGAACGTTATTCTCTTTGTCTACTCACAAGCTCTCTCCACTTTATTAACTGGTACGTGACTATATTAGCTAGAGCACCCTAAATTGAAAGCAACAAAACCAACTAACAAAAGAAAGAAGGGTAGAAAATGAGACATAGTCGAATGTATCAATATATGAAAACAAAAAAAGAAGACGTGATCTAGTTTTTTTGTTGATTAAGATATGAAAAATAGTGGATGGTATAATATGCAAGTGTTGAAAGTAGGAAAAAGGAAGAAAAAGAACCTAAGTTGAATTACATTGTTAAAATGTGGGAAAGTTGTTGGAAGATGTAGAATATTTATGGTTGAAGAAACTTGTAAATCATGAGGTTAAACAGTAGAAGTATTAGTAAAAGTGGAACAAAGAAAGAAGCTGAAAGATTAAAGTTGGACACTTTTTAAATATAAGGCTAACCAAAAACCACTTTTAATTTAATCCACTTTATTCCTTCCTTCTAGAAACATAAAATTTGGATCCATATCTAATCTTTGTACAAAATCATGAAATTTAGATTCAATCCTACGTTTCAAATGTCTAAATCTTAAAGTTGTTGGATTTACGAGATGATTGATATAGTGCATATGTGAACTTGCTTTTAACTTAAATTACAATCTTTTAATACATCTTCTAGATGGAGGATTAGAACTTCGACGTTTAAAGAGAATTTCACGAGTAATAAATAAGAAATTTAAGTTTTAATGGCATTGAAGATGCAAACTACACAAATTCAAAATTGTCAACCAAAATATTAGGTAAAGGGGTATTTGATATGCAATTAATAATAGAAATGAAAAGGGACCACAAAGCCATGTTATTGTTGGACATTGACATCTTAAACCAACTAAAAAATAATAATTCTTACCCAATTTAATTAATCTAATCTTTTCGGTTTGATTGAAGAAGCCTTCCACTTCGATTGGTATTCTTTTTCACGAAAAGCAAACATGAGATAACAAATTCAGTCTTTCACAAAGATTTTGTATAACTGTCCCAAATTCAAGTCGATTATGTTTCGCCCTCGGAGAAAGACGATTGAACAATTCCCTATATACCATGGTCCTTGCAGATTTGGTCATGCATATAATATATATAAAAAAATCAGATACTTGATGTTTTTCTATTTGATTGAGATCTCAATTCCAGCGGCGATCTCATTAGATATCTTACCATTGGAATCCTTCTTTTTTCCGACTCAGTTCCCCATCACCACAAAACCCCAATCAGATTCAAGCATTGAAGTAATTCCTTTTGGGTTTAAAATACAACTCTCAATGGTCTATGTTACAATCATTACTTGAATCTTTAGCTCAATATATTCATACATTTCTTAGAATATCGAAAAAAATTTAAAAGTTCATACTACATACTTATTCTAAGGTTTTATTATATCCATTGTATTTACAATCTACCCTTCAACTTAATTTTCTTTTATTAGAAACTTCGCTTCATGTATCATTTTCATAATTATTAAACAAAATATCGACTTTCTTCTACAAACTAGATGAAACCGATTAAAATACCGTTTTATTCTCTATATTTTGAGTTCGTTTAATTTTAGTAATCATATTTTTAAATATTAAATTTTAGTCCTTATACTTTTAATAAATTTTAAATTAAATTCCTCATATATGTTACTAACCATGACGATCGAATTCAAAGGATGAAAGTAAATGAACTAAAATTGAAAGCTTTGAACTAAAATGATATATTTTTTTTTTAATAAAAAATGAAACTTGTCAATTTCTATTTCTAGAGAAGGTGAGAGAAATTACTTTTATGTGAAAACAATATAAAGAAAAAAAGAGAAACCAAAATTTGAAAAAAGTCATTATCATGAATGCATCATTTTCCAATGGAATTTCCTCTCAAATTTCCATTCCCACCTATCATTAACTCAAACCTTCATTATCATATCTTTTTCTAACAAATTTATTTAATTAAAAACCCACCGACTTAATTAGTAATAATAAAAGTAAAATCAACAATAATTAATTAACTTTAATTGGGAAGCACACAAATTGTTATTTGGCATATTAGGCTATTTAATTTTTTTATTTCTATTTTTATAATTTTCTTTTTGGAGATTAAAATTTTAAAAATATAAAAAGTAATATAAAGTATTGAAAGGAAATTAGAGGTTAGTGAATGTGTTGCGTGGCCCTATGTGACAAAATGCTAATGTGAAAGGAATAAGAGAAATGGTATAAACTTCTACATTTAAGAATATTTGACTTTTCAATTTAAATCATTGCTCATAATAATTTCTAAAATATCTACTTTCATTTTATTAAAGTGATAGGTTACTTTTTTAAGATTTTTCTTTTCCCTCAATGGATATAAAGATTTTTTAAAATAAAAATCTATTAATGAATTTGATATCTCGAAACTTATAGATATCATTATCTATTATTAAATCTAAAATTTTGATCTATTTTGCTATATTTGAAAAAAAATCTATAGATGAATACGTTTTAAATTTTTATAGTAAAAAAACTAATAGATAATGTACTTTTTAAAATATACACAGTAAAAATAAGAATGTTTTAAATGGTAAAATTGTTGAAAATATAGAAAAATTCTAATTTTTGTCGACGATAGAAAACAATTAGAATAGGAGGATTCAACTCTCAATTTTAAATGGTAAAATTGTTGAAAATATAGAAAAATTTTACTTCTTATCAACAATAAACGACTTGAAATATTTTGAAGTGCTTTTTATGAATTAAAAAACAAGTTTTTATCAAGCCCACTTTAAGAGAGTGCTATATGATGAATAAATTAGATTAATGTTAGATTAGTTATAGTGATACACACACAAAAAAAAAAGAGAGAAATGTATTAAAGACAAAAAGGATCCTTTTGATATAAATATTGCAATAACTTTGAAAATTATAGGATGGAGAAATTATAAATGTTTGGATCGAGTGTTTTGGGTGCGATTTGTAATGCAATATTTATTCGTCTGACAAATTCTCGTTTAACCTTTTTTTTCACTGTTTTCGCACTTTATGCTTCACAATCTCATTTTTACTTTGTCTTTTTATTACTCACACTTTCTAACACTTCTTTAATTCACATAATCCCGATTATATTTCAACTATTCAAACAGCACCTAAGAACACATAATTCCTAAAATATTCATTTTTGTTTACAGTTTTATCATTTAAAATAATTACTTCAATTCTTAATAGATACATTTTCATGTCAACAAAAAAAAATCTATGATTCAAATCTAGTTCAAAACAACGAAAAAAATTTAATTAAAATTTTAGCCTATGTCATTAGAAAAAATCTTCATAAATAACTCTATGACTTGATAAAACACTAAAAAATAGTTCAAAAAAATTATCAAACATAACCTTTACCATCAAAACTATTTATGAGTGTGTCAACCGTAAGAACTAAATTATAATTATAAATCATATAAACTAAAGGGTTTTTTCAAAAAGAAAAAAAGAAAAACCAAACTATTTATACTTCATATAAAAAATCACTAAAAGACAAAATTCATTATTAATGATTAAATATTTTGTCAATTCTTCTGTTTTTAATTAATTACGTGAACCTAAATTTCGATTTAATCTTGTTGCTTTTTTTTTTTTCTTAAAAAAAGTGAGGTCTCTTGTGAATAATATTATTTGTTGGTGATTGGTATTAGTTGAATGTATATATATATATAAATAAAAAAAGGAAGAAGAATGTGTGAATTAGGTTCTCAAAGTCTCTTTGTCATGTAAAGGTAGCTATCCCCATAGATGCCTATTTCTAGGGATGGAATACCCACCATTCATTTCAACAAAGAGAGAGAGAGAATGAGTGAGTGAGAGAGCTTTACAAGCTAAAGAGAATGTGACAAAAAAAAAAAAAAAAAAAAAAAAACTTAATGTCCCTACATTTAATATTTATATTAAATATTCATAAAAAATAACAAATATTTATATTTATATTAATATTGCCCTTTGCCTTCCCATTCACTATACAAGGAATGTGAAACATGCAAGCTCAAATATTTAATGTCTTACCATTTCTTAAAACTCAAAAGTCAATTCTTTTATCTAAAAAGAGAAAAAATAACTTTGGTTTAGCAACAACGTCCTCGTTCAAAGTACATAACACTAATTAAGGTAATTCGAGATTCTAACATATTTCTAAAAGAAATTTACGAGAGAAAGATCATGGGATGAGTACCAAAAACAAAACTCCACCACAAAATTGTAAGCGACAAAATTACAATTAACACTTACAATGAGTAAGTTCGTGCAATTTTATAAGATTCGTGGACGACTCGTTGAGAACATAAATGATGTTTATCGTTGTTGCTATTGAAAAGAGGTGTTAAGTCATTATTTGTCGGTGGACTCAAACTTAAAAGTTAAGTTGCTGTGTCAATATCCTCTCCATTGAAATTTACTTTATAACTCATGATCAGATACCTACAAATGAGGATAAAAATATAGATATATGATGTACCATTTCAACTTCAACTACTTTTGATGTAATTTTTCCATCATTATCTTTAAGAACCAAACAGTTCTTTTTTTTGTGAAGTGAAGGATACAATCAGACTCCAATCACCCAACTTTAAAATTCTCACTAAAAAAAGAAAAAGAAATGAAGGGTAATTTTCTCAGAAAGGAAATTAACAATATTTACACAAAAAGTTTTGAAATTTAAATGTGGGGTAGTTGAAAAGCAGCAATTGAATTTACAAACATTGAACATTTCCCAATTCAAAATGAAATTTAAAAATTTAATCTTTATTTTTATATAAATTCATATTTTGATGTTGAGATTACGCTTATACAGTCCCAACCAACCGATTTCCAGCCACGCTTTCAATAGAAAAATCTGGAATTTAAATCTTCTCTGTTTTGTAGCTTGACTCAATACTCTCTATATTTCTTTTGTTTTCTTGTTTCTTCCTTAAAACAGGGTTTTTTCCCCTTTTCTTTTCATTTCTCACTTTTCCCAGTAAACATATTCTGAGAATCTTCTTCGCCCTCCATTATTTTTCCTCTGTTTTTTTTCTCTCTCTCTCTCTCTAGCTTTCTGCTTTCTTCTGTTACTTTGGATACCCACCTACTGCAAGTTGAAGAGAAACTGAACCACCAAACTTCTCTCATAACCTTTTTATTTTCGTCTTTCTTATTTTATCGTCATGTGTGTGACGGATGCAGAGCAGGTTGGGACTGAGAGACCAAGTTCTGGGGTTAATAATACCAAGCCATGGCCTATGCATTGTGAATTTTTGCAGAATCAGATGGGGAATCCTGATAAGGAGTCTGCTCTAACTGGAACTAGCGACCGAACTCGCTCTGGGAATTCTTTTCCTGTACGAATTTTGCTTCCTTTATACTCATTTCTAGGGTTTTCTTCCCTTGATTTGTATTGGGGTTTCCTTTTTCTTGTTGGGGTTTTGATAAAAAAATTTAAAAAGTTGTTTTTGTTATTATTTCTTTTGTGGAATTCTCTCATGGGGTATCATGGTTTTGCTTTTTTTTTTTTCTTTCCCTCCATTTTTGTGTTTCTCTCAACTGAATGTAGCTGATAATTCATGTATTTGGTTGCTTTATTTCTTCCCTTTTTGTGTCTGTGTGTGTGTGTGTTTAGGGGGTGCACTTAAACTGGTGGTGGCTTTCTCTTCTTGTGTTTTGCCTTTTCTTTTGTTCTTCTATTTGGTTTTCCTTGCTAATTTCAGCTTTGTTTTTATGTTAAATCTGATCTGATAGTTTCTTATCTTGTTCAATCCAGAGTTGCTGCTTCTAAATATGTTGGACAATTTTCAATTATAGTGTTTCTTGTTATTTTCTTCACTGTAATTGATTTGAAAGTACTAACGTTTTAGGAACAACTACTTTTTGTCCTTAATGTGCTCCTTAAAGATTCCGTTATTTTAGTCCTTTCATGTTTTAATTGAAGTTCCATTGTCAATTTTCTAAAGTTTCAAGCATAAAGTTTTTTCTTTGCATAGCTTGTACAATTCTTACTTTAATTTATTGTCCCTTGGTATGGACCAAAAGGAAAGGATAGGGAGAAAAACTAACAAAGAGTGTTTTATTCATGAATACTACTCTATGGTAATAGACTTTTCTGTTGAAATGTATGGTTGAAATTTTTTTTCCGAAGAATGCATCGCTGTAACCTTAACTAACAGTTCGTTGGCTTTGTAATACATCAAAATTTAAGTGTCACATGTAAAGGCTAACCATGCCAACCAGTACATTTGAGTAGTTGAATTGCCCTTAATTTTGGTCCTGTTCTCACTTGTACGAAGGCTAACTCTAGAATGAATTTACCTTCATTAAATTAATTTAAGAATCTTGTTAGCTGACGTAGATCCAAACTGACCAAATCTTCCCTTAAATTGGACACTTCTGTGGATTGATGGATATGCTAACATTATATGTTGTCCTAAAATCACGTCTGTTGAAACTTCTTGTAATGATATGGGATCCCTTTGGTTCTCCATTTGTTGTTATACCGCTTCTTGAAGAGTGAACGTATGTGCAAGAATTGTTCTTGCATAAATTGTCCCATCTGATGTTGGACAATTACATTTTATAGCATGAACTAAATATTTCCTTCTTGTTACTTTGAATTCAAGTATTGGCTTCTCATTCGTCCCAACTTGTTGATTGTTCCATTATTTTCTTGTTTTTGTAGCTAGAAAGCATTTCTGAGGATGCTGCAGTTATAGACAAGAAGGAGAACCCAGCAACTTTTGCTCCAGCTCTTAGATCAGGAGAATGGTCTGACATTGGAAAGCGTCCTTATATGGAGGATACTCATGTATGCATTCATGACATGGCTAAGAAGTTTGGTTGTAGTTTTCTCAATGAGGAAGCTGTCTCCTTCTATGGTGTAAGTTCATGTATATATTTTCTGTACTGCAGTTATAGTTTAGATGAAACGTACTAGAGCAGAGAAACTGTTGCTCCTGAAGTTCATACTCTGATTTGAGAATTTCCCCTAAGAGTTCTAGTGAATAATCTTCACTTGAGATGAGAAACTGACATAGAATCAGAATCCAGAACATTAGTTCTGTCTGTGTCTTTAACTGCCTTTTGTCGTTAGTTCAGCTAGGAAGAAATCATTCTCTTGGATTTCTTGGTAAAGCTGTTCTGCCAGTTTTCTTTTAACTATAAAACAAACTGCATTCAGCTAGACTAAGTTCTAGAAGTGGTTTCTGAGAAAATTCCCCTGATTCTTGCCACTAAAGGGATTTTTTTTTTTTTTTTTACATGAAAAGGAATCCATACTAAGGTTATCTTGCCAAAATGTGAAACCCCATAGAGAACACAGCATGAAACAAATTTATCCTCTAGTCTGTATGAAAAAGGCCCCTCAAATTCATATCAATTACATTTGAAAACTAATACGAAAAAACATAGAGAACTCTAAATTGACCAGTTGAATTGATGCTGTGGGAATGAATTTGAGAATGCAGGATATGAAAAAAAACACAAGACAAATCAAACTTGTGAATCAGAGTAAAGTGCTTAAAAATTAACATAGAGTAGTTTCAAGGCTTGACTTGGGTGAGAATCGAACAAGATGTTGAAAAGCAGGTTGCTTATTGTATGTTGAAAAACAGGTCTTTTGTAGCCTAACCTTCACTGAGTAGCTGTGGGAAGATTAAAGACAGAATCTGTTTCTTTTCCCTTTGGAAGGACTATTTTGATGAAAAAAAACTGTCATGAAGTGTGTAATATCTTACCGTTCACTATCAGATGGTATGATATAGTGGGTTATGGTGACCATCCGTCGATGAGATAAAAATAGGCAAGTTGATGGTGGCTATTTATTGATTTGGTGAAGGGTGCATCTTAAGGAGCATTTGTGTAGGGTTCATCCAATAGGATTTAATCAACATCAATACTCGCTTAGTGGTAGCCAATTTGACAACAAACATTTCAAGACACGTACCCCAAATTTCTCCAAACCTTCCAACACCTTTTTGCCCCAGCCATGCCTCTTGAGAGTCGAAACCCAACACAATTTTAGGAAAGCTGGTTTCCTTTTCTTTTCAATAAAAATGAAATCTAGCTGCTAGTTGCTGTCGCCGCTCTTGTTTAAGCAGTGGAGCGTCCGAAGGACTGATTTATGGAATATAGCCTTGATCTTTCTTTTCTCGTATAAGTAACTCAGCCACGGCGCGGAAGGCTGCAAGTAATCCGTAAGGCAGTCAGCCCCTACCTATAAGTTGATCTTCGATAACACTCATTCACTCACCTATCTAATGGAGATTCCTTCCTACGAGTCTGATTTCATCTTCCTAATATCCATCTTTTCTTCTAAGCCGTCCTAGGTTTTTCCTACTTTTCACTTTGAGGATGAGATCATGAGGCAATGTGTTTTGATGGATAGCATCAGTAAGCCCATGGTCTTTTTGACATGTGCTAGATATAGGAAGAAGAAACAGATCAAGGAATATGTGTCATTTACTTGGCCAATGCAAGTTTCACAAGTGTGGAAGCATTGCTATGGGGGGTTCAATAGTCTTATTGTGTTGTCATTTGGTCAGTAAGGAATAGGGTAAGGAAAAGCCTGAGATTGTGTTTGTACACTTTTGAAAAAAAAAAAAAAGGAATAGGGTCAATTTTGCTCCTGTAATTGGAGTTGACCAAGCTCTCAGGTTTGTTGGCAGAGCTAGTTTCTGTATCTCATCTCTAGCCATATATTAGAAACAAAAACATTCGGTCGTCTTGTCCATTCACTTTGTAAGGTTTGTATTTGTACCCAGAAAGGTGCTGGTGGCAAATGAGATCATTGTGTTCAGCCCCTCCTCCTCTGGGTAGTGGCTTTCGAACTGAATAATTTAGCAAGAGATGAGATTTTGGTTCTATGCTTTGATAAAAACCTTGAGTGTAGAAACTTCTGGTCTTTAGTTTGTTATAAATAATTGGTTTTGCCTGAATAAATAGGTATTTGACGGACATGGAGGAAAAGGCGCTGCACAGTTTGTTCGTGACCACTTGCCAAGAGTCATTGTTGATGATTCCGACTTTCCTTTAGAGCTTGAAAAGGTTGTCACAAGGTCATTTATGGAGACTGATGCAGCTTTTGCTAGATCTTGCACTCTTGAAACATCTCTATCTTCTGGCACAACTGCACTCACCGCCATGATATTTGGAAGGTAATCACTTGCCTTGCTTTTACCTTTACTTTCAAATTCCTTGTTCTCTTTACCTTTTGTGAACTTTGAACTTCATGGTGGCAGAGCATCAGAATAGTCTGTGAGCACGGCCTTAAGATTCACAAGTGAAATATGTTAAAAGATAATTTAAAAAGTTCTGAGCTATCAAAGCTCTGTCGCTTTCTTGCTAAATGTGCACGCCATTGTTACTAGTGATGAATTGTTAGTTTCTGAAAGATTTTGATCTTCTAGTATATACATATCTGTCAGACTGTCATCATTTTCTTTTATCTTCTAATATACACATCTGTCATCATTTCTTTTATCTTCTAATATACACATCTGTCATCATTTCTTTTATCTTCTAATATACACGTCTGTCATTATTTCAAACAGGTCTTTGCTTGTAGCAAATGCTGGCGATTGCCGAGCAGTACTATCAAGACAAGGATGTGCAGTAGAAATGTCTAAAGACCACAGGCCTTCCTGCACAAAAGAAAGAAAGCGAATCGAGGCCTTAGGTGGATTCATCGATGACGAAGATTACCTAAACGGTTTGCTCGGAGTTACACGTGCTATAGGAGATTGGCATCTTGAAGGAATGAAGGAAATGAGTGAAAGAGGTGGACCGTTAAGCGCAGAACCTGAACTTAGATTAATGACATTAACAAAGGAAGACGAGTTCTTGATCATAGGTAGCGATGGAATATGGGACGTCTTTACAAGTCAAAACGCCATTGATTTTGCTCGGAGGAAGCTCCAAGAACACAATGATGTGAAAATTTGCTGCAAGGAAATAGTAGAGGAAGCCATAAAGAGAGGAGCAACAGACAATTTAACAGTAGTATTGGTTAGCTTTCATTTGGAGCCTCCTCCACCTGTAGTTTTTCAAAGGCCAAGATTTAGAAGAAGCATTTCTGCTGAGGGACTTCAAAACCTCAAATGTCTTCTAGAAGGTTAGAAACTTTAAAGACATTCATTCTTGTTAATTGGCCAGAGAGACTTTCATAATGAATTTTCATGGGGTAGAAAAGTTTCAGCTCTTAACCTTGTCTCAAATTTTATCGAAAGCTTCTTCTGGGTGCTGCCCCAATGAGAGGAAATTAGGATCTAAAAAAAAAAAAAAAAAAAAAATGGAATTGTATAATCACATTTCCTTTTTTTCTTGAGTGTCTCTCTTTGGTCAATAATGGAGGATTATACTAAATTGATAGGGAAATATCATGTATATTGTCTCTACTTTGTAAATAAAATTGTTTTGTTTTGTTTCTTATTCATTCATCTTTGCTTATGATTTTGCTGAGTTCTAAAAATAATCCAACTTGCTGAATATATTTTGTTAAAATTGCGTTACATAAGACTCCTAATTCGATTTATTAAAACTTAAAAGGATATCCATTTATTTTGAATTCTAGCAGAGGCTTGTCAAATTTTGATGAAACAATATAAACATTTGTTGTAATCCCTGCATTTGTGTTTTATTTTCATTTATCCTAATTTGTTTTAAAAGTTGAGATTTTGTATGGTTTATTAATATTTTAATTTAATCCTTCATTAATTTTGAATGTTAAAGTTAGGTTGTCACTTATCATAAACCTACCTAGCAGGGTACTTGGTGAAATAACAAAAGAACATTTTTTTAATCCCATTTAAGACTATGGGCTTATAAAACAATGTAAGGTTACCATCAATCAATTTGGGAATGTTTATATTTGAGATTAGTAATGCCTGTTTATATTTGAGATTAGTATACCGAGAGGTATGTGTGTGCATATGCTTCAATCAAAACATGATACGACACGATTAAAAAGCATTGCAAGCTCGAAAGAAACCAAGGCATCTTATAGTATGACATGATTAAGAAACCAAAGTGAAATCACCAAAGTTTTTTTTTCTTTTTGAGAGATGCATATCCCCAAATCTAAATTCGGATTTCTAATTTGGTAGAGTAACCAACAAGACATGAATATATCATTAGCTAATCTCAAGGAGGTTGATTCTAATTCTTTCATTTCCATTCTAAACATGTAAATGCAACCAAATCTGCCTTCCTGGTTTCACATTACAAGGTTAATACATACTCTAAACATTACAGTATAAATTCCTAAAATATGTATTCAGCTTCAAAATCCCTTAAAATTAGCAGACAAAGGAAACTTCTCTGAAGATAAGATCTACAAATCTGAGTCTGCTTGCCTATCTTCTAATATATAATAAGAATGATGGTTGTTGACTCAAGGCAGGATATGGGAGGAAGTGAAGAGAAATAACTATTGTACAACACTTGGATTCACCAACAAATCAGATCAAACATTTTTTGGATGAGCTTCAATTATATCATTTGTTGATGAAGATCAGCTGCTTGCTGAGCCAGCTCGACCATCATTGCCTCGTCGAAGAACTTGTTTATGCTCACATCCTCGCTCATTCCCTGTAAATCCCAGCAAAGCTAACGTATTAAGGCAAGAACTCTCTGTTTTTCATTTTGTCAAGCTATTGTTTAGCAGAATAATAATCACTACGGCATCAGAACCATCTTGGGGAAATAAGAACGTATAATTCCAAGCATGAACTTCAAATTTTGAAGTTCGGTTATTGTGCAAAGAGCACTTATAAAGCCATGCATGTATATAGCATACAGCCGCCCTTGCATGCATGATAAGATCGTGAACAAAAATAAGCAGGAGGTCTGACCTTTCTACGCCTTGTCTTCACCATGAATTCACGAGCAAGGTGTTGAATTGGTGCTGGCTCAAGAGGCCGTAAAACGATGCTCTTATCAAGGGGATCGCCAGGAACAATGGCCCAGTGGTCAAACACAGAGAGACAAAAAGCCTGGCCTTGCGTATGATAACGCAAATCCGTCTCAAAGCCAAAAGATTCTATAACGGGTAAAAATGCCTGGCAAATAGTAACGGGTAAAATAACATAAGAAATTGAGTCTATCATGCCTTTGTATCCTATAAATTTCCTAGTGAAAATGAAACCCTGTTGTCCAGATCGAAGATCTTGAATAGTGAAATGGACATGGAATCTTGACATGAGAGAACAATTTGTTAATACTATTCAGTGATCGAGTGCAGTAGTGAAGCAGTTTCACTACTGTTCAGAGAAAAAAATTCAATATAGTGAAAGTAATTATCAAGACCCTTAACATTTTTAGATAAAGAGTAATTTTAGTCGATAAAACCTTGACAATGTAAGCTGGAGTCCCTGGTTGAGCAACATCAGCTGTAACATGTCCACGCCTCCGGGATAGGACAGTATAGATTGCAGAGACACAATCAATGGGCGTTTGTATCTACAATAAAATAATAAAAAATTTACTCAAAACAACAATAGAAGAGTTACATGTAGTGTTTACAAAATGTTTTAGGTTTGGTACAATTTAGAAGTACTCTTCACAAAAAGTCAAACACCAGAAGTGATTTCCAAAGAAGCCAATAGGTTTTTTTTTTTTTTTTTGAGTATGTGAGATGAGATCATGAGGGATCAAACCAAAAAATAATTTTGTGGCCATCATATAGTGATTGCTCCCCTTACCTACATGTACACCCAAATGCGCATGGTGAGATTATAATTTCTAGTCTCTCCTAAAACTAACGGTAAAACCGCCAACAGTGTTTATCAGTCTCCTTGAATCATTCTCATGGTATTATAATTTATCAAGTATTTTCTACTCAACACTTTATTTAATATATAACCTCTACTCTCCACACTTCCCCTCACAAATTTTTATATCGGGCATATTTTCTTTTATACCTTTACTCTTCAGGTCTCCTTCACTTACTTTCATAGATTCTCGCCAACTTTCCTCTTGGGCATCTTTTTAATAGTCTTCTCATTTCACACATTCCTTGCACTTCTTATTATCCACACATATTCACTTAGAAATACCTCTAAACATATTTTCTCTCCAATTCTCCAAACAAGAGTGAGTAATTAAGCAGTCTTTGTTGAAGCCACTATGAGTGTTTTTAATACACGACCTCTCGACATCACCACTAAACAGTAAGCGAAAAGAATTATTATACCCCATATTTGACTGCATAAAATATTAAAAAATAAAAATTTAACCTCAACATAATATACTGGTTCCATGAGTCGTGGGGTTGCCATAAGAAAAGAGGAATAGGCCACTCGTCGAGCTGTGGGAATGATCTGACCAGACCCACGATGCAGTGGCTCAGGTGCAATTCTAGCATCAACAATTTTGAACTTAACATTTCTAATGGGTTCATCACAAAGTGGTCCTTCTCTAGCTCCCCACTGAAACCTGTTAAAGGTATAAACGGCTTACATTGAGGAAGAAAAGGCAACAAAATTTAAAACATTTAAAAAATATTTACTAAAAACAAAAAGAAAAGGAAAAAAAAACAGTGGGGGAGCTAAGCCCCAGGGTCCCTTCCTCCGCCAGGAGAGAGAGAGAGAGAGCCATAAAGATAGTTTACCCTTGAACAATGGAATCCTTGACGGCATTCAGCAAATTCTTGTCTACTTCAGAAGAGAGCGTATCATCTAATAGAATGTTAGGTCCCTGAAATTTGATTAAAAGTTTAAAAATCAAGAACAAAAATGCAGTACAAAGCACATGCTGCTTATCAAAATCTCATATATATAGTTATAGAAGATGCTAGCCTATCATGATGGCAGAAATTGATTTTAATACATGACAATTTCTTCTTTTTTTATGAAATACATGACAACTTCATTGAACCCTGAATCTTTTACCACTATGCCTAAAGTTGGAGTTACCAAATGCCAAGTATCAGGAAGATTACTAAAAGGACAAGTCAGACAATAAACTATACCAAGTCGATCTGGAATTCTGCATTGAGCAAAGTATCAGTTTTACTTTTATCCTCTCACAAGAAAACGTCAAATTCTGTGTCCATTTAGAAGTTATGTATTTTGGTAAAGAGATAACCGGCTACAAAAGTTACCTGCTTATCAGGGCCAAATGCCCATATAGACCTTGCAGCCAGCAAATCCCACTCATATTTTGTCTGGAAGAAATCTCCGAGTTTCTTTCTTGACCAATCAAGGCTTACAACACCATTCTCAATGTCTTCTGCAAGTCCTCTCTCCAATGGCTCTGCAATCTAGAAAATTTTTTTTGAATCACCACATCACATTCCAAGTATTTTAAACCTACAGAATAAACTAAAACAGCCAAATTAGAAAATTGCCTACCATGGTTATTTTATTCTTCTTGTTAGGAGTCTCAGCAAAACATTTCATTGAAGAAGACTCTACAACTGTTTCACAAAATGAAACGACAGGATCGGCTACCTATAAGATGGGTTACAGAAAGGAAAATCATCAGAGAAGAACAAAGAAAAAAATTGGGAACAAAAGGTGAGAGACAATAGGGTAAAAGAATACCTTGACTTCTACTTCCGAGTAGAGCTCTCTAAGATCCTTCATAATTGAATCCAAGTAGAGCTCTCCTGTGCCTAAAATGGTATGCTCGCCTGATTCCTCAACTTTAGTGATTGCTAGAGGATAGCTTTTGCTGATCTTCCGAAGACCCTCTACCATCTTTGGCAACTCACTTGGATTTAGAGGCTCAGTAGCTGTTTTTACCACAGGAAGGGTATTGAATTGAAGTGGTCGGAATATGTAAACATCCTCATCATAATCTACATTAGACAGAGTTGCAGTTTTCATAATAGATGCATCCACTCCTTCTATGAGAACCCAAGATCCAGGAGGAGCCTCAGCAATGGGAACCCTGTCTCGAGCTTGATAAAGCCATAATTTTGTTACTTCCTTAACTGTCATATCTTCCTCATCCTCTGGGGAATAGCCCTCACCCAATACCCGTACAGTCTGCCCTGTTTGAATCTTACCACTATAAACCCTACCAAACGCATCAAATACACTGCAGTCTGACTTGGGGTATAGTTTGGTGACGTTAACCATTAAAGGCCCAGAAGGATCACATTCTTCCATTGCTTTGTAAATCATGGAGTCTTTAGGCCCAGTATAAATATGATCAACCTTCCGAGAAGAAGCATCCCTGGGAGAAGGTATGTGCTGAACAAGCATGTCAGTGAATCCTGAAGCTCCACCAAAAACTGAACTACAAGCCAGTCTCAGCAAAGGCCTAACATTCAACTTGTAAGCTGCATTGCTAAGAGTAACACCAAGCTCTGCAAGAGTAGTCTCAACACTTTTCCTATGTTCACCAATAACTTGACTATATATTTTGTATAGCGGCTCAAGTACAAATTGAACAAATGACCTTTCTCCACCACTTGCAGGCTGTTTTTTCTTAAATCCTCTGGTATCAGGATGATAATAATAATCTCCCCAAAGACGGGTAGCAAACTTATCAGCATCAAAAGGGATTCCATGAAGTTTGACATATAACTTTGCAAATGATTGCAAAGTAAACGACCATCCTGCAGTAGCACTTGCAAAACACACATTTCCGGCGGCTGGGTCAATGACTTGAACATTTCCAGCAGTAGATGAGGCAGCAGATATATGATTATTAATAATTTCTAACGTATGCCTTAATTTATAGTATGCATCCCTTGGAGGCAATTTAAGTTCTGTAATCAGCCTGTCAACCTAGATACAAATACTATATCAGTATACAAATTAACACGTGGTGTTTGAGGATCCAACTTCTAAAAAACTGATGAAAACTCAAAAAGAATAAAGAAGGATAACCTTGTTAATTACAACAACAATGGGCAATCGCTCCTGAATTGCATGCCGTATAGCCCTCTCTGTATTGACCTGTAGATTGTAGAATACATTCTCATTAATGCCACCATGCATTTATTCCAACCTCAGTGCTCTCTCTATGAAACAGCAATATCAATAATTCCATAATAAATTAATCAATAAATTTAATAATAAAAAATTTAAAGTAAAAAATTTAAAGTAAAAAATTAAATTAAATTAAATTATTCAAAAAAAAAAAAAAAAAAAAAACTCCATGCAAGGCATATCGAACAACCCACACTCATTATATGGTTACATTCTGCAGTAAAATGATTGCACCAATCCAAAACCAAGGCGAAGAGGGTTAAATCTAAAATGAAGTGCCCCAGCCACAGGTAAAAGTAAATTGGGATATAAATTGATGTTTAAACCACTTAGAAGATAAAGAACGGAAATTTGCTGATTGCTTGGCAGCTATGAAAAAATTATAAACTTTAGCATATAAAGCTAAAAATATATAAATAAAAACTAGGATCGAGATTTATTAACTTACCATAACTCCTTCAGCAGCGTCTACGATCAACACTGCACCATCAGCAAGTCTAAGAGCAGCAGTCATTTCATCAGAAAAATTGGTATGGCCAGGGGTGTCCATTATATTGCAAAGGTATGATTTCGAATTGCCATCCTCGAGGACCAGTGACATAGGAACTGCCTTAATTGATATTCCTCTCTCCTGCTCGTCAATCCTAGTATCTGTGTACCTCAGATGTTTCTCTCCTTTAATATCAAATGTTGACATGTGATGTGTTTGCTCAATCAGCATATCCATGAAGACCGTCTTTCCATGATGTACGTGGCCTACAAGTGCAACATTGCGGACCAAAGTTGGATTGGACATGAGACCCACCAGAAATTGATTTGAGACATATGTTCTAGAATCTTTTACCCCGACCTCAAATTTTATATTTCTAACAGGCTTAATAATTGGTTGCTCTAGCGGTAGCTCATCTTCATCCATAACCAATGTTTCAACATCTTCACCATAAACCTCTTCTGCAGTTGGATAATATTTTTTGTCCTCTGCAAGGACAATCTGGTTGTCCATATCAACATCATTAGACGTTGTAATCCAACCATTTGAAGCACCACCTGCATCTTCTCCATCCGATACACCTTCATCTTCGTCAGGCTTCTCCATGAGGTCTTCATCTTCATCTTCGATGTCACTATCCTTATCAGAATCAATTTCGGGCCCTATGTAGTTTCCAAATTCATCATACAAGCTATCATCCATGCTTAGTATTCTCAAAGCTGCAAATATATAAGAAACTAGCTTAATTTTACGATCCATTCAACTAAAAGGCTTGGAATTCTATGTAGCTACTAAATACAGGCTGGACTTGTGTCTGTTATCTACATTTGCGAGGGAAATAAACAAGAAGCAGGGAGAGAACACTTCCCATAATTTTTTTATACAAGAAACACTTTCCATCGATACAAAATCAATCAAGCCATAACTACAATATCAGTCACTCCCAAGTGGAGCTTAGAAGAACCCACCCCTAGTGTTACCATACTTGAGTGACTGCTAAAGCCACAAACAGTGCGTAGAAATCCAATTCAATAAGAAGAAGAAGAAGAAGAAGAAGAAGAAGAAGAAACCTTAACTAGATCAAAAACATCTACCCAGTTCATTTAACTCATCTTTGAAAATTCTTTTGTTTCTTCCCAACAAATACTCCAAAGTAAGAACTAACTACACTGACCCACAAATCTTTTGCTGTACCCTTTACGAGGTAAGCACAAAGTAAAAACCGATGAATTCTTCATTCTATCCTTCAGAAAATGAGGGAAAAGTAACTGGAGTAGTTTCTCTTCTAAAGAATTGATGGAAAGGCAAAGAAAGACTAGAATTTGTAACAAGAGACTTGATAGCAACCAGAAAAAGAACCAATCTACATTGAAATACAAAGTAAATAAACTTACAAGCTAAAACAAGTGTTTCGAAAACCCTCCCCTCGACGGACAGTGATGGACAACTGTGGGAGACGAGAAGCGGCAAATGACGGCCGAAGACGGTAGAGAAAGCTCTGCCAGAGTAGGCGCAAGAGACGGAGGGTGATGATCAGTAGTGAAAATGCCCGGGAATGGTGGCGGTGGCGGTGCGAGAAGAGGAACACGGCGACGAGGGCGCCGGAGAGACGAAATGAAAAGCTTACAGTGACCTGGCTAGGGTATGGCCTGATTTGTCACGTGCATAGGACGCCAAATCGGGTCGGGTTTTTGGCTTACAAAAAGAACGCGCCGGCCCAATAACCCATCTCAGTATCGGGCCTTTTAGACAGAAGAATTGGGCCACATCCTAGCCCATTAAGAAAAATCATCCAGCTCATGGTCCATTAAGAAATGGCTCTCCCTCTTCTTCTTCTATCGATACTTCTCATCAAAAAAAAAAAATTAAAAAAAACTCACAAAATGATAGGAAAAAAACAAAATTAGGATTCAAAAGTAATCAATACATAATTCACAATCCACCAAAGAATAATATTAACTCATATCCAAAATAGAGAAAATATTCATAGACCGAACTTTCGAGAAATAACTAATTTTTTTTAATTTGATTCTCGAGACTTTAATAACTAATTTTGTTTAATCGGTTGTCCAAAGCTATCATTTGGTAAGGGATGAACATCTATGAAAATTCACCTCACTATGAAGAATCAATCACCATTCAAGTTATCAAAAATAAATAAATAAATAAATCTTTTAAATGATGAAGACCTAATTTCGCTCCCTCAACTATGTTAAATTTTGCACACCTCGAAATCAACACCTTCGAATATATACGCAACGTACTTCCATAAAATTTTAAAAGATGACTATGTCGGTTTTAGTTTAATATTAATGGCTAATAAGTAAATTTAGAACAACTATTATTAAATTTAGAATAATTAAATTTAAATATAATGATATATTTGTAATTAATTACAATAAAAAAGAACAAGGTGTCAAAAGAAAGTTTTTAAAATATGGTTGCTTTTTAATATAGTATAAATTATTATGGGAAGTGAGGGTAGAGGGGGCAATTATTTGTTTATTTCTAATTCACAAAAAGTATTAAAGTGGTTTAATTATTATTCCTTAATGATCTACATGTTTGTACTTTGGAGTATAAAAATGAATTAAATTGCTGTAAAGATGTCCATCTCGATCACACCAAACTGATTTGATTCCATTTAATATGAAACCATTTTCTAAACAAAATAAATTTGTCAATGAGATTTGATTTTCTGTTTAATTCAGTTATATTTAATTGTTTTTAAAAGATTCTTGCATAATTTATTCTTTTACACCATTGTTCGATGGAATCACCGATCTTTAAGATAAAAATAGATATGTTATTCAAAATTTTTATTGTTCGAGTCTAGTTGTTTTTAAATATAGAACCACTAAAATAAGAAAGTCATTGAATATACTTCAATAAACGGGTTAAAAATTACAATTTACTCTTACTTTTATCAAAGTAATAATTCTCCGTAAATTTTAGTTCGTGTAATAATATGAAAGTAGGTGAAGGAAAATGATATACTAACCTCAAATCTTATTATAGTGTTACATTGAGGTGAATATAAATTTTAACCTAAAGTAAATTAAATTTAAAGTTAAAATATCATTTTCATTCAATAATGGTTCAATAGTGTCAAATTTTACTCTATTGTAATTTTAATAAATGCTAAATTATATCCCTCTTTTTTTCAAAAAAAAAAAATTGTTGACATTTTTAAAAAATCCTATTGTTTCATTAGTATTTTTACTATAAATTTAAAAAAACATATTCACATTTTGCATTTTCCAAACATAACAAAATGACCTAAACTATTTACATAATTTACATAATGTAACAAATTTTCATATGATAGACACTACTTTTTTCTTGTATTAGTTTTACCATTTAAAATAAATTTCTTGTACTAAGTGCTATTATTAAACAAATTTCAATAAAATTTAGTTTCAAATGAATAATTTATTGAAAATACAACGATTGATATTTAACTCTCGATAGAGCATGAACTAAAATTAAAAAACTCGGTAACTAAAAAGTTTTTTCAGCCTAAAATCTTAATAATATAACAAAAAAAATTGATATTAACGATCAAAACAAGATTACTCAATATCATATATAATTTAATAGTAGTGATTGTTTTGTAAATTTTGAACACACCTTTCGATCATTAACACATCTATACATATCATTAGCGCTACCTTAGCCTTGATTAACCAAATATAAAACTCTATAGAGTTAGGTAGGGAGGGCTTATAGGGAAGCGCGGCAGCAAGGACAATGGGCATTGGCTTGGAGCCAAGGAACCAAGCAAGTGGAATGGAACTTATGGGCACATGGAAGATGGAGCAGTGGCTCGCCAGATCTGAACCGTTCTAGACAAACGCTGCACTCGTCCTGCTCCGAGGCTTTCCATTTCATTAGCTTCCGGCCCCAACTAAACCTTTTTCTTGTTTCTTCTTCTTTCCCTTTTGTACTCCTCATCTCTTTTCTCTCACCATTATTTTTTTCTCTTGATTCCTTCGACTTTACTTCTTCATTCTTGCTATTCTTGCTCCTGTATTGTACCAAAAAAAAAAATGAGTTTCATAAAGATTTTGATTATTCACGTCGATTTACTTTGTTTTTATAGTTCTACCATCAACTTCTATTATTTTCTTTTTTGGATCGATAATTTAACCCTTGTTTGATATGTTCAATGTTGAATTCTTAGACAATTTCTAAAACAAAAAATACAACAAAATTCTATCATATAGGCATTATTTTTTTTGCTCCGTAAGTAAGAAAACAAAATATAAATTACATGCTATCAAAACATAAAGGGGGCGTTTGGGGGAATGGTTGGATTATGAGGGTTAGGGTTATGTAATCCAACCCCCGTTTGGGGGAAGGCCGGTTATGTAACCCTAGTTTTAACTTCTTAATCCTTCCTCAACCCTTCTTCAACACTACTTAATCCTTTTTCAACTTTTCCTCAATCCTTCTTCACAACATTATCATAACACTTCCTTCATAACACTTCTACCAAACACATCTTATCATAACATTTCCTCCATAACCCTTCCCCCCAAACACATCTTATTATAATCCTAGGTTTATCATAACCCTAACCCCCATAACCCAACACTTCCCCCAAACGACCCCAAAATGTTTGAATGATATGCTTTTTCTTAAAAATTTTTAACTTCCTACAAATTATAGACTTCTTGATCACTAGTATATTCATATTGGATTGACTTCTACTTATGTTTACTTTTAAAAAATTTTAATTATTTACGTAAGGTTGATATAGATTTTGTCATAGTGTGCATTGTAGTAGCTAGTAGGCCAACGTTTTGGCTTCATTATAAATTTAGATTTCTCAATGAGTTTTTTTAATGAAATTGGTCAACGATTTAATGGAAATAATTGCAATGATTACATATGGATGAAAATTTTACAAATTTTTGGACTAAAATGAAAATAGAAATAAAGAGAAATATTTATTAAATTTATCAAAATATGATCGTGGTAGATAGACTAATATTTGTGTCGTGTCTATATATTATAGATACTTTAATATATTCTTTTAAAAGTTTTATCATTTAAACTAACTTTTCTATTTTTTTTTTAACTATAAACATGTATGTTCAATAAATAAAAAATAAATTCTAACAAAATCGAATTTTCGATCTTAATTTATATGTTTTCAAAGGTTCAATTTTACCCTACATTTTGAATAAAGTTTAAACTTAATCGCTAATAATAGTTCATTTATGAATTATTATCAATGATATTTTTCGCTATAAATTTTGGTAAACATATTCTTATTGTAACTATTTATCTCATTTCAAATAAAATTATCTTTGAAATTTAAATGACTAAGTTTTTTATTAATAAGAAGAAACTAAAATTTAGCATTTGAAAATATATAAACTAAAATTGATCATGAGCTCATTTTATGCTTAGAATCCAATTAAAGTTTCCAAATCTATTTTTATAAGGTGTTTTTTTCTTACATGTCCTCTCTTTTCTCATTGTCATAATGTTCATTATTTGCTACTCAATTAAAATAGTATGTACCCCAATTACAAACTATTATAAACACAATTTATTATTACTATAATTCACTAATCATAAGAATCATTTCCTTTAGCTACTAAGCCTCCTAAATGCCCTCTAAAATTTGGGATTTTATTCATTGATAGTCTCTTTTTCGAGGCCCAGATGAAGAATAACCCAAAGTTTAAAAAATAAAAAATAAAAAAATGGTTTTTCTTGTATGTTAGCCAATTGTGAAAGTATCGAGAATGTGCTCGAGGGCTTGACACTGTCGTTTAGTCTTGTTCTTCATTAGACTGGAGGTTTTTCTCTAACTTTCTAGCCTCACTCTCTCTTGGTCTCCTCTTTATTTCGACCCTTAGGAAGAAGAAGAAGAAGTAGTGAAAAGAAGATGGGGAAAATAAAGACATGAACAAATGAGAAAGAAACGGGGAGGGGAGGAGGAAGACGAGGAAACCAGACTAAGAAGGCAAAGAAAAAACACAGAAAAAATGGAAAGGAAGAACGGAAATACATGAGAGAGCACCGGAGGTAGAGTGTGTTTAGGTCAAATTGATACCTTTACCACTATCACAGCTGACACAAACAACAAAAAGCCATCTTTCGAATATTTTATAACTTGGGTCATTTTTCATCTGGCCCCCTCAAAGGGTCATTGTTCTTTCGATTAACAAATGGATAATTTATAATAGAACGAAAAGAAAAGGAAGATTAAAGTAATGACAAACATAAATAAGGTGGATCATGAAGCAATCACCTTGAATTTTCAGGTTTTCGGTGAGTCCTCAACCTCTCATCTAACCGTTCCTTAGCTTCTCTTGCAATTTCACCAAGTTTCTCGTTCTGATGAGCTTTATTCGTCAGGCTCCGTTGCTTAATTTTAAATTTCCAAAGAAACAATTCGTCAGATTTTCCCGAGAAACAAAAAAGACTAGAGGAATTTTTTTTTAGATTTTTATTCATAATAACCTGTGAAGAAGATGATGAAATTAGATGAAAATCACGGTTGCTTGTGTACAAACAGAACGATGGTCTTCTTGTAGATCCTGATTTCGCCGCCGTGGACGGCGAGTCCGATGAGTTTATGCTGTGGTGGAACCGCCTCCTTCTAGCACATTCAACTCCGGGTAACATTCCCGCCATCGATTAACGATGTTTTTGTTAGATTAAAATCGGAAATATCAGTAGATTTATTGGAAACTCATTTGGAAAAAAAATCTGCAGAGTAATCTGAATAGAGAAACAGAGAGGATAACGAAGAAGAAAGAGATAGTCGAGATAGAAATGGTGAAAACTAATTGGATTAAACCCAAGAGGATTTCAACTCAAAATACCCATTTCACGACGAAGAAACACAAGTACAAATTCTCAAATCCACGCTCGCTAATTTCATCTCAAAATCAACCCAGTTTCATAATTTCGTCAAAATTAATCAAGCCAACGAAACCCCTAAATTACAGGGAATGAACAGAAAAAAGAAAACACGCAAAAGCAGAGAAACGAAGAACACGAAGAAGAAGCTTGAAAACAGAGGTAAAATGAGAGATGGAGAAATGTGAGAGGAAGGGATTAAAGTAATATTTTCAACTCAAAATCCATTAAACAACAAAGAAAAAAAAACGATTTCAACTCAGAATCAATGGAGCTTCTCGGTTTGAGCAAACGAATCAAAAATACCAACTCCACCGAAAACAAAGAAACCCAACTCCAAAATCCTCAAATCCATACTAATTTCATTTCAAAATAACCCAAGTTTCACAGTTTCGTCAAAATTAACCAAAACCCATCACGGATTACAACTAAAAAAAAATGAAATCGCTGATTTAAAAAACCCAGAAGCAGAGGAAACGAAGAACACGAAAACAAAGGTAGAATGGAAGATAGGGAAATGTGAGAAGAAGGAATTAAAATGAGGATAAAGTATGAAGGCCAACGAAGCTGGGGAGTGAAGAAGGTAACAGACAAAAGTGGGGCCTCGCGCATTGAAGGTGGTAAGAGCAAAACGTACAATAACGAGACGATTTGCTCAATCATTCTCTCTTTTTCTCACTCTTAAAAAAAGGAATGTAAGTGAGAGAAACGATGAAGAGGAAGAAGGGAAGAAGCTTCCTTCAAGATTTACAGGAGATGATTTCATGACTAAAAAGTGTTAATCCCACTAAGCTAAAGATAATGGTAATGGATTTTGTTTTTGTTTGTAGTTTAACTGTACATGCTAGTAATGGCATAGAAGTAGGCAAATTACCGCTAAAAAATGAAGTTTTTTTTTGGATCCTAGTGTATGTTTGTGCATTTCATTTCACTAATTTGTTCATGACATGTGTAGCAAAATATTCCTATTTATTTTTTTAAAAAAAACATTTTAGTTATTGTTTTTTATGAATAATGGAAGAAAGAAGCAAACATGGATGCACCCAAGTATTGTTTGAGGTTGATTATTTTGTTTCTAAAATATTATACTTTTCTTTAGATTAATTTCAAAATCAATTTGTGTTAAAAAGTTGAATGCATCTAACAAAACTTCATATATATTGTGTATAGCCTATATGGTTTGATTAAAAATATTCTTCTCTTTCGTATTCCCAAGTCCTAAGAAATGACTTATTTTGCTTTCCAGTCGATTAATGTACTCAAAATTGTCTATCCTATGAAGATTTTGGAAATTTGAATCAGGTTTCTTTTTTCGTCGAGTAAAAAACGTGCTAGATTCTTTTCAAATAATCCTCATAGGAACTAACAAAAAGAAGTAAATTGTCTCCATACTCTATATTTTTCGAAGATTCAATCTCACACTTCCATCCATTATTGTACTAAGAAGAATTATCGAAAAAAGAAAATTTCTTATAAACTTGATTGGATGATTTGGTTGGTTGAAAAATAATATGACAAAATTATTGTATGAAGCAAAAGAAAAAAATGTAAAATGATTTGCGTGGCTGTGGGCTTTGTTATGTTAAAAACTGGACCCAATAATATTTTGATATTTTGGTAATTTTGTTATTGTACGAGGTTGATGATGACATTTCAAGTTTTGTCGTCTTCTTATGTGGCTTTCTACTGCAATTTTCTTTTTAATTTAGATCTCAATTATTTACTCAAATAACATTATTACAAATTGGAAAATGTACAAGAGAAAATACATAATCACATCCAAATAATTCCTGTAACTATCTCTGCATTTCAATCCAAATATACTTCAATTATTTAACTATGTATTGACTAAAAACTAAAGATTTGATTGTGAAATAATGATAATTCTTTGTGAAATCTTGATTAGAGATTTCACTTTATAACTTGCACGATTATGAAATTTTCTTGGTTCGATGATGATTATGATTCTTTTTTCGTATATCTAACATGCAAACCAAATGGTTGTTTAAACGTGATGAAATTTTTTTAATGACGAAATTAAGAGAAAATTGTTATAATTTCTTAATTAAAAAATAGTGAAGTTTGAAATTTTACTTGTAAATATATAGGTTATTTTTAAAATTTTGAAATATAGATTTTGAGTGAGACAATTCATACATGTGGATCGTTAATTTTGACATGTTTAAAATTGAATTTTGTCAACCATTTTATAATTAATAGATTAATATATGTAACACACCTATTAATCAAAACGATTAAAGAAGTAACTTTTAAATTTTTTCTTTTATAACTACCGTATTAGACCAAATTGGAGATGATTACATGTCTACTTATTACATTAGATTTCAATTTCTTTCACTAAATAGTAAATATATACGCATCATATATATATAATTCCTAAAATTAGATGGACTAAATTAAGGGAGCTAGAGAGGTCCAAAAACATTATTCTAAAAATACAAAAACTTAAAACTTTATAATTCACATTCTAATTTTGATTGATAAAAAAAGGCAATGATAAAATACCCATCAATGTCAGCCATGTGAAAGACGAAGGAAGAATTTTAACCGTACAGAGAAGAAATGACAACGACTCAATATTAAATGACCAAAATACCCCTCGATTCCTTGTCTTTTATCGTAATTTTATCCTCCACCCACACACCTTATATAAACCCCCAAACTTCCCTTTTTCCTCTAACCGCGTTCTTCAGTTATAAAAAATGGACGATTCCAACGAACACAAAGGAAACTCCTCATCCTCGACTCTTAAAGAGATGCTCAAATCTTCTCTATGTTTATCTTGTTGCCTTCGTAAGCACCGGAATGGCCATCATCATCTTCATCACCATCATCACCACCACCACCACGGCCACCACCGGCGGATGTCGATTTCGTCCGACGGCGATTCGCCTGGACCGCTCACGAGATGTTCTTCTGCAAAGGATAAATCCAGATCTCGTGAGTGTCATGATATTAAAGATCGACTTCCGAATTTCATTTCTCGACTCGGTCGCCATGGACGTCGTCACTCTGCTTCCGCTGATTTCCGTTACGATGCACTTAGTTATTCGCTTAATTTCGATGAAGGATATGATGAAGGTCATGTTGATGATGAGTTTCCTCTCAGGAATTTCTCCTCTAGGTTACCGGCTTCTCCTCCGAAATCCTCACCGTCTTCGTCTACTGCGTCGAGAGAGATGATTACGGCGTTTAGTTAATTTAATCCAAGCAATCGAATTACATTTATGTGGAATGCGTTCTGAGGTTTAATTCGCGGCCGATCGTTAAAAATTTTATTACGGCAAACGGATGACGGATCGGTGTGGTTATACTTATGAACGATGAGGTTCACTGGAACGGAAGAGATCGAATTCCAAAAGGTACATTTCTCGCAGATTTTTCAATGTATTTAAATCCTCTGGAAGTACGTTTTGGTTTCTTTTTGCACAACTTTTTCTTCATGGAAATATCATATACATATATAATACATATATGTAATTTCCTGTGTTTATGTAGCATATTCGGATTTTGCAACATAGTTTTCCATATTGTTCTTGTTTCATATATATGTAAATCTCATCCTGTTCTTGTTTCTTCTTCTTCTTCAATTTTTTCTTAAAAATTACTAGGTATAAATTTACTTTCTAGATAAAATTTGCTTTAGACTTAATTCCTTTGAGTTCAATCATGAACAAAAGAATCGAACAAATTAACACAGATTTGATGGAGAGTTGGTTCCCATTTTCCATTTATACACTAAATTTATGAATATTAACTCATTTCAATATCAAAAAACGATCTTTGATTTTTGTTCAAATAAATAAATAAATAAAATTTGAATCTTACTGAATGAATGATTGATTGAGTCAGAGTAAACAAAATATGATAAACACACATTAAGCAGAGATGATGAGCATATAAATGCACAAATTTTGAAAAACAATGGTTAGAAATAAGAATGATACAAATAATTAAATCGATTGTAAGTTGGTACACTTTTACTTAGGTGGCGTGTTTATTATTTCACATGTCTAATCAATGATATTGTCTTTTTTAAGTAATAATAATTGCTTTTTTCCAACAATTATTATTACAAATCTATGGCATTAGTAATATAATTTTAAAGCATGATACATACCATCCTTTTCCATCCTAATCTAATCTGTTTGTAATTTTTTAAAATGTTATTATACACTTACTTTCTTATTGTCCTTAGATTTGCTAACCATTACCCACGGTGTGAAGTTAGGTATTGGGATTTGGTAATGGCCTTAAAATCATTTTATTTCCCCTCCAATAAAAGGCCAAAAGGTATGGTTTTTTTTAGAAATCTTCCCCGAAAGCTTGAATGAATGAATTAATTAGAGTGATAACTCACTACGTACTTAAGAATTCAATAGCGAATTCAATGGCTCACAAATTAAGTAGTTCTTCCTACCAAGTGAAAGTCGCATTAATAGTTTTAAAATGAGATTCTCGTTAGAGGGGTGAAAATTGGTTAGCGTCCATCTTTTTTTCTTTTTTCTTTTTCTCTATTTTTGTTACTAAATTAATAGGGCCCACTTATACTTATCGAACGGGTTACTCATTTATCCTCTTCAACTAATATAGCATCATTCAATTGAAGTATCAATATTTGAGATGACGACGACGATTTTGCTGAAAACCATGTTTTCAATATTGAAATTTAACGTGTTATTTGTTCTGATGATACTTAGTTAGATTGTTGCTAGCATGAATGCATATAGTAATGTGCTCAAGACATTTAGTTTCAGTTTTAGTTTCTAGTCTTTTCTATCAAGCAAATCTTTTGTCACTTTAGACCAACTTGTGCAAGGAGAAATGATTATAGATGAAAGCAAACAATAGTTGCCATAAACTCCAATGTTACACTATTATTTTCCTTTCCAATATCGTAACTTATTTTCAGGACGAGAATTTAAGAGTCAACTTTCACGATCATTCTAACCTAATATCTCTTTTACGTTATTTGACAACCAATGATTGTCTACGTAGAGTATATTTAGTTACATATATTTTGGTCATATTTCATTATTTTGAGAAAAGCTAAGTTAGCCATCAAGGCATCAATTCAGGCAAAAATGCTATTATACCACGTGGGCAGTTTGGCATCCAACTTGTAATTATGACAATTTGGCATCCAACTTGTAATTATGACAATGACCCAAATTGCTAGAGTTAATTACTCTAACAATTAGTTATACCATTGCGCAAAGTAACTGTATATGTTGGTAAAAATCGAGTTACAATGCTTCTTTTGTTATTTTATTCTTTTCTTTGATGTGGCCTATGTCAACTTAGGCTCGAACCCTCGCGTAATTATGAATTCGTAAAGATCAATGAACATTTTTCATGAAAAAATTAATATTTCTTGAATGTAACGTACATTTCTTCATTTATATAAACTACATATCATTTTCGAATTATGCTATATTTGTTCTCTCCGCTTTTTTATGTTTCTTACCATAAAATGACCATGTGGCTTTTTTCATATATATTCCTCGAATACTTGTACAAATTTTTTTAATAAGAAAATGAATTTCAATTAATCATGCATACACATTTTCCTTATATTCATTAACTAAGTCTCGAACCTCGAACCTGATTTAATGGAACAAAAGAAGTGAACTTTTACTAAATGACGAACATGAACATTTTTTTTCTTTTTTGTTCTTTAAAAAAAAATCACAAGACACTTTATTCGATTTCGTATAATCAAATACTTAAAATCAATAAGACTTGAAAATTTTAGAACTTCATCTTAAAAGGAACCTTTCAACAATACATTAAATAAATAATAAATGCAAAAAGATTAACTTAATATATCCATAAAACTATTTTTTTAATATTTTTTAAATATCTCAATAAATAGATTGTTTTCAAATATAACAAAACGAAGAAAAAACTACAAATATAATAAAATATTATTATTTGTTATCTATATTTATAAATATTTTAAGCAATTTTGTCATTTAAAACTAATTACTCATATTAATATACATAAAAAAATAAAAAATAATAATAGTTAGGAATTTTGAGTATTAGAATAAGGAGAGATAACCTATGAAAAAGGTAGTGCTAGTTTATTGCCATTTTGATATTGCAATACAAGAGTGTCATCCTATTTTCTTACCTTCCAATCTCAAGATGAAGTTCTTGTTAAAGCAGAACAAAAGAAAACAAAAACGACTACGAGGAAAAATTTGGGCAATGTAAGAAATTAAACTTAAGAAGCACTAGAAAAGTATATAAAACCATGAGTTGAAGACTCATTAGTTTGGATAATGTATTTGTGTTACGTTTGTATTGAGACTTACTCAAACACACAAAACATTCTTGAATACCATTCTACCAATATCCATTTGCTTACAAAATGGCTATAGGACAAAAAACAATGAGTGAGCAACAATGGAGTTTTTGTTTTTAGCATATGTAAAAACATCAAAATTTGGTTTCTAATTTGTTTTGATCATAAACAATGGTCAGAACAAAACAGAGGCCTGGTTAAGGAAAAGAAAAAAAAAAAAACAAAAACATGGGGATATAATTTTTGATTTTCACAGAAGAAAGAACACAAATGGAAAGATGAGAAAGGAAAGAAATGGAACCTTGAGAATGGATCTGTGTTTAAGGCAGAGTTGGAGATAGTGAAGGCTTTGCAACTTTGAGCTCTCCACAGCCACTGATATAAACAGTTTGGAGAGGTCTGTTCCATATTGTTCTTGCATTTTGAGCTCTTTCATCTCCTAAAAACTTAGCCAAATCATTGAATTGCCTAATTCTCTCAGATGGCTTGTATGTTGGAGTTGAGGATATGGCTGCCACAACATCCAGTCCTGAAGAATTAAACCCACAAATTTCACACATATCAATAACGTTTGGTTCCACAACCAAGATGAATGTTAGATTATTATATATTGGTTTAAATTACTAATTTCAGCCATTTTAGTTTCAAAAGGTATAGTTTATTTCTTATGATTTGGTAAAAAAACTTGATAAATGTGATTAAACTTTATGCTAAGGTGTGCAATGGATCGTATTATTAGAGTTTAAAAGGTAAGTAAAATCTACAAAGTAATCAAAGACAATGCTATTCTATTTACATGATGTACATAATAAGGCAGAAAACTAATATATTAACATATTGTATATGAGGTTTAAAGTCAACTAAAACTTCACTAACCATCTCATTTGTACAGAAATTCCTAATAATCTCATTTGTACAGAGATTATTCCTGTATTATAATTTTTCTGGATAGTTTTCTATTTTTTTTTAATATCATTTGAAGTGGAAGAATCAAACCTTTTACCTTTAAGTTGATAGTACGGACTAAACTCGTTTTGATAATTTTTATCTTCTTACCTATATTAGTGTTTCTTATGTTTTGTATGTTAATAATGCCCTAAAATAATACTTATGTGACGATTGTTATCCCAAAGCTTAAATGAACGAGTCACTAGAATAAAATTTAATGGTAATTACAATGGACGACACTTTTGGGATAATTAAGTGCATTATGAATAATAGTATTTCTAAAGATTTGGACATATAGCAAAATCTAACCTTGCATCTAGCAATTTTTCATACCTTCTAACAAATTTTCTAATTATAGTTTGTTATTTGGCGAATTCTTATTACTTCTTTTTGATTTGGGAATCAAACTTATAGCCTTCAAGTTCATTGTACAAATTTAATCACATAAACTATGCTCATGTTTGGATAGCTAGCTAAAAGCTTAAATGGATGGGTCGTTATGATAAGTTTAATTATATCACTAATTCGACACTCCCTCGTTGATGTAGTTGAGAAAATTAGTAAAGCATTCGACAAAGAAAATCAACGAAATTCATGTTAAGTCACTCATCAAACTAAAAGCTGGAGTTCATGGTGAATACAATGATGCCAACAGAGTTGAAGGGCAGGTAAAAAATAGGACAAAATTGGAGAGGATCAAGTGGAGAAACTTTTGAAACTAATCATACAGATCAAATTCAAAATTGAAATTTAGAGTTTGAATTTGTACCTTCAAGAACAGTCCCGAAGACAATGTTCTTGCTGTCAAGCTGAGGGCAGGGGCCAGGGCCGGTTGTGATTAAGAATTCCACATTATGATAATCCGGATCCAACTTCAAATCGTCATCGTCATCGTTCTCCGAAAGGCAAAGAGAAACAACGCCGCCTCTCGAATGCGAAAGCAAGAACGAATCTGACTTCACCGATTCCGTATTTCTCGGCAATTGCAACGGCGGCCGAACTTCTCCTTTGTCACGGCGTCCCTGTCGGCCAGCAAGGAAGAATTGGCCAGGGAAGATTTTGTGAACCAAAGTGCCTTTATACGAGGAGCCGCAGGATCCGGTACACATGGATTTGAAATTAGAGACGGTGATAGGAACGAGATGGCCGTAGAGGCCAATCACGAGGCGGCCAAGTAGGACGGAATCAGAGCAGAGGAGGGAATCGCTACCATCATCGGTGGATTCACGGTTAGGGAGGAAGTTGGTAGGGCAAATGCTGAAGTCGATGAAGACGCGGTCAGTGATGGTGGTGTCTGGAGATGGAGAAGCCGGGGAGGGAGGAGGATTGATGGCGGTGGAGAGAGAGAGGGACGTGGAGAGAAGGAGGAGAGAGCGGCGAGGGAGTGTGGTGTCTCCGGAGCGGAAACGGCGATAGTTGTGATGTGGAGGTAAGAGGGCAGTGGTAATGGCGGCGGCGGAGGAGGAGTAGGTGGAAAGGAGAGCGAAGGCCATCGTCGGAGAATGAGTGAAGGAGGAGCATTGTGAAATGTGGATGTGTGAGAGAGAGCGAGAGAGCGAGAGAGCGAGGAGGTAGAAGGAAATGGAAAGTTTTTGACCACAGACAAGTCAGTGGGGCCCTTCCCTTTTTTCCAATTAAATTTATTTTTCCTTTAAAATTAAAAAATAAAATAAATATAATATTTTTTCAAAACTATTTACAAAATCACAAAATTTATTATACTCACAATTTTTATACAGAGTGTGTATAAATACCAAAACTAGGGAACTCATCATATTGGATACCTAACGCAACTCACACATGCACAATTTTGATCATGAATTAGTAGTTATCCTCCTGTTGATATTATCACATTTTTAGTTAAAAGAGTTTTTCTTTTTCCTTTCTGCACTTTGATAAATGAATCAACTTATATTTTTTTCTTTGAAAATTATTTGCACGTATCTTTTCTTGAGAATTTTAAATAATTTCAAAGATAATCAATAAAGAATAGTCTAAAATGATTAACTTATGAATCAATAAATAGATAAATAAAACACATTATTTTAGTCTTTAGATATGAATTTCATGGTAGGATCGGTGAGCTGCATGCAGTGAGGTTGGCGGACGATTAGAGGGAATTAGATAATGGCATAGAGATCTTATTTTCAGTACAATATAAAAAAATTCCATAATTTTTATGAATTTTCTTTTATTCATATATGAATTTACTCAGAGCTCCGGATCTTAGAAAAATTTTATATTAATAATATATCATAATTGATGGCTTAAACTTTGAGATCGATTACTGATTGATTTATGGTATAATTATTGGTTATATTTTAGAAATTTATGAACTAACATAACCAATTATGATCTTTCTATTTTAATATATAAACCTCTACTGATTAATTAAATTAAAGCTATATATATATATATAGTTTTTCTTTTTTCCTTTAATTTTTCTCTGTTCTTCAGGAAGATCATGGTAGATCGATCGCCAATGACTATCGTAAAGAAACAAAGAAACAGTCAATCAAGAAGCAGATGCTACTTGATTAGCAAGAAATCAGGAACAAATTCAGAAGAAGACAAATAAAATATATATTTATATTTATATTTATATTTATATACATAAACTAAAACGCAAGATCAAGTATCTTAATCATCAACAGTTACCTATCCTCCTCCAAACAAAGAGAAGATCGATTTCCAAATCTCGCCATCTATTTGACGACGAGAATGCAAGTAAAAAACATGACTCAAAAACAAGAACGGATCCAATATTTTTCTTTTCAGATCACAGAAACTCAAGATAATAAAAATCACAAGTATAATAAATCATCTCATCTGGTTCACAGTTATTCAAAACCTAAGGCAGGAAAATTGTCGAAAACATGAAAGAAGAAGAAGAAGAAGGAAAATAAAGGATCGAACTCTCAATTCGGCCTGGCAAAGAGAATAGGAGCGTCGTCGTCATCGTCCTCGCTCAAAGCAGCACCAGGCTGAGAGGTCTTACCGACGACAGGGGAGGTGGAAGGGGAAGAGGAAGCAGAGGCAAGGGCGAGAGACAAGCAGCCTTCGCTCCAGGATCGACGAATGGGATAGGAGATGGATTTGGATTTGGAATGGGAACAATGAGGAGGTTGACGGCGAGACTTGTGGAGAGCGCAGGTGCAGTTGCGGTGGTAAGGACGGCGGTGGATTTCGGAGTCGCAGCCGGCGATGCAGGCCTCATAGACGGGGCGGAGGAGGCCGTCGGCGGCCATGGAAGAAGAGAGGGATCGGACCACCGCGAAGGGAAGGTGTTTGAAGAAAAGCGAGAGAGAGATGGAAAGGGAGAAGGAAGGGGGGTATGTATAGGCGCGAAAAAAACGAGGGATTAGAAGATGGAGGAGCGAAGTGGAAGGCGGGGTTTATGGAGTAGAAGCCATGGAGCGTGTACTTTGTGTTAGGCGAGAAAAATACCCAATTTTAGTAATCCACGAAACGAAAACAAAATTAAAAAGAAAAAGAAAAAGAAAAAGAATAATAAATAATTTTGGATTTTAAAATGTAAAATTATATTAATTAAATATAACTTTTAGAAAATATTTACGTAGAATCTCAAAATTTACCCATAATCCATCCTTATAGGTATAGATTTTGAAATTTGAAATAATTAAAATATTATAAACTTTAACTTCATTTAAAAGAAACTATAATCTTTTATAAATTATATAATATCAAGAAACAACAAAATATTTACGAACAATTTTTAAAATGAAAAAAAGCACACAGTCTAGAAAATACTAAAAATATTAACTGATAGTTAAATTTGTTCGTTTAGATGTGGATATAAATTATTTTTTCAATTCTATTGTTTAATTCAATATGTTAAATTAATTGGATTACTTTAGATTTGGTTACACCTTGATTTGATTGGCTACCAAATTGTTTAGATTCTTCTTTTCTTGACAAGCCTGTAATAAAAACTTTCCAAACAATAATTGTACAGAAAATAATTGTATAGAAAAATTGTTGTTATTATTCCAACCAAGAAAAGCCAAAAGAGATTTTTGTTTGAGATAGATTTATTATCATTATTATTATGATCATTATTATTATTATTATGATCATCATTTGTTTTAAATAAAAAAATCAATCAAAATATTCACAAAATCTAGTAAAATATTACCATCTATCTATTGCGTAATCGTTCAAAATATAGACTATCATATATATTTACTTATAATATTGTACTATATTTATAAATATTTTTATAAATTTTGTTCTTTAAAATAATTTTCTTTATTATTGTTATTATTTGTTAGTAAAATGAAAACAAGTTAAGGCATATTAAATAATATTTTTGTTTGAGAAAAAAAGTTTGAAATAGGAGCAATAACCACATGCATGTTGTGTAGATTTTAGATTATTCTTTTTCTAGCTTAGGAAAAATTTTCAAATTATTCTATTTTCTTTTTAAGAAAGAACTTTCAAATTATTCTCTCTCTTTTCTCTCATGGAAATAATCACATGACATTATTAAATACAACATGCTTTCCCTCCATATTTTTCCTTTTAATGTTGCTTGTGAATCCTCACTTTGTTTGCTGCTTTTTTATTTCTTTTTTCTTTTTTCTTATAACAATACGTAGGAGAATTATTCAAATCAACAGATCTTATATATTTTAGAATAAATCTTTTGTTTTAAACTATTTATCAAATATACATTGTTTTAGTTAACTACGTAGCATTATATACTATATTTTCGTTTATATCGTAGTTTTTTTAGTCAAAGCTTGCCACATTTAGTATGCTAATAAAGTCAAAATGTTTGATAAATACTAAGTTATATAGTGGTAGGTAAATATATAGATTGTGTTTTTCTCTATATTTTTTTTAAGGAAATACTTTATTATTAATGTTTAGGATTTTATTGAATAATTGCAACTAAGAAATACTTTTAAAATTAAATGTATAATAACATTTTAAAATAATTACAATTATAGCAAAATTTATCTATAATATACTTATATCTGTAATTGAGGGTATTTTATCTAGTGATATTAGTTGAAGTGCCCGTTAGCTGATCCGGACACTCATGGATATATAAAAAAAAGACTTCTATCAGTGATATATTTTATCGTTGATAAAGTACTATAAGAGTTTGATCTAAATTTTGTTATATCTGCAAATTCTTTCACATTTATAGTATATCCGTAACAAAACCTCATTGATCATATTTGTAATTTTTCAAATATTTCTTTTGTGTTTTTTTAAAAAGCAAAAAAAAAAAAAAAAAATCAACCATGTTATTAACGAATAAACATATTTAGAACGTTAGACATACTTTTCAAAACTATGATCATCAAATTTCTACCTATTCTCCAATCTTGTACCTAAAAAAAAGAACAATATGAACATTTCTATTATTATAAGCAGTTTGAGAATCCTCTCTACTATATAGTAGTATAGTTCTTCACATTAGAATGTATTTTTATTCTCGGTTTTCTATTTCTTCGAAAAAGTGAGCGTTTCTTATGGATGAATGTTTATTTCAAAACCAATATTTAAATTTACAAGAAAATAAAAATTAAAGATAAAAAAGAGTGAGAAAGAAGACATAATATTTAGGATATTGTTGGGAGAGAGAACCCACAAAAAGATCACATTTGCTTCAAATTCCTCTTTCTTGTTAACAAACTCTTCTTACCAACTATACCTACACCCACGTTTGTTCTTCTAGATTCCATATATATATATATATATATATATATATATATATATATATATATATATATATATATATAGGACTAAAACTAATTAATTTATAATTACCAATTAAGTATGTATGTGTATATTATATCAATATTCTAATAGTTTCATTCAAGTAATAATTATTCAATCTTCAACATTATATAACACATGAGGGTTCGATATAGCCCACCTTTCAATTTCTAAACTAAAAAAATTCAAGATTTGTTTGAATTAACATGGAGAAAATGTTTTTAGATAAAACGTTATTTTTTATTTAAATACTTTTGATATCGATAAATAAAAGTTTAAAAATAAAATACTTCATGTGTGTGTTTGCCAACTCTTTCTCCAAGGTGGCTTTATATACTAAGTTTGTTTGTAATTTGATATACATTGAAAGTGATTTTATTAATGTCGAGCTATGAGAAAAGATTACCATAAAATTCTACAAACTAAGTTATTTTAAATAAGGGTCGTCGGAGTTGCTAGAAGTGATCATTGAAGTTGGTTGTTACTAGAGGTTGCCGTTGGCAAATAGTGGTGGTCGGAATGTAGGTCGGTAGAAGGTATATATAGATAAGCACAACAACATAATAGAACCGAAGCTGACGAGTTTTAAGGTAATTTGATAATTTTAAGAGCCATATACAAATAAAGGATATATTAACCGATTCTTATAATCATTTTTCTAAAAGTTGATTTCAAGTGGTTATCTCCTAACTTATTTTATAAACACGTTTTTGGAGAATCTATGTTGAATGGTTTTCGAACACTTGGTTTTTTTTTTTTTTTTTAATTTTTATAAAAATACTTATTTTTTAAATTCTTTCTTTTCTCCAAAATTATATTTTAAATCGTTATCAAATAGTTAGATTTCTTTTAAAAATAAATTATTTTTATAATTAAATACGAGTTAACTTGCGGTTAAGTCATGCTTATTTATAACCATTCATAAGTGGTCTAATTTCAGTTAAAAAGAAAAAAAGAAAACAACTTAATTGCCGAGGGCATGTTTTAGTAATCAATTTGTTTCTTTTTTATAAATTAATTTTCAAAAAGGTGTTTGATAACTAATTTATTGTTTTTCTAATTTTTAAATAAGAAATAAATTGAAAATAAAAAAGATAAACTTTTAAAAAACACATTTTATTCTTAGAAAACGTAAAGCAAAATTAGTTACCGAACATATATGTTTTTTTGTTTTAAATAAACAAAAGTTTAAAAACAAAAAAACACCTACTTTTAAAAAATTAAACTTAAAAGATAAAACAAATGAGTTACCAATGGAGTGATCTCCTAAATTTTGAAGGAAATTTAATTACTTATATAACGATGTGGGATATTTATCAAATTTGGAAGTTTAAAGAGACAAATTTCAAAATTTATAAGGACAAAATTTAAAAATAGTTTATCTTGTCCTTTACCTTACACGTTGTATTAATTATTGAGTATTAATGTCAATGTCGGTTTGTGGGAGGGTGACCATCTTGTTAGCTGTCCCTCTTTTGTTCCTAATTCCACCATCCATTAATCTACCAATTTAATACAAACATAGTATGTATTATTTGTATGATTTTGTTTCAATTTGAATCATCTCTCAAAAAAAAAAAAAAAAAAAAAATCTTGATAGTGAATCAATCGGAAATGAATATAGATTAATTTATATAAAAATGTTATATCAACTTCGAGATTAGAGATTTGATTCTCTCATTCACACAATATTAAAAGAAAAACACACACAATTTAACTGCTTAAAGTTACTTTACCGTTTCAAGTAATATTTCGTGCCATAAATGTGAGAACTAAAACTTCAAGTTTTAAAAAAAGAGATAAACGCAAGTTAACTCTTTAAAAATAAAATTAGAATGTTTTCAATTGATTAAGACAAATACCATCAACAAAAAAACCATCCGAACTTCCAATATGCCTTCATGTTATTTGAACCTAACAAACAAAAGATATACAATATTTTTTTTCTTGTTGCAAAAAAATACTTGGAAGGTGCAATCAAACCATGCTATACATATAACTCAAATAAATAAGGCAAAAATTGAACTTAACTTAGTGGTAATTGACATAACATTTCATCTTCGAGGTAGGATGTTCGATCACTCATCTCCACAATTGTTGAACTAAAAAAACTCAAATAAATAATACTAAAAAAAATCAAATAAATATATAATACGTTACACATACAAAAAAAGTGTTAATTAAGTAGATCATAACTGCGTTTTCTTTAAAAAATAATAATGATGATGAACGGTAACAGTGAAACACTTTCTTGATTGTCAGAGTTGTTTTTAAATTCTATAGTTGAAGTTCTATATTTTCCTCCACATTTACGAGCAAATGAACAATTAAAATTTCGACTACGAGAAAAGAAGTGGGTCAACTATCACTAAAGTATAGTACTCATTACTTTCACCATATATATAGTCGATATATATTTAAAAGTATGACTCTTTAGGGGCAATAATGTAATATCACTTTTTTTCTTTTTGGTATTTAGACCAAATATGGAGTAAGAGTGAGATCCAAGTTGCCAAAAAGACTCCTAAAACAAGTTAAAAGTATAATAGAAATAAAAAAAAGGTTGCTATAAGAGAAGAGTATACTTACTTAGTTTTCTTGAAAGATAAGTTGCTCACATGTTAAGAGAAAATGCCTAAAAAGTATTGGTGGATCCATTTCAACATAGATCCAAAAATTATGCAAAGTCAAACCCCTCTACTAAATTACAACTTCTTTTTCTATGTATTATTCTCTTATTAAATTGTTCTTTTTTAAGTTCTACACTTTTAATGGGCTTTTATTATTACATTTAATGCCTTTTAGTTCATATTTTTTTAAAAAAATTATTTTAATTAAAAAATTTCATTTTTTATTTATAAATACTATGCACGATTTAAGGGTGATAAATAATGATAAACATTAATTAATAGAGTTATCATGAAATTTAAATATTTATTAACATTTTAAAGCATTTTTCCTATTTTGTTTTTAACAAATTAAAAAAGTATATATTTAAAAAATTAACATTTCAAATTTCCTAGTTCTCCTTAAATTTTAATTTTAATAGTGGGAAAATATTTTATGCTTTTGGTCTCGTGTTTATAAAAGTTTATTGACTAATAAATAATTTATCATTATAAAATTAAAAATAAAAAAGTGTTATAGATGACTTAGCTCAAACGGTCAAAGGTGTAGTTACAAAAGCCTTAATTCTCAATTAATAATCTCCAAACTTAGGTCTAAAATTTAATTGATCTAAACTAGTTTTAATATTATTTAGGACGAAAATTGCCTTTTTAGTTGCTAAGTTTTGATAAATACGAGTATTTGATCTTTGGTTTTAAAAATGTACCCTTTTTGTTCTATATTGATAAAAATAGACTCATTTGGTTCTTAAGTTTTTTAAAACGTACATTTTTAATCCCAAAGTTTTTTAAAATGGGTTAAAAAATTCTAAAAATGTTTTTCTTTGATTTTTTTTCAAAAATAATTATATGTTACATGAAATTAGAAAAAAGATAGTTTTAAAAAGAATATAAAATTAGAAAAAAAATAGTTTTCTAATTTTAAATTTCATATGATTTTTTCGAATAAAAGTATAAAGTCACTCGAGGGATCTTTTATGAAACCTATTTTTAAAAACCTAAGAACTAGAGATGTACATTTTGAAAATCCACGAATCAAAAGGATCTACTTTTATAAACCTGGAGACTAAAAAGGCACAATTTTATAACTCGAGACCAAACACACATATTTTTCAAAATTTGGAAACTAAAAAAAAAAATACTTTTCTCTACTATTTATTTGTCTTTCTTATTTAGTGAGTAAAATATTCATCTTGTTATATTTAAAAATAACTAAAAAAATTAATTTAGATTTTAACCAATTATAAATAGATTGTGATATATAGACAGTAGTATATATTAGTCTATCACAATCCATAATAAATAAACTGTGATATTTTGCTGTAGTTTTTTCTATTTAAACACTTAAAAAGTGTTTTTAATCTATATATTACACGTCAATGTTTATTATTTTTTTAAAAAATGAATGAAAAAGAAGCCCACACAAGAATATATATATCATTCGCAATCAATAATATGTCTAAATATATGTTTTTGAAAGATGTGTTAAAAGTATATGTTCATTGATATTGTATGCTTGTCGAGATTGTCGTTTTGATAGCTAAGATTATCGCAGTTGAAGAAGTAAAGATTTTTTCCTTGATGAATTATTTGATTATTCTCTTAAACTTATTTAAAGGTTGAGATTGTTTCAACAACATAGTTAGAGTTTTTTTTTTCCTTCATTACATTCTAGTCTTTTATTGATGAACATTGTTTATATGCTTCTCTTTTTGTCCATGAATTATGTAATTCCATTGCTTACATTCTTGCATGCAATGCACAACGAACCAACATCTCTAGCTTCTAGCTTGAAGATAACCCCATGGATCAATGCTGGTTTGTCTAGTGATATGTATATTTTTAGTTATTCGTTCTTCTTTGTATTACTTTTTCTTATAAAAAACAATCAACATGTCAAATGTTCAAATCTTTCACCGAGTTGGCTTAGGTACCAAATTCTCTAAAATAAAAGGGCTATTTTTGTTTTGAGCAATTTTCAACAAATTTTAGAAAATTAGCCTAACTAATTATCAAAGAGACAACATTTGGGGCTATTTTTCAAATATCAGAATAAATAAACAAATGTAAGAGGAAAACGAGTCCGACCCCTTTGCAGGCTCCAGAAACGGAAATTTTTTCTTTTGCTCATTATATAGAGACGTTTCTCATTCCACAAAGTTGTCTCTTCCGCCAGAACCATTTTCTCCTCTTCCCAAATCTGCCTTCTCCCTCCTCCTTCTTTGTTTCTGCCGCTGCCCATTTCTCTTCTCGTGGGAGATTGTATCGATCTCTGTTAAAAGGTCAGTTTGATTATTTCTTGTAAAGCACATTTTGGGAGCCATTTTGATTCATCTTTGTTTGTTTTGCTATTTCAATGCCTGATTTCTGTTCATCCCATTTGATTTTTTTTTGTATATTATAGCACATGTCGTAGAATTTTATATGAATTCGATTATATGATTGTGTTCTCGTTTGTTTTGATGCGGCATTGATTTTTCCTGATCTGGGGTTTTCAGATCCGATACAAATCGATTATGGGTTTGTCGAGAATGAAGTTGGTCAGTCGATTTCGGATCTGGGTTTTAACTTGTTCTCTGATTTTTCAACTTGGTTATGGGTTTTACCTTCCTGGTAGCTATCCCCACAAATATGTTGTTGGTGACTTGCTGTCAGTGAAGGTCAATTCTCTTACATCTATCGAGACCGAATTGCCATTTGGGTATTATAGTTTGCCGTTTTGTAAGCCTTCAGAGGGTGTTAAGGACAGTGCTGAGAATCTTGGTGAGCTTCTGATGGGAGATCGAATTGAGAACTCGCCTTATCAGTTTAAAATGTTCACAAATCAGACGGATATCTTTATGTGTTCTTCAGATCCATTGACTTCTGATCAGTTTAAGATCATGAAGGAGAGAATTGATGAAATGTATCAGGTCAATTTGATTCTTGATAATTTACCTGCGATCCGTTATACTCAGAAGGAAGGTTATGTCTTGAGGTGGACCGGCTATCCAGTTGGGGTTAAGGTTAAAGATGCTTATTATGTGTTTAACCATTTGAAATTCAAGGTCCTTGTTCACAAATATGAGGAGGCTAATATGGCACGTGTAATGGGCACCGGTGATGCTGCTGAGTTGATCCCGACGATTGGCAAAGAGGGATCTGATGTGCCTGGATATATGGTTGTTGGATTCGAGGTTGTACCTTGTAGCATTGTTCACAATGTTGATCAGGTGAAGAACTTGAACATGTATCAAACGTATCCTAGCTCGATACAATGTGATCCAACTACTGTGTCAATGCCTATCAAGGAAGGCCAGCCTATTGTTTTTACATATGAAGTTATGTTCGAGGAGAGTGATATCAAATGGCCATCTAGGTGGGATGCTTATCTTAAGATGGAGGGATCCAAAGTCCACTGGTTCTCAATCATGAATTCTATGATGGTGATCACTTTTCTCGCTGGTATTGTTTTTGTTATCTTCTTGAGGACTGTTAGGCGGGATCTGACTCGTTATGAGGAGCTCGACAAGGAGGCCCAAGCACAGATGAATGAGGAGTTATCCGGCTGGAAGCTTGTGGTTGGAGATGTTTTCAGGGCTCCTTCAAGTCCTGCACTCTTGTGTATTATGGTTGGTAATGGTGTTCAGATTCTTGGAATGGCAGTCGTGACCATATTATTTGCTGCTCTAGGATTCATGTCACCAGCATCTCGTGGAACCCTTATTACTGGTATGCTATTTTTCTATATGGTTCTTGGTGTTGCAGCTGGTTATTTTGCTGTTCGTTTGTGGAGGACGATTGGTTGTGGTGACAACAAAGGTTGGATTTCTGTCTCATGGAAGGTCTCCTGCTTCTTTCCTGGTATTGCCTTTTTGATCTTAACCACTTTGAACTTCCTTTTATGGGGTAGTCACAGCACTGGAGCCATTCCATTTTCCCTTTTTGTTATTCTACTCTTGCTTTGGTTCTGCATCTCAGTTCCATTAACTCTTGTTGGCGGTTACCTTGGTGCCAAAGCACCTCATATTGAGTATCCAGTCCGTACTAATCAAATTCCTCGTGAAATCCCTGCTCAAAAATACCCATCTTGGTTGTTAGTTCTTGGTGCTGGCACTCTTCCATTTGGAACCCTATTCATTGAGTTGTTCTTCATCATGTCTAGTATCTGGATGGGCCGTGTCTACTATGTTTTCGGGTTTCTCTTCATTGTTTTGATCCTTCTCGTGGTTGTTTGCGCTGAAGTGTCTTTGGTTCTTACCTACATGCATCTCTGTGTGGAGGATTGGAAGTGGTGGTGGAAGTCCTTCTTTGCATCTGGTTCTGTTGCCATATACATCTTTTTGTATTCCATCAACTATCTAATCTTTGATCTCAAGAGCTTGAGCGGACCGGTCTCTTCCACCCTTTACCTTGGATACTCCCTTCTAATGGTGTTCGCAATCATGCTCGCAACCGGAACGATTGGGTTCCTGTCTTCATTCTGGTTTGTGCATTACTTATTCTCTTCAGTGAAGTTGGATTGATGGAGTTTCTTAGAAACTGAGGACAGTGGCAGTTTAGGGGAGGAGGATGATCAAAGAATACAATGTATGGATTGTCTTATTACTATGATATGATATATTAGTTTTCGTCGATTCATTTCAACGAGACGACAACAATAATACCGTCCAGTTTTGATGTGTAATTTCTTTGTGTTTTAAGGGAGATTGTTGCCTGAATTATGATACAACGGGTTCTCATTTGCTTATTTTGGCACATTAGGCTCATACTTAGGTCTTTTAATGTTAGTTTGTAACACATTTATGTGGGTTTTAGTTTGTACTTTTTTATCGCTGGGATCTATCTGTAATGGTTGAAGGCAGAAAAAGTACAATTTTATCTGCCCTTTTATATAATATTTCATTCATTCCTTGGTCTTACATTGCTTTTGTAGGGATTCTTTACCTTTTATATATATTTTATGTTCTAATACAGTTAAATGAAAACTGATTTTATTGCATGTTTGCGATTTGCTAGTGATTTCGAAATGATAAAAGTAGTTTTTGACTATTTTAAAATCATATCAAATTTGTCATTAGTAAAAGAGACCATATTCCTATATACATGGAGTAATACCAGTTGAGATCGAAGAACAAGGATGTCTCAACGTGTTGATTACAAATTGTTTCATCTTAGTGGTTTAAATCCTTATTTTGATTCTTTGGCTATCGATCATTTCAAAACGTTTATTTTTATGTAACTTTTCATCCTAATTTTAGAAGGTTTACTTTAGTTTATACTATTGAAAAATTATTAGTTTGACACAATAATTTTGTACACATGTAATATGAAACTATAATAAAATTTTAAAAAATTTAAAAATAATTGTCCATAAGATCAATTTTAAAGATAATAAATGACTAATGACTCTATTAAAAAAAACTGTCAAATGTTCTTCTACGAACTGCATCACGTGAAGTTACAATATTTCCTTTTTATTATTTTAGGATATTTTTTACTTCTTTTCTCTTTTCTCTGGCATCGTTTCTCCTTTACCAAGCGTCTTCTTTTTCGACTTTTTCTTCGTCTATAGCACGACATGTCTTCTTTCTTCGTTTTGAGAACCAAATTTAACATGACTTGGTTATCTTTAACGTCACAGTAAACAGTTGTGATTGGGCTTTACAAAACAATTGTTTTATTCTTACATAGATGATTGTAATCCATCGTTTAGATTATATTATATTATCGTTTATGTCTAAAACTTTCCCTGTAGAGTTTATTATATGATCGTTTAAATTTAAAACATTTTTTTTCATCATTTAAATTTAACTATACGATTGTGTATCATGATCAAAACTATCGTTCGGATTGTAATACATAATCATTTAGAAGGTCACTCGCGCAGATGTGACCGTATTTTTGGTAATTCACATTGTAGGCATGTGGACCTTTTCATTTTTCAAATTTGTTTTATACAGTATAAATATTTTTAAAAAAATCAATAAAAGGAATTACTACGAATCTTAGAGAGTAATAATTTTTGTAAAAAGTAATTACTACGAGGTAATACAAACAAGAAATCCGTGGTAATGTGCTCCTACATCCACTCTGGCACTGTCAAAATCCTCCTGGCCTCCACACAGGCTTAACTTGTTGATAGACCAGACATTTATCGACATATTATGCTATCTCTCGCTCCATCCCAGGCCACCAATATGACTTCTTCAAAGTTCTGTGCATCTTGGTGCTATCTGGATGCATAGCATAGCCTGCTGTAAGGCCCAGGTTCAAAATAAAGGGTTTCGTTTTGTTGGAAAGAAGTAGAAGTCATTTTGTTAAGAAGTAAGCATTTTGAGGTTAGACCATGTTAAAGCAAGCAGCGGGATGAAGGAGATTGTGGTCAAGTGTAACAAGGCGTTCAACGTGTTATCTTGCAAGGAGATGCAACGTTGAGTTAGGCGGTCGCATCCTACATGGTTGGGTGGAAGTGATCTTGGGGCGAGGCCTGACACTTGGACTATGCGCTTTTTCTATGATAGCATCTAAACACTATAATTATTCAGAACACATAATCTTTCCAGCTTAAGTATGGCCCCATCTGGTCTTAGCTCTAACTCTGCCTCTAAGTCTTGCTTAGACTTCTCAAGTAACTTCTACATATTTGTATCTTATGTCTGTCTTTTCACAATCTCAGTCAATAAAGAAGATCTAACCCTGGAATTATGCTAGCAAACTTCCTGAACTCTCTGCAGTTACTATTGCTCTGACACTCTTCAACTCATTCAACAGAGCTACTCGAACACCTTTTAAGCATTCTTTGGAAGTCTTGACTTTCTACTCAAAGCATCCATACTACGCTCGCTTTACCTAGGTGATACTCGATAGTATAGTCATAGTCTTTGATCAACTCAATTCATTGCCTTTGTCTTAGATTTAGCTCCTTCTGATCAAAGATATATCTCAGGCTCTTATGATCGGTGAAAATATGACATTTCTCATTGAATAGGTGATGTTTCCAAATCTTCAAAGCTAACACTATAGCTGCTAATTCTAGGTCATGTGTCAGATAACTGCACTCATGCTTATCAATGTTTATCAATGCATTGGTAGACAAGTTTATCAATGTTTTATCGACGACAAAATAAAAAAATTTACTATATTTTGTAAATGTTTTCAACGGTACTTTTGTCTTTTACAATAGTTTCTCTTGATTTAACTGACTTAAGTTAATTATGACACCAAAATCCAATAAAAAAAAGGAAACAATTTCTCTCTCTAGGCTTTTCTTATATAAGATAAAATTGAAAGTTCAAAGATCAATTAGATATATTTTATATACACTAATTTCCATTAAATATTTTGGTAAACAACAACTATTCTTACAAAGCAAGTATAGCTCAATTAACATGGACAGTTAAAAAGATATACTAAAAAAGAAGTACCTATTTCTTGTTTTTTTGGTCACGACCAGAAACTATAAATAATATTACTAATAAATTCTTTTTTACAAAGACAAATGTGGATAAAGGAGAGATTGGAACCTCCAAATTTCAAGCCCTAGAATTTCTTTTAGAGAGCTAAAATAGCTCTTTCTAATGTATGGATGGTTAGTAATTAAACTCTTCTTTTTTTTAAAAAAAATGAATTTGTGAGTTAAAAGGGCATTTTGGAGCTGTCAATGTCTTGACAATCTCCGGAATTTCATGCCTTTCATTGGCTTTCATTTCCTTTGGCTTTTCTTTCTCTTCATTTTTCACAAGTGTCTTAACTTTCCTATAAAAACCATAATTTTGAAGAAGCACTTTGCAAACACATCTTTTTCCAAAGCATCAATCCCATTTCATCATTTTACTTGTATTTCCTCTTTTTCTTAAAAAAAAAAAAACCTAATGGAGAGAGAAGGAAAAGTCTAAAGAAAGAGGAGAGAGTGTGTGTGTATGTGTGTTTAATTGGATTTTGGTGTCATAAACATGGCTAATATTTCATTGGAAGATGTTAGAAACGAGAATGTTGATCTGGTAAGTCGAATACATTTAGGTCTCGTTTCAAAACTGTTTGGCTTTTTGTTTATAGTTTCTAGAAATTATGTGTACGTATGTCAACATTACTTCCACATTTTGCCTTAATATTTATGTTTTTAAAATTCAAGGCAAATTTTGAAATAAAAGAAAAGTTGTTTTTATAATTAAGGTCATGTTTGACACAATTGTTTAGTTTTTTTTTTTTTTTTTTTGAAATTTGCGATTGTTTTCTATTCTTCGTCATTGTTTTCTTCATTATTCATAACTAAAAATTTGAATTCGTAGCTAAATTTTAAAAAGGAAAAAAAAGAACAAGATTTTCAAACCAAGAAATCAATAATTACGAGTATTGTTTATAAATTCAATTTTTAAAAATAAAAAACAAAAAACTAAATAGCTAACAAACGTGAGTAAGAAACTTGATTTTTTTTTCAAATTTGACTAAACTTCAAACATTTTTCTAAAAGAAATTGAAAACTAAAGTAAGTTACAAGAGAAAACAAGCATACATCTCAATATGAAATCTCTTTTTTTTTTTTCTTTTTGTAGGAGAGGATTCCAATTGAAGAGGTATTTGAGCAACTGAAATGCAATAGAAATGGTTTGTCATCTGATGAAGGAGAAAAAAGACTTCAAATCTTTGGCCCTAACAAACTTGAAGAGAAAAAAGAGAGCAAATTCCTCAAGTTTTTAGGGTTCATGTGGAATCCCCTTTCATGGGTCATGGAGTGTGCTGCTATCATGGCTATTGTCTTGGCCAATGGAGGGGTACTATTTTCTCTCTTTCCCTCGCCTTTCGCCTCTCTAAGTAGCATCAATACATACATGTGAGACTCGGACATCGTGACACGCTTCTTTCTAAATCTAAGATACAAACAAAATAGAGTAATTGCAACTGAGTAGAAATACTTCAACGGCTGATAATCAACTGTATAGCAATATTTTAAAATGATAGCCAATGTAGCAAAATCCATTAGCGATAAATTATATCGTTGATAGACTTCTATTAGTGATAGCCTCTATTGTTAATAAACTATTATTAACGATATGGTTTATCATTGATTGACTCTGATAACTTGATCTAAATTTTATTATATAATTTGCAAATTTGGTATTGTGTTATATCTACAAATAGTTTGGGCTTGATATCTAAAAAAATGAGTTTGATCGATGTTGTACACAAGACAACTATTATTATATTCCATTTTACTTAACTATTTGCCTTGACTTATTATGTTTAGCAAATGTTTGATATATGTCTCTAACAAATGTTGGACTTATAGTTATAGTTACTTCCTACGATTAGTGTCTGACTCTAATTAGACATGTGTCTGTGGTGTTAGAATGCATCAAAGTTGTTGCTCGGACAAGTTACTCAAACTTAAGTGTTTGTGCTTCTTAGTTTCCTCTTTCGCGTCAGTATGTTGACCTGACATGTTCTAACAATGTAGGGAAAGCCTCCAGACTGGCAAGATTTTGTTGGAATAGTGGTGTTACTCATTATCAACTCCACGATTAGTTTTATTGAAGAGAACAATGCAGGAAATGCAGCTGCTGCTCTAATGGCAGGACTTGCTCCCAAAACCAAGGTATGTGTTTTCCCTATCTTTGGTCATTTCTTTCCGCTATATATACATATACATATGTGGTGAGATAGACTTATTTGGATGGAGATTTGTAGGTTTTGAGAGATGGAAAATGGAGTGAGGAAGAGGCAGCTATTTTAGTACCAGGAGACTTAATCAGTATTAAGTTGGGAGATATTGTCCCTGCTGATGCAAGACTCTTGGAAGGAGATCCTCTTAAGATCGATCAATCCGCTCTCACTGGCGAATCTTTGCCAGTTACTAAGAACCCAGGCGATGAGGTTTTCTCTGGCTCGACTTGTAAACAAGGAGAAATTGAGGCTATTGTTATTGCCACTGGTGTCCATACCTTTTTTGGCAAGGCAGCTCATCTTGTTGATAGCACCAACCAAGTTGGTCATTTCCAAAAGGTGAAGATGTTATATATTTTTGGATAATTGCAATAGGTAACACTTTTAGAACTAATAATTAAGTGCGTAGCAATATTTTTAAAAAGTTGCATATATAGCCCAATGGTAGACACTTTCATTGATGGACTCTGAGAGTGGATTATAAATTTTGCTATGTCTATAAATTTCTTTGCATTGTGTTATATTTGCTAATATTTTGGATGTTTTGGGATTGTATATTTTTTTTAGTTTTACTTTTTTGCTCAATTCTATAATCAACCTATTGTTACCTTTTGAACATTTTTGGGAAGCCAACATGGATGGGTTGTTTGTTTAATCAATCAGGTATTGACAGCCATTGGTAACTTTTGCATTTGCTCCATTGCTATTGGGATGCTCATTGAGATCTTAGTGATGTACCCAATCCAAAATAGGGCATACAGAGAGGGAATTGATAACTTGCTGGTTCTTCTCATTGGTGGCATTCCAATTGCCATGCCGACTGTATTGTCAGTGACCATGGCTATTGGTTCTCACCGTCTAGCGGAGCAAGGTGCTATCACCAAAAGAATGACAGCCATTGAAGAAATGGCAGGAATGGATGTACTTTGCAGTGACAAAACTGGAACTCTCACCCTCAACAAGCTGACGGTGGACAAAAGTTTGATTGAAGTAAGAACAAAAATTTACTATAGTTTTCGAGATAAATTTTCAATGCTTTTCGAATAAATTTTTTTATCATAGCTAGAATTTGGAAACAGGTATTTTCAAAGAATACTGATGCAGACACATTACTTCTATTGGCTGCAAGAGCTTCAAGAGTGGAGAACCAGGATGCCATTGATGCTTCGATTGTCGGGATGTTGGGTGATCCTAAAGAGGTAAATCATATCTTTATCTAGCATTCATTGTTTCGTACCAATTAATTCTTATCCTATATATGATTTATAAGTTAACTTGAAGTGGTGGCTTTTATTACATGGGGGATTTAGGCAAGATCAGGGATCACTGAGGTACATTTCTTGCCTTTCAATCCTGTTGAGAAGCGCACTGCTATCACCTATATTGATAGTAATGGAAACTGGCACAGAAGCAGCAAGGGTGCTCCCGAACAGGTAATGAATTTGATTCATTGTCGTTTTTTGCCAAGTTTTGAATATATTGATTAACTTGCTTTCTGGTCAATCAGATCATCGACCTTTGTGACCTCAAAGGGGAAAGAAGGAAGAAAGCTCATAATATTATCAGCAATTATGCAGACCGTGGTCTTCGTTCTCTAGCTGTCGCACGCCAGGTAAGCTGTCATGTTTGTGTAACACTTATGGATGAATATTGCTATGGAATAAGAAATACTAAAGCTATGAACTTCATCTTTATTTTAGACGGTTCTAGAGAAGACTAAGGAGAGTAGTGGAGAACCATGGGACTTTGTGGGCTTGTTGCCCCTCTTTGATCCTCCAAGGCATGATAGTGCAGAGACTATTCGTCGGGCACTCGAACTTGGGGTAAATGTTAAGATGATCACTGGAGATCAATTGGCCATTGGAAAAGAAACTGGTCGCAGGCTCGGTATGGGAACCAATATGTATCCATCATCTTCCTTACTTGGTCAAAGCAAGGATGAAGCAATTGCTAGCATTCCTGTTGAAGAACTTATTGAGAAGGCGGATGGTTTTGCTGGTGTCTTCCCAGGTAATAGCTTATTCAAACACAAAATATAGGAAATCAATGTATCATTTCATCCTCATTAGGAAAAGGGATTTCATGTTCTTATAAAGTTTGGATTTGCAGAACACAAGTATGAGATTGTGAAAAAGCTCCAAGAGAGGAAGCACATTTGTGGGATGACCGGTGATGGCGTCAACGATGCCCCTGCACTCAAGAAGGCTGACATTGGAATTGCTGTAGCTGATGCAACAGATGCAGCAAGGAGTGCATCAGATATTGTTTTAACAGAACCAGGTCTAAGCGTGATCGTGAGTGCAGTTCTAACAAGTAGAGCCATTTTTCAAAGGATGAAAAACTACACAATCTATGCAGTTTCCATCACGATTCGAATCGTGTTAGGTTTCTTGCTTGTAGCTCTATTATGGAAGTTTGACTTCTCACCTTTCATGGTCTTGATTATTGCCATCTTGAATGATGGAACCATCATGACCATCTCCAAGGATAGGGTGAAGCCATCTCCTGTGCCTGATTCATGGAAGCTAAACGAAATTTTTGCCACCGGTGTTGTTCTCGGAACATACATGGCTGTCATGACTGTGGTCTTCTTTTGGCTAGCATATCAGACTGATTTTTTTCCAGTAAGAAAACAAGAACACAATTCTAAATTCCATAAGACAAGAATATATAGAAAACAAAATATTTGAAATACACTCTCTCTCCTAGATTCAATACTTAATTTTCTCTCATTTCTAGAAAACATTTGGGGTGAAGCACATCAATGAAAATCTAGCTGAGCTTAACTCTGCTCTTTACCTCCAAGTGAGCATCATTAGCCAAGCCCTCATCTTTGTGACACGATCGAGGAGTTGGTCCTTTGTAGAACGCCCCGGTCTTTTGCTAGTTGGAGCCTTCCTAATAGCTCAGCTTGTGAGTGGTGTTTTCTTTCCCCATCCTGCAACTTCCAATTACGATATGATTCACATATGAGATCTTAAAGCATTTATTGTGATTATGTCAGTTGGCAACTGTCATCGCTGTGTATGCCGAATGGGACTTTGCTAGGATTCACGGCATTGGTTGGGGATGGGCAGGAGTGATCTGGATTTACAGCATCATCACATACCTCCCTCTTGATGTACTCAAGTTCATTATCCGCTATGCATTGAGTGGGAAGGCCTGGGATAATATGCTTCAAAACAAGGTTTGTCAAAGTTTCATCTGATTCGAAAATCTCGAAACCACGAATTACTTGTCTCTATAGTCTTACTCTTCAACTCATGCCTTTCTTTACTAGACTGCATTCACAACTAAGAAGGATTATGGAAAAGGAGAAAGGGAGGCACAATGGGCATTAGCACAACGTACACTACACGGCTTACAAAAACCGGAAGCGCTATTTAGTGACACAAGTAGCTACCGGGAGCTTTCCGAGATAGCAGAACAAGCAAAGAGAAGAGCTGAAGTTGCCAGGTAAATACAAATTAAGAAATGATCAAAACATGATCTTCTAACAAATCATTTGATTAACCAAAGTTTTAATCAAAACAAATATACATATATTTATGAAACAAAACTTTGTGTTTCTTACAGGATGAGTCAGAATGTATGATTAAGAAAAGCAGAGATTTTGGAGGGTCAGAGAAGTTTAGTTTGAATAGACTTTCTCAGGAGACTATCAAGAAAGATGGATATAGTTGATTCTTTAGGAACACCCTTCTTTTTTTCTTCTCACTCTCTCACTCTCTCTCTCTCTCTTACATAGATCATAAAGATGGATGCAAAAGAAACAGATTCGTTGTTTCCTTTCTTATTTTCTTTTCTGTTTTTTTTTTTTTTTTTTTGTTTAAGCGAAGTTACAACAAATATATATAGAAAAGAAAAGAAAGGCATATGGAATATATGTAATTCTAGGAATGTTTAGGGAATTCAAACATTAATTTATATAATAGTGAATTTTTTGTGTGAAGTGATTTGATTTCAATGAATTTGGGAAGAAACTTCGATATTATGAGTCATTTATCGTATATCACGTCGGCATATTTTAAAAAAAAGAGTAGAACTCATTGACACTTATATGAAATTTAATAATATTATTATTTATGAAACCAAAATACATAATTTGAACAAAAAGTTAAAATGTATAACATTCTCGTTATACTAGAATTTTTTGGATTGGATAGAGTTTCGGTGCTAAAAAAATGTTTTGGAACAAAGTAAAAGTATTATTCCATGAAATTTGTTTAAAGTTTCTATTAAATCACTATGTTTAGAAGATTGTTTTTTTTTTTAAAGATGCTATCTTAGACTCCATTTTATTTCTTTCCACAAAATATGCCAATTTCATAATAATTCTTTTCCCTTATTGCTTACTTGACAAAATCATTACTTTTGTCAGTTTAACGATTGAGCTATGACCAATCTCTCGTAAGTGTTACAAGAGACATTCCCTATTTTAACCATGTTGGTATAAACCTCTGATGCTGAATAAAAAAGTGTAGAGGCTCCACAGATATAGTCGTGCTAGTATTCATCTGTGGTCGATGTAATTCATATAAATGGCAATTATGTGGTTGAGCCTTTAGACACAAGTAGTGTGCTTAGGTGTAATTCAAAGAGATGGCTATTTTAGGAGAAACTCATCGATCCTTTGTTCATAGGAAAGATTGTTGAAAATACAATTAAGTGTCAAATTAGTTAGATAAATGATTAGTGATATAAAAGATGATAATTGTCTCTAATGGTATAAAATCTTTTGTAAAACCAAAGGTAAAGTCACAAGAGTTCATGTTCAAAGTGAACAATATCATGTCATCCGTTGATGATCTTGGTAAAAAAAAAAGACAATTAACCTAACAAATTTTAGAACAAGTTACAACAAAAGGCCCAGTTTTTATATTTATTTCACTTGAAAGTTGAGAGCTCGAAAGTATGATTGGAAAATGTAGATAATTTTCAATACTACCAATATATTTTATATTCACTTAATATCCAGTCAAAATTTTTTATACTGCTACGTAGTGTTTGAGCGATCAATTTTATTTTTTTTAATACAAGCATAGCTCAACTACTTGAAGTGTATATCTTCTTACAAGTTAAAGCGAGGTTCAAATTACTCCCCTCATATATTTGAACCCAAAGGAAAGGTCGTATTATTACATAGCTCATACTATTATCTATTTTAGTTGAAGGGGTATATGTACTACATTCACTCCAAAGGAAGAAGCTTATACGACCATCTGGCTATTTTCAACTAGAAATAAACTTGAGGTGCCTCTCCTTTGGGCAAAATAATAACAATTGAGGTAGCACAGAAAAGTACTCCATCTTGGATTCTTGATCTTTACGAAATGACAACACTAGTATTCTCTCTTTCTAAGTTCTAGCTTAGGAGGTTTTGTAATTGAGGGAGTTGAGAAGATAAAAATGCCACTTTACTGATGTTTCTGTTTTATAATAAAAAATATCATTTGCTACAAATACATAAGGTCAGAAGTATAGTGTCATGTCAATGCAAAAGGGCACAATATAAGGAAGAAAATTAACTTATCATGATTATGCCTTGCGGAAAATTACACGCCTTTCTCTTTTATATTCAACTTCGTCTCTCTGGTGCATGATAATCAGAGCTCTTCTCACCTGTCCAAAACATTTATAGCATCATAATCGGATGATGAATAAGTTGGAATTCTGAGTACATACAACTTTTCTTTATTCCTCGTCTTTTATCTCAATGATAGTTTCTTCTATCTACTGAATTCAAAAGGTGCCTTGTGACTATTTACTAAGCTTTTTAGTGCAAGCAAGTGTCTAATGCTAAGAATTGTAATGTTCGTTTGGTTCAGAGGGGCTTACAATTGACTCGTTCATCCCCATTTTGGCAAGCTCGTCAATCAGTCTTCTCTCAGATATGTGATTGCCAATTCCTATTCTTCTCTTTATCTGAGTTTCCGCTTGCTGTTTATGGGGGGATGACAAAAAGTAATTAGAATAGCTGGTGAAATTACAAGGAAAGGAGAATCAGTGTTGTGGTTGTGTATTGGACCAACCTTTATTTCATTGGCAATCTCAGGAGTCAGATTTACTTGCTGATGAATCCCAGAGCGTGCTGCGTCCATCGTTGATACGGTAAAAAGTCTAATAGCTTCCTGCACATTTTCCTCAGTGGCAACATGGGACCTGATATCATTATATTGATGAAGGTAAAAAGAATTGTTAGGTCCAATCGAAGCGAAGGGGGGTGATCTGGGGAAAACGTAGAAAATCTGCAATATAAGGACAGTTCACGCAAAATAGTTCAAAAGATGCTAAGAATGGAAAATTTATATCTAAAATATTCATAACAAACCCAAATTTTTATTCGTTAGTGATTAATCAGAATTCATTAGTTAGCTCAATAGCTAAGCCTAAGCCTTGGACTTCAAGTTAGTCAATAAAAATAACTCAAAATCAATCTAGTTTTTTTCTACAACTAAGTGGCTAAAATAAAAATATCTGGAACCAACTTTCATTTGGATGATAACATTAGAATGTAAAACGTAATGACGAAAACCACACTTAAATCATTTTTGTTTTCATTGCATAATCAGTTGTAAAATTAGCTTCTTAGTATCCAACGCCAAATGCAAATCCGTAACAAGTTATAAACTTCATTCACGTGTGAAAACACAACCAAAACCTACTTTCAGTAATGAGGACTGCAATTTACGAGGAATTAAATTCAACGAGTCCAACCATTTCAGATCTATATTAATTCAAGTTCAAAACTTATGCTCTTAATCCATAGAAAACTACAGCACTGATGATTAAGCAAGAAACTTTGTGCATCTCCCATAAAAGTTTGTCTACACTACAAGCTACCTCTTGAATTCATGACTGACAAAAATTCCTCACTCCTTGACATTATAACGAGCTCCCACATGAAAGAAATTTATACGATTTAAATCACGCTCACTTTTATGTTGTCCACCCTTCATTCTTAAGTAGGCAAAATTCAGAAACAAGAGGATATGAGAAAAAGTTGGCCTTAAGTGATACAAATACTTACAACTTCATTTTTGCAAGTGCCTCGCTTAATCTTACAATAGCTTCCAGCTGCCTTACTGTGATAGGAATTGCAGCAGCCTCCCCTGTTTCATTTGCTTGTTGTCTCATGTCCTACAATGAGGGACGATTAAGCATATATCTTAACAAAACAAAACTATTGTTGAGGCAAAATTTCATGGCTGGAGGATTAAGCATTCAAAGTTCAAGTTTCATGTGCAAATCTAATTTAAAAAATGAAATATATCTATGCTCAAACATACCTGTCTGATTTTAACATAGTTATTCTGTAGCATTGTAGATGCAGATTCTGACAAACGGGGATAACATTGAGTTCGACAATATTGAATATACCTACCAAAATTGCAATGCAGACAGTTGAGCAACCACAAGGATTGTAAAAGCAAGCAAAATAAAATATAAACGACTACTTTCTCTCTGTAACTTCCCTCACCTCTTTAGCCAATTCTCTTCTTTGGAAGCTCTATTTTCACCCAAGGTTGCACCAGCAGACGCATGGACTTTTATTATGTGGCTTGCTATAATCTGTAGTTGTTATAAAGCCACTGCCATTAGCAAAGAGTAGCCTGATACTATAACTTAAAAGTGTTCCGATTTCAATGGAACTTATTGATAAAGAATTAAACGTGCTTAAGGGATAAAATTGACAACCTATCCTACCAAAGACTCCATGATGTGGTTGTTTCTTAAGTTGACAAGAACTCGAGCAAAAAGAGGCAAGCCCAAGTCCATGCATGAAAGTGGGAAATGGCATTTCAAGCAAGCCTTATAGTTACCTTATCTTGACTGTACATTCTTATATCTTTAACGATAAAGATCAGATCAAATCTGGAGAGAATTGTTGTCTGTAAATCGATGTTATCCTGTGCTGTCTGCAATGCAGGTAAACAAACACAGCATATTAAGCTAGGCCACTAAGAAACCTATAAAGGGGAAATTGTAGACTATGAATATAATAAAGACCTTAAGATCATCATAGCGTCCTGATGGAGGATTAGCAGCAGCAAGCACTGACGTTCTGGAATTAAGAACCGTTGTTATTCCTGCTTTAGCAATTGATATTGTTTGTTGTTCCATGGCTTCATGAATAGCAACTCTAAAAGCAGAATGAGGATTTCAAAATTAATCAAGAAACTTAGATGGATATAACAAAAAATCCTTTTAGGTTACCTATCCTCTGATCTCATTTTGTCAAACTCATCAATGCAGACAACACCTCCATCAGCCAAAACCATTGCACCTCCTTCAAGATAAAACTCTCGCTGGATTGCACAAACAAGTGAAAAAAAATAAGGCAGCTTATGGAATTGAATAAAAACACACACATTTATTGCAATTATTTATAGGAAACAATGCAAAACCAAACTCTAAAACAATATAAGCAGAAAGCAAAATAAAATTGAGCACTCACAGAGCTGCTATCTCGTATCACTGAAGCTGTAAGACCAGCAGCTGATGAACCTTTTCCAGAAGTATAAACAGCAACTGGAGCTGTCTTCTCAACAAACTTGAGAAACTGGGTAGGGCAATTTGTGGATTTGTATTAATACAAGGGAATATGGGTTACAACAAGTGACATACTATAGTAGTGTTTCATGTTATATCAACCTGGGATTTTGCTGTAGACGGGTCCCCCAAGAGTAATACATTTATGTCACCTCTCAACTTAACCCCATCTGGCAAATTCTGCTCGACAAAAAGTTTGAGCATTAATAGAATCCAGTTAATAACTGAAGTTAAACAATATAGTCCATGACATACCTTCCTGGATCCTCCAAATAGAAGACAAGCCACGGCCTTCTTCACATCATCGTGACCAAATATAGAGGGAGCAATCTTTGAACATATGCTTTTATAGACATCAGGCTCTGCTGCAAATTTTTTGAACTCTTCTATCTGCGAATTTTTCCACCATGTTTATCCATTAGAAAAATGAGACTTGCCTCGTCAATATTGATTAGATGAACATAAATTGAAAGGACGTGCTGTTAATATCCAACTTTGAGGAAATCTATCGAGAACCTGGGAACCTCGCTGAAGACAAATTCAAGATACTTTGACATAATTAAATGGAAAAATCGAACAGTTGTTTGGTGGCAGAAAAATTAACTATATATTACATTTCATCAGTGTGCCTCTTTAAACATATTGCCTGTATGAGCATGAGCACTAATATCGTGTACAAGATGGTAGCATTCGATCAAATTTTCCAACGATAATTGTACCACTTACATCTTCGGTTGTGAAGGATGCAGGTCCCCGGGAGTTAGTTTCATTACATTCTTCAATGCCTACAACCCTGATATAAGGCTGTCTGATTGCAACTGCCCCTTTGTGACTGCAAAGTTAAGTTCTGAAAAATCAGTCACAAGAAAGACTAGGAAAAGGCAATGGTCATTCATATACATCAAAGAATGGTGGTTCTCACGATGTAGAAGAATTGGAAGCTTGGTAGATACTGTATATCCCCATGATGGTCAATCTAGTGCCTGGGACAATTGTTTGAACAAGATGACGATCTACTGATAGAAGCATGTTCCTAGGAAGTTCCCCAGTTGGGACGTCCTTCATTATCCAGAAGAAATATCGTCACTTGTTGTATATAAGCTACATGAAAAACTAATCTTGACCATAATTCGTTACAATGAAATCCTTACTTCTGGGTTTTCCTGAAGTTTTAGAGTCTGTTGATCAACATACATGCTCTTGTCAGGAACCACAATCCAGGGATCTAGTGGGCATGGTTCTTCTCCAGGCTACACGAATTTCAAACCACATAAAATTTTTAGTTAAAAGAACTAACATAACCTAACTAATTCAAAGAAAATGATAGTAAGGGGTATACCTGAGGAACATGAGTACATGATCGAGGGACAATTGCCCCTCCAAGTCCTGGCCGACACGGAACTCGTGTTGTACTTCTACAGTTTTTACAAATCAAGGTCACATATGTTGCCTTTGCCTTGGTCCTTGACGCAGCTATTGTGATTCCAGATATTTTAACAAGTTTCGAAATGTACTGTGCCTGCATATGAATGTAGAAAATATTCAGCACCGAAAAGTACTAATACATATTAGCCTATAATTGAAGCTAAAAACTTCCATTTTCATTAGTTCTTTCATGCTCTAGTTCTGTTTCAATACAACAGACAGATAAAATTCACCAACCCCAAGGGACCGCATTGAAACCGGATCCTCCTTCGACGTTAGCAGAATTTGAACATCACCAGGCACTGGCTCCACCATTTCTCCAGTCTCACCAGCCACCTTCGTCTTCAGATTCATTAAAACCTCCCCAGCAGCAGTCTCAAACTACCAAAAGAGGGAAATAACAAAAACAAATCAATCAATACCTCATAAACCCTAACAACCAACAATCAAGAACTAGATCCAATAAATCCACCATACCAAGGGCAAGAAATCAGCAGGAGCAGATCGAAGCTTTGCCGGAAGATCGGAGTCAAAAGCGTTAACATCCTCCATATCAACGCGAAGAAACTTGGGATTATGGAGAAGGCTTTCTCTATAAGGGAAAACATTCTTGTCGGCTTCAAACCCACGAATGAACTCCTTGAATTTGCGAAGGACGGAGTGATGAGTGGCCTTGTCGTCGGCATCTCCGCTTCGGCCGATGCCGGTTCCGTCACCAAGGGATTGTGCTTGGTCACTGTAGTAGATTCCTCCTTCATCCCAGCCCGACATCTCTGTGTGTGTAAATTAGGGCTCCTCCTCTTGAAACCCTTCTTTCTCTCGTTCTCTCTCTCGACGGAGGTTTGAGGTTTTTGGTTCGGTGCTTGGAAATGGAGGCGGAGGCTTATTACCGAGTGTAGTTTTGGCGGGAATAATGGATTTGGAGGGAAATTGGTTTATCCCTGCTTGTAAGCCACGCGCCAATCGACGCGCGTGGTTTGGCTCCTCCTTCCTTTCTATTAAAATACCATTTTATTATTCCTTCTTTTCTTTCTCTTTTCTTTCTTTTTCTTTTTTGGTAAAATACTAATCGGTAATTTTCTCAATAGTAATTGAACAATTAAATTGAATCAAAATACTTACACAGATATATTCAAATTTTAGAATATGGTAATCATAAGTATCGATAGACTTTTATTGTTGTTCATTAGTAACATTTACAAATATTAATACAAGTTTATTAGTGAGTCTAGCAATATCTCAAATTTGGTAAATTTTGAAATTTTATTTATAAATATATTCAACAATTTTATCATTTGAAACAATTTCTATAGATATAATTTTGATTGTTAGTTCGTTGGTTCTTAAAAAAAAGAAGAGTATTTTCTATTATATTTCTTTACTTTGATAAAAATTAACTTAAATTAAATTTAAAATTTATTAAAAGTACGTAACCCAAAATTAAAGAAGGAAAACCAATATAGTATTTTAACATCTTTTGAGTAGAAATAAAAACATTAAATTATAAGTTTAATCCCTTTAGTTAAAAGATTTGTATTTATTTAATCTATAAACTATGTATGCATAGTTTTGTAGTCTAATATATAAATTCACCCTTTAAAAAAATTAATTAACTTAATAGATATAAGTTTATATATTTTTTCTATATAATAAAAACCATGAACTTTTTCTAAAACTATAATTTTGAAAGTTTAAAAATTAAATATAAAACCTTTCTGGTTAATAAACTAGTAATTGAAATGAAATGAATAAGATTATAAAATATTATCGAAATTTTTTTAAAAAATAAAAAAAATTTAACAAACTATTTAGATTTTATAGAACAAAATCACTAAAAAACAGAATTCATTATTTGATTTTCCTATGAGATGTAATGTTTTATTTTCGAACATTTTCCAATTTTTTAAAGTATTTTAAATATATGTTTTAGTTGTTGATCAAAATAATAATAATAACAATAATCGATGGAAAAATAAAAGTTTAAAGTGTTCTACCAATTTGGTCTGATTGTATACAAAGTCTCCATTTAATTTATTATGTTTTAACATTTTTCAATCACACTTTCACATTGATAAATTTTAATTCTGCAGATAATGGAAAATAAAAAACTAAAGAACTAGGAATGAAATCATTATCAAATAGAGCAGAAATTATGAATAGGCTCAAAGAAGAACTCAAATTAGAGCGATTAAAGAAGTATATTTAGAATAGACAAGACATTAAGATAAATAGTATACACCAAAAAAACATTACCAAAATAGTGGAAACAATATAATATTGCACAGAAAATTGTATAAAATTAATACTTACAAACTTACAATCATACAATCTATATTGTTCCTTTTTTCTTTTGGGGGTAAAAATGATGTTGAAACCAAAACTACAAACAACTTTCTCCTTCAAAGTCTTATGATTTTACCTCTGGTTTTATATCTGATAACAGCTTTAAGATATCTTCCATGGATGGTCTGTTGGATGGCCTGCTCCTTGTGCATAACAAAGCTAGATCAAGAACTTGTTCTATATCCTCTTGTGATGAATTGGGAGAGCTAATACAATTTTCTTTGTATATTTCTCTTAACAGAAGATCTCTTGCCTTGTTTTGTGTGCTCGATCCAGCCGTCGTCAACCGACCATTGCTTATAACTTCCAGGATGATCTCCCCAAAACTATGAACGTCCATCCACAGCTCCTCCTCTGTTGCATTATTGAATTTATCTGTCCAATATGAGAACAAATCAGAATAGTAAAACTACACTTTGGAAAATGTTTGTGTTTCATGAAATGTAGAGAAGAAAAGTGTTAAGTGTACCTCCTTTTGTTGTAGACGACAGGGGAAGAGTATCTTCATTTAGTTGTTGTAGGAATCGAAGTCCGAATTCAGCCAGGCGGGGTTCCATGTTTTCATCGAAAATGATGTTATTTGGCTTCAAGTCTCCATGGGGAATTGCAGGCGAACAATCATGGTGAAGAAAGTGAATTCCTCTTGCTATGCCTATAATGAGTTTGAGTTTAGTTGGCCATTCCCTTTTCATTGAAATTTTCTCTGCTAGATTTCCATTGGGCAAGTAATCATACAAAAGATAAACCATTTGTTTGTTGTAGCAGAACCCCAGCAATCTGACCAAATTCTTGTGCCTCAAACTACCTAATTGAGTTATAAATTCCGATATCGTCTTCATTCTTTTTGCTTCCCAATCTATCTTCTTTATCGACACTGTGATTCCAGTCGGCAATACTGCTTTGAAAATCGAAGCAGACAATGGCAATATTGCTTCCTTAGATTCCGTAGAGTCAAAACTCCTGAGAATATCATTAGCTGTGAATGGGGGAAGTCCAGTAAACGACACCATCTTCCATTTACCTTTGCTACCTCTTCGGACGAAGAAAATCCACAAAATCGATATCACCGAGATTATAGCAAGACCTGAACACAGTATCAGGATGAGTATAAACTTCCCCATCCCTTTGCCTCCAATCATAGCCAATGAACCTGAACATGGTCTCAAAGGTGCTCCACATAGCTTTGAATTTCCAGTAAATGCACTCCTGCCCATTGATCGAAACACTTCTTTTTCCGGGATCGAACCAGAGATATCATTGTAAGACACATTTAGTAAAAGCAAGCTCGACGAATCCTTGAACTTATCAGGTATCGTTCCATTGAAACCATTGTGAGATAAATCGAGGATGCTGATAGAAGGAAGGTGAGCAAGTTCTTCAGGTATATGACCTGATAGATTGTTGTAAGATAAATCCATCCTTACAAGAGCCTGGCAATTTGCAATGCTTTCTGGGATCTTTCCTGATAGTTTGTTATTATTCAATTCAATGGTAGAAATGGATTTACAAACCTGAAACTTGGGAAGTTCTCCTCTAATACCACAATCAGAAGCTGAAAAGTTTTGAAGAGGTGAAATCCATGTTTCTACAGGAAAAACACCTCCTAGTTGTGGGTTATGAGAGATATTCAAGTATTGAAGGTTGGATGCTTTGTTTATATCTGAAGGAACTCCTCCACTAAAATTGTTTCTAGAGAGATCTATATATGAGACATCAGCAAGATCATTAAAATTCAGAGAGATATCACCAGAAAACATATTATCCTCTAACCGTAATCGAACGAGGGAAGAACAATTAGAGAGAGACGGGGAAAGTCCACCACTAAACTTATTTGAAAACAGGATCAACTTAAAAAGTAAACCTCCTTGGCAAATATCTGGTGGGATAACACCCACAAAATTGTTTGTGGAAACATCAACCCATTTGAGTTTTTTGTTGCTGCCTAAGTTGTTGGGGAGTGACCCAGAAAACTGATTGCTCCATATAAGAAGAGTCTCCAATGAAGGAAGCTCTCCGATGCCATTTGGAACAGAACCACTCATTTCATTGTACATAACACTCAACAACCTAAGATTCCTCAACTCAGAAAAGCTTTCTGGAATAGGACCAGAAATATGGTTATCAGAAAGATCTAAATTAACAAGAGAGATGATTTTGCATAGTTCATCAGGTAAGAACCCAGATAGTTGGTTTCTAAAAAGGAAAAGAGACTCAAGCTTGGTGAGATTACCAAATTCTTTAGGAATTGAACCAGAGAGATTTGCACTTGCAATATCAAGATATTGAAGGTTACTCATGTTACCAAATTCCCATGGGAGATTACCCTGGAAATTATTGTAACCAATCTCCATATGAGTTACAGTTTTGAGTTTACCCAATTCAGGAGGTAAGTTTCCACTAAGAAAATTCCCAGCAAGATGAATGAACTCAAGTTTTTTGAAAGAACCATATTCTGAAGGGATTGGTCCCTTGAAGTAACTCCCAGCAAAGTTAAGAAACTTGAGATTTTCAAGCTGAGAAAGATCAACAGGCAATGACCCAGCAAAACTATTGCTAAAAGCATCGAGAACAACCAAGTTTTGAAGACTTGAAATTCCAAGAGGGAAATGACCAGAAAAATTGTTTCTACTGATATCCAAACTTCTTAGATTAGTGAGATTGAAGATTCCAACAGGAAGTTTCCCAGATATATAATTGTGACTCAAGTTAAGATCAACAAGTTCTTTAAAAACATGAAACTGCTCACCAGAAATCTCCCCACCAAGCCTCTTCATTGAAAGGTCGATTCCAATAACAATGGTGGAATTCTTGTCGCATTTGATTCCTGACCAAGAACATCCATGGATTTTCCCAAATGGGTTTTCTCTAGAATCCACAATCCAATCACTCAAACTCCCAAAATCATCAAGAAATTCAGATTTCAAGCTTAAAAGTGCTTCGGAGTAACGATCAGTGGAAGAAGCTGCTACACAAAACAACAAGAACACAAGAAGATAGAAGCACAAGCATTTAAAACCCCCCATTAAAACTCAATCAAACTATAACAAAGGAGAAATGGGAAAAAGAGAAAAACCCAGAAAAGAAACAAGTTCTAGTTTCTATAAATTGCATTTGCTTGATTTATGGGGCAATCAAATGCATGGGGACTGGAGAAAGCTCCATAAAAAAGGATGGAAATGAATGAAAAAAAACTACAGAGTGTATGATTATTTTAAAGTTAAATTACAAAATTTGTTCATTTATTTAAAAAAAAATTAAAGCTTTATCCTCATGCTTTCCTTATTCCTATAATTTGACAAAATCGTTCATCTTATAAACTGTTTTAAGCAACAAAATAAAATAAAAAAATTTACAATCTTTGTCTAATAAAAAAAGTAAAATTTTTGTTGTATATTTATAAATATTTTCAGTTATATTTAGCTAAAAGTTTGACATTTTCCAAACTACAGAAACAAAATTTACGATTTAAATTTGTGAAACATTGGATGGGAATATTAAGGAGTTGCTTTTTAAGAACAAGATGGGTCCCTTGAAATGTTTTTGTATGAAGATGGTGTTGGTCATTTTGGAATAAAGCTTTGCATATTTGAAAGCATCTTTCTTTCTCTCTTTTTTTTTTTTTTTTCTTTCACTAGGGGTGAGAATCCAATAATAATAATCACAAATTTTGAGTTGGAATTTGAACAATATTCCCATGAAATCCCATAAATATTGGGGATTTTTTTTTAATGTTTATTTAAATTGGGAAAGAAAACAAAATAAAGTTCAATTGCTTGGTCCACTTTAGGTAATGTAAGTTCAAGTTCTTGCTGAATTTTAGGTGAGGTGGGAATGTGGAGTGTAAGATCTTTAACATGGGTTTGATGCAATTTGATTTATACACTTCTATTTAAGATGGGTTTAATAAAATTAAGCGAGCTTAGTTCAACGATAATTAACATAGTTCTCTCTTTTATAAGTCGGAAGTTTAAACTAGTACTAAAGAAAATTCAATCGTACAAAAATGATTCATTAGAAGTTCTAGAAAAAAAAACCTAGCAAATGGTATATTTGGAATAAAATTCAAAGCTTAAGAGTGAAAATGAACTTTGTATATTTGAAATATAATTTAGGAACAACAAAAATATAATGATATTCCATATCTATCTATTACTGGTAAATATTAACAGAATTTTATCAGTATATATTATGAATAGAATCTGAAAATTTGTTATATTTTTAAATATTTTTAACAATTTTATTGTTTACAATAATTATTCTATGATTTAACTATATATGGATAAAATTTCTATGAAATGGTAATATGAACCCATCTTGATGGGTGAAAAGTCTAAGTTTTTACTTAATAACAAATATATATTTGTATTAACTACATTGTTTTTCATTGGTTTGCTTTTTAATTAAAGTTGCAAATTTATGTGATTGGATTAGTAAATTTAATATAATATGTCTGAATCAATAAGAATTTAATAAACAAAAGTAATGTTTGTTTAATGAAAAATAGTATGAAATTAAATTAGAATGAAGATTACTTTAAACTCCTTTTAGGGTGGGGTCTCTTCTTTGGTTTAATTAAGATTGTGATTATAGTAATGATGATGCTAAGCTTCAAAATGCATGGAGTGATAAAAACTACATGAAAGGGCAAAATTAGTAATTTAACCAACTTCTATGTTTTTTTTTTCTTTCTTTTTAACATTTAGATAAAAAAAAATAATAACAAGTGGGGTAAAGAAAGGTTTGGAAATTGGATGATAGCTTTAAATCAATTGGATTAACACTTTTTTTTTTTAATTCATTTTTGTATTTTTATTTGATTAACTGCGTGATTTTGAATTCAATCATTTAACTTTGTCTCTATTTGATATTTAAACGTTCAATAAATCTTTAAACGTTGAGAGGGTTTGGTAGACATTTGAATTTTCGACTTATCGTTCAATTCCTTGAACTTTAAAATGTGTCTAATAAGTCTTTCAACTTGTAATCTTGTGTTTGGTTGGCTGTTGACGTACTCTTGTTTTTTAAGAATCGTTTTCAAATATAACAAAATGAATTAAAATAATTATAAAATATAATAAAATTTCAAATCCTGTAAGTGATATTGATAGACACTAACAGGAATATATTCGTATATATTATTGATATAGTTTGAAGTTTTACTATGTTTGTAAATATGTTCAGCAGTTTTTTCGCTTGAAATAATGTCATAATTATATACGTACAAAATTTGAATCCTATGCCTAAAAAAATCATAACTTCTAAATTTTGTATTCATAGTACATTAAATAAGATAAAGTGTTTTCATGAATTTGTAAAATACGAAATTAAAAGGTTGATGTTATAAAGAGTGAAAACAAAAATAACCAAAAAGGACAAAGATAACGATAACCATTAATGTGAGATATGGACAAAAGTTGCCCACAATAACCAAACAAACTTTCCCTCTCTAATTATTCACCAAAACCTTTTTATAATCTCTTTTTCTATATAATAAATATCCAAATTGTTGTATTGTTTTTTAATTATATATATATATATATATATATATGTTTATTATCAAACTATACTTATCATTTAGAATTGCTCATCAATTAGAGTAATGATTTATATTGTAAAACCGACTTTTGAAAAAGACTATACACGTTTGAAAATTAAATGTAAGAGTAATTGTAACATTCCAAGTTTAGGATTCTGGATTTGAATTAGTAGCTATTAGCAACAACACTTTCTTGCGTTCCCTATAATCGAACAATATTGTTCTTACTTGTCTTGAAGTATTTTAAGAGTGAAGGTTATCCTCACAAACCAACACAAACTCATTCAACATTGTTTTATTCTCAACCTCACTTGGCATAGAAGAAAGTTCTCACTCAAGTGCATCGAAAAAATTTCAAAATGTCACCCAACATAAAATTGCATCAACTTTTGAGTTCATATAATTGAGTAATCGAAAATTAAAGTATTTTTTATTGGTATAGATAGTAGTTTGTAATTATTCTTTTAAGTCTTTCGTAACCATGCTTTAACGACCTCAGGATCTCTCTCGTTCAGATATGATTTCGATCCATTCATGTCTCCCTCCTAAGCTCGATTTGTTACAGTAGTTGTAATTTAAAAGTCTAAACTAATTAGCTTACGAAAATTTACAGGTTCAATTTACTCAAATCATAAGTTTTACACGATATATCACTCAAACAAAATCTAAAGGATATTGTAATTGACACAACCCAAAGTCATGGGTATAAATTAAAGTTAAAATTTAGTCTATATGATAAAACCCCATAAATACTCCATATGATTTAATAAAATCTTAATAAATAGTGCTTACCTTAAAAACTACTCACGAATGTTTAATCAAATCATATGGACTAAATTTTAACTACAATTTATGGAGACCAATTTACCACTTTCTTTTCATTATAAATACCAAAATTGTAATTGGGGTTTATTTTATTTTGTGTATTGAAGAGATATTTAGAAACTAAGTTTAGATAACATAAATAAAAATAAAAAGGGGAGGAAGCAAAGGCAATGCTATGAAAAAGGGAAATTGATATTTAAGTACAAAAGACATTAAGAAATTTTGTCCATTGTGCTTTTAGGTATTGTCTCCTTCCCTTCAATATACCAAAATTTCACTCATTTCTCGTGACCTATTTTACTCCATTTTTTTAAATTCAAATTTACATCATTCAAAACTATGTATATATTATCACTTTTTGTTGTCTTCTTAAATATATATACATTTTTTAGGTTTTTTTTTTTTTCTACTAATCATTCAATTACTCTCCCAAAGTGAGTTAAAACGTAGGTAGGAAAGTTGGGACGATAAAATTTGAAACTAAATAAGAAATGAACGGAATAAAAAGTGTATGTGTTAAATTATGCTTAACTCAATGATAATTGAATATTAAAAACCTTAATTATGTTAAGAAAGTTATGAATTCGTTTAAATGCATAATTAATTACATTGCCAAATATATTTTTATTTTTAAGGCAAACATCAATTTGCTAGTTATTAATTGAAAACTTAAACCAATTCAGTATAAATTTAAATTTTTGTTGGTGTATCATCCTCCATATTTTATTACCAATATGATGTAAAACCTATAATTTGGACCAATTTAATTTTTTGGATCTTCATATGCTAATGAATTTGATTTGTATTCAAACATACATGGACTTCTCAAATATTGATTTTACAAATGGACAACTAAAGTACTACATAAATAATTACAATTTTTTTTGAATACGAATCTAATTTAATTAATTTGTGAAAGTTATACAATCGTAAGTTTTGCGTAAAGTTGTTTTACTCGTGAGTATATAAAAATATAAAGTTTTAAATAAATATTTCTTAAATATAACAAAATGAATTAAAATATGCAAAGTGTTACCGTACAATTTACGTAGATATTTTGGTCTATCATGGTTGCAAAATTTTGTTAACATTTATAAATATTTTTTTGAAGTGTTGTTTATTTAAATAATTAATTGTTTGAAATTTATGTAACATTTTTGTTTTGTGGGGAAGGATATAGAGGGAATCCTATAGAAAATAATTTGTGTATAGTAACAAAAATAAAAATGGCATCGTGCGGCCTCGGGGAAAGAGGTGAAGAAAAAAACACATCTTTTAAGGGGGAAAATGGATTTAATTTGACAGCAAAAATAAAATACTCTTTAGGGTTAAAAAAAAATGACCAACGTTTGGTTGCATTGATTTGATATCCAAATCATAATACAAAAAAAGAAAAGAAAAGAAAAGAAAAGCCATAATTGTGTTTGTAACCATGTTTTGATGCTCTCTTCACTTTACTTTCATACAATTATGTCATCTACTATGATTAACCATAAAGTATTATTGTCTATGAAACATAGCCAATTCGATAGACGAGTTAACCTTATTTGGTACGAGTTTTAATTTTATTAATGTTTACTTCACAACGTTAAACACTTGAAAACTAAATGGAAACCATTTATTTCTCTAAAATGTTTTAATTCTAAGATGAGTACATTCAAACCAATTTAGTTAGAGAATTCTTTTCTATTCTATCCTGACCAAGTTAGAATTTTTTTCTATTCTGACCAAGTTAACTTATACACAATCGCACACACACATGTACATTTTTAACTTATATTATTTTTTAACATAATAATGTGAATCAAAATATTTACGATATATGGCAAAATTTTATATTTCATCAGTGATAAATACTAGTAAATTGTTGGCAAAAATGATTAGAATCTAAAATTTTGTTATTATTGTGAATATTTTTAGCCATTTTTCTATTAACAATAATTTATAATTAATTTTTAATTTTTATGTAACCCATGTTTCTTTATAAGTAGTGTTTTAGAATCCATGAAAAATTAATCAAAATAAATCAAATTAATTGATTGAATTATTGTTAGAACTATTTTCAAATATAACAAAATGAACCTAAATCTTTACAAAATATAACAAAATATCGCATTATATCAATAATAAACAACAATAGACTCCTCCTATTCATGTATATCATCGAAATCTATCATAGATGTATTGTAATATTTTATTATATTTGCAAATATATTTAGAAGTTTAGTCCTTTAAAATAATTTTACACATCAGTGGTGGGTGGTAACAATTTGTGAATATAAAAGAAATTAAAGGAAAAAAAAAAGTTGTACTTACTCTTTACGTTTTCATCAACTTTTCAATATATATAGATATAAATATATCAATGTTAAAATACAAGGAATTTAAATAAATAACAATATGTTTACATGAAAAATTATCAGACAAATATAATGGAAATTAAATCATCCATCATCCTAAAGTTTTGCCCAATGATACGATAATAAAGTAAAGCATAGAGTGGTTGGGAGTGGGTAAAGTGATAGCAGAAAGGGCCCTCTTTTATTTTCTCTCTTTTATTTTTGCAAGCTTCAAGATGGAAAAGATTGGCCCTGCAACAGTATAATCATTATAATATATATGAAAAAAGAGCAAAAAATAATAATTAAAAAAAATCAGATTATATTAACGAGATTGAGGTGGTGGAATTCTGAGGCAAAAACCCAAAAGCAGAGAAACAATCAAGAAAAGTCATGAACATTGTGAAATAATTTCCAGCAGTAGTAGTAACAGGGAGAGGCCAATCCCATCAATCCAATCACTTTTTTGATAAATAAATGTGATGTAGATTATAATAACAAAAAAAGTAAGAGAACTTAACCAATCAAATAATTGAATGACTTTGTTCAATGATAGATCAGTCAATTAACAAAATGAAATGTTGATCCTCTTTGAATGAGCTAGATGAGATAGAAACATATGAGAAAAACATGGACATGGTGATACGATGTAGATGATGTGTGTGTGTGTTTGTTTAGGTTAAATACTTTCCAAAAACCATGTTCAAAATTAGAGAAAAATATATGTGTACTTTAATTTAGACATGTTTTTTAGTGTATAAGACATCTAGACAACCTCAAGTTTCCAAATGTATTGCTGAATCAAGCTTTACACGGTTTAATCGAACTGTTCCAAGAATATATTCAGGCAATTCTTCCTCTTCCTTTGCCTGCAATTGTAAATATTTGTAAGAATCCACAATACAATGAATTGCAAATAGTCAGGAAATTAAAAAGTAAAAACCAGTTGATTAATCTCATAATGCCACTGATATATGTTGTTCCATAGAATATAAAAATTATAATGATGAATTAACCAGTTAAAATATGTAGACAGACACTACCCAAAATAACAAATAAAGACAACTCTTATTTCCTTCATTGTTTTCCTAATTTCTCAAGGAGCGAGAGTACTAATAAAAGACCTTTGAAGAGAAGCACATTGGATTTTGAAATATGATTGCGTAAACATATTAAGTAGAAAGTGTTAACCTCGATTAAGATGGCAAGATCAACGACTAAGCTTGTGACATATCCAAGGACAATGCCAATAACACTCCTGGCTACTGTTGATGATCCAATATCCACATCAATCTGCAAGATATTTATGAAGAAATGTAGTAAAATAACTTTAATATATTTTAAAATATGTATTACATTCTGAATATGGCTTAAAAGACCTCTGATCTTACTATGAACAATAGAACAAATCTATAAAGCTTGAGCAGTTCAAGATGGATGGTGCTCTCTCCTAGAGGAGACTCTAGGATAAAAAAACCATTACGAAACCAAATGTTACAGTTTACACAAGCACCAACTCCTAATAGTGCTTCCCCCAAACAAATTAGTATGTCCATTAGGCCATCACTACAAGATGGATCTCGTAATCACACACAAAAAATCCCAATGCCTGGTGTAGCGCAAGCCCAAGCTGATGTCTAATAAAACGCTGGCATGTGGCATTTCTTGTTTTCTTTTTTCTTTTTTAATTTCTTCTTTGTGTGTATAAAAATGGAGAATATGGGATTAGACTACACTTAATCATTGCTTATCACGTACAAAACATTCTCCTCGCTCTCACATTATCGAATCTTCCTACACTTGCTTCTAGCACTTGCTTCCTACTAGTCAAGCAATAGGAGGACTCAACATTGGATAATGCAGTAAAGGTAAATAATGTGAAACATATTATATATAAAGTAAATATTTCGAGCTTGACATTAACTTGCTTTACCAGTAGACATCCGACTCTCTACTTGGCCTGTGCCGTAGAGCATCTCTAGCAAAAATTGCACCTGCTTATCAATGCATGCTGTTAAGGATGGGTTAGAATTACTTACTTCCAGAAAATTGTCTCGCCTGAGGTACTTGCATGTAACTGCTTTGCCCAAAAGGCAAGCTTTTGTTCCAACTGCACGCTTAACCATCCAATATCCCTGTTGGATAAAACTAATCATTAGCTGTAATGTCATCAAGAATAAGAAATATAAGATGTTAAGATTCCGTACCTCAACAATGCTGGGAATTAATTTAAATCTAGAATCTCGATATATATCACTTCCATCCACAAATTTACCCAACAAAGAATTTTTGTTTACAGGCCTATCTGCAGCATAATACATAACCATACTATAGTTTGGCTTGGCTGGAACCTGAACAAAGATCAACATAAGAAGAACATAAAACATCTCAGATAAACTGACATACCATTTCTCGGAAGATCGAGAACAAGGAAATGGTAAGGATCTTCAATAAAGTATCTTATCTTACTTTAAAAAATAACTAATTTTGTACTCTTTTTTATTAGTACAAATGCGTTTAAATTTAGTAAGTTACACGTAAACAATTAAAGACAACAAATGCACATCCTCCACATCCTACTTGTATATGGACATATTATCATTTTTCCACAAAGAAATAAAGTCTATATAGAACGCCTAGAAAATCATTCTTGCATATCCCAATATCACTTCATTAAAAGTGAAATCTATTTATTTCTTTGCTTTTATTTTATTTATTAGAAAAAACATATTTTATTAATATATGAAATATTACAGGAGGGGAGGGCAAGACCACCTAATTGTCAAGGGTACAAAAACCCTTTTCGATAGGCCATGGGTGAGTGAAGACTACGATCTAAAAAAGGTGCATGTACATAACATATACCATTCTAAAGCAATAAATAGAACCGGATCAATAAAAGAGCCAAAGGCACCATCGTGCCGTGAAAGGTGCATATATTTCTCTATAGCAATCAAAGCCACAGGATCTTTTTCTGATTTTTGAATGGATGACCCAAAAGGTAAAAAGCAGGGGGGTGATCGCACAAATTAAAAAACACATAGGATTATGCTTAATGGCAGTCTCAGTTCAGCTGAAATTTTGCAGAAAAGAAACTGTCACAATGTCTTATGCCATCAATTTGTTCTTTATGTTTCAAGGAAGGAGAATCTCTAATCACATTTGCTTCGAGTGTTTATATTATCTAAGTTGTCAATTTTTGTTATTTAATGTCTTCACTCTCCCATGGATTTTTTCTGATTCTCGGAAGGCGAATGAGTTCCAACCTTTATGTGGTATTGAGTGAAATTCGCAAAGTGTATTTACATTGGGTTATGCTGTCAAGACCATTCTCTTCAAGCTTTGGATGGAAAGAAATCAAGGTATTTTTTAAATTCTGCTCAAACTTCTTATGCTTGGTTTGATTTGACTCATCTAAAGTCTTATGCATGGTGTTCTCTATCCAATAAGTTTATAGTGTTTTCAACCCAAGATATTTACTGTGGCTGTCATTTTTTATTGTGCCATCTTGATGTTGGATTTTTAAGTAGTCTTTGTTATTGTTCATCACCTTTTTGTTTGTATTTATTTTCTGTATTATTGTACTTTTTAGTATTAGTCTCTTTTTATTCTTTTTATTCTGTTGGAATCGCTTTAGGTTGTTATCAATCTCTGGAGGAACACGATCCATTCTAGAACTGGTTGGAATTAAAGCAGAGGCTAATATTTAGTTTCCGATCAATAAGGGAAGAACTTAACCACGGTCGATTCTTAGCAAACAAGCCGGAAATCATGGAAGATCGGTGAGAATTACCAGCGAGACCTGAAACGAAGATCCGAGTGAAGAAAAAGTTGCTGTCAGAAGCTGAGATTGATTGGCTGCAGTGGAGAAGGAAGACGCGGAAGTTGACTGGTTCCGATGGAAAAAGAAGATGACAGCAATCGTGTGGATGCTAAGGAGGGAGAAAACGCCGGCAAATGGTGATTTACGGTTGTCCGAGAAACTAATTTGGAATTGGTGTAAATCGCATGGAGAAGAAGAAGATCTACAGTTACCCGAGAAACTGATTTGGAATTGGGATGAATCGTGTGGAGAAGAAGAAGAAATCGCCCATGTGATGCTGACAGCATGGCAGAAGGTGATAGGAAAGAAGGTTAGGGCAAGAGAAATAAACCCAATGGGCTTCAACTTATTTAAAATAAAACAATGGAGGCCCTTAACGCTATAGATGAAGTGGGTGGTGAATTCCAAAAACGGGAGAGAAGAAAAACGTGTCTAAGGGAGGGTTTTGAAAATGAAATGGGCGGCAATATGATTTGGGTTTTGTTTGGGCTTAATCAAGATTATGGCCCTAACCCACAGGAGAAGAAAAGTTTGAAGAGAAGAAAAGTTTGAAAATGGAAGACTTGATGGTGATATGCAAAGGGTTAAGTATGATTTGTGGGCTGAAGGAAAATTATCCTGAGCTATATAGCCTTTAAGCCAATGCACCTTATTGAAGCCAAGAGTTTTTATTGAAGCTGAGGGAAAAGTTCTTTCTCAAACTTGAAGAACATGTCGCTGGAAATGGGTGGTGAATAAAATAAAAGAGAGAGAGAGAGAGAGGGTCAATTTTGTGATTATATTTGTAAGCACAACTTGAGGACAAGGTGTTTTGAAGGGTCGGGTAATGTTAGATACCTAGATTAGTATAGGACAGGGATATAAAAATAATTAGATATGTAGCAGTTAGATGGTATACTCCTTGAGAGAGAGGGGAAGCAGAAGGCCAAGTGCTTTTGTTCCAGTTATTTCATATTGTAATTTCTGTTTAGATATTAATAAAGAAGAAATATTATATCAATGTTCTATCAGAGTAATTGCTAGAAAAAAGCAAGATAGGAACAAGGGTCCCTAAGATTCTTCCTCCACATCACGCGTGCATGGCACGCTTACTTGGAGATAAAATGAGAGGAAATCTTCTTTGCACCTTATCTTTGGTACTAATGCACACCTTCGTGACTGAGCTCTCTAAGAAGAATTCGATCTTGGGAGCACTTTCGTGCCAAATATGCATAAATGGGGAATGAAAAAAATATCAAAATAAGTATGCACCAGCACTAGATGAAAATCCAAGCCTTTAAAATATATTGAGCTATATAACCATTCACTGCAGGCTGTAGCTAATAACCTCTTCACCACTCAACTCAACTCTTGAAATTATAATGTCTAATACCTACAAATAAGCTAAAAACCAAAGACATGCTATGCATGTTTGTCGTCTTGCTGCTCTAGAACCAAGTTTTTAGTTATAAGAGAATATAAAATAAGTTCAATCATAAATATAGAATTGTAGATGATTGTGCATACCTGGAGATTAATGACAAGCATGAAGGGGACCTTCTTTCCAGCTTCTGACTGATATGGAAAGGAAATAGTTACGCTTAATGGAATTGTGGGAGAAATAATCTTCTTATTCAACAAAGGACCTAATAATAGTATAACTACAATAAAACAGATATTACAGCAAATGAAAGTAATTAGGAAAGAAAAGAATACTAACTAATAGATAAAAAAATAGAAAAGACTAATATGTAATCTAAACAACATAGTAATCTATTTATATAGGCTATCCTCAAGCCTATGTACTGTATAACTTGGCTTTATTTAATAAGGTGGCTCCCGCCACATTGTTTTCTGATAAAAAAACAACATAATAATCTATTCAGGTCAATCTTGGGTCAAATTCAACAAGTTGTCCATGGTAATGATTTGGCAAGGATGCAAGTAATTCGATGGCAAGATAGATCTAGGCTTCTAGCATAGTTACACAAATTAATAATTCAACTAAAAGTCTTTTCCAAATTTGACAAACTAATTGAAGGACATCTTCAAACAAGTTTGAGAGGAGTGTTGAGTTTCTTTTCAAAATGTGAATATTAGTTGTCTATTAATTGTCTACATTTAGGTTAGTATTTACTTTTTATTTTCCTTATTGGTAGTTCATTATATTTTCATGTTTTCAGTGCTATCCTAAAGAGGTACATTTGCTCTTTTATTGGGATATTAGGTGGTGTTTCCAGGAGAAGAAAAAGAAAGAATGAAGACGTATATAGCATGTCAATCATAAAAATTGTTCTAAAAATCACACTTGTTCCTTTCTGATCAAATGGCATAAGAGAGTGCAGGCAGTGCAGCAATTGCACATTTCTTAGACACCTTCTTTCTTCTAAAAACTTTTGGGTTTTTAGTAGTGATTTATTAACAGCACGGTAACAAAAATGCAGTCACCTAGCTTTATGGTGTGCTTAAGATTCCAAGCGCAACAAAAGATTACATGATTCTCTAATTGACCCGTTCAATAATGAAGTTATAGAAACAAACAATTTCTAAGATGAAATTACTTAACAAGACAATCAGTTAAAGCTCCTGACTCCTTATGTAAATTCAACATGTAAACTTAAAGGCATCAAGCATGCAACTTTTGGTAAAGGAAAAATACCGTGATTAGGATTAAGAATACAATACACCATAGATTCTGTTAGGGGTTTCTACTGTTTGTAGAAGCAAAAATGCAACGAAAATACCTGAACTAAATTCTGGGGATGCAATGCAATGCCATCAAAGCTTTTATCGACTTTGAACCAATCTACTGCTATGAGCTTGAGAAGAGGATCTCCTCCCATTACCTGAAAGAGATCATATTAGATGGTCTATGTCTATAGCATATCAAAAGACATCAACTAAGGACAATCATCTTTGACATTATTTTCTTTTGATTTAGTCTGCATGTTTTTATTGTACTTGTTAGTTTCAACAAACATTAACTAAATAATCAATTACAATTAATATCTAAATATCAAGATTGGTAAATGAATCATAAATAAAGAATCATGTTTTATAAAGGAAACGACAAATCAATTTACAAGAAAATAGAATATTAGACTATGTCTAGGAAGAAGCTCCATTGACAGGGAAATGGAAGAATGGGACAGTCTTTCTTCTCTTCTGAAATATGTGAGATCCGGCTAGAGTAAACTAATGATGTTTCCATTAGCCCTCCAATTTTTGGCCCTGGGCTTGTGTAACATGAATTGGGATGGGTTACACCGAACAAAGGTTAATTATCTTAAAATGCTTCCCACATTCATCCTTCCCCTTGTGTTGTGTGCAAGAGAAAGGAAGAATACCTTAGAAGTCTAGACATTTATTTGTAAATGGTTTGGATTCATATGATGCTGTCCAAAACTTCTAGAGGAATGGTTTCTCGAGATTGTCAGCCCAGTGGTTAAAAAGATGTTTCATGCTCAGACCTTTTGTAACTGCTCCACGTTTCTTGTCAGTCTAGATTGGAGGGCTTTTGTTCATCACCCACTTTAGAAAAAGGGACTCCTATGTTAAAAATAATTGAAAGAAAACACTAACTGTATCTAGAAGCCTCTTGGAGAATCTACATAAATTATATAGGAGAGGCCTTTAGCAATCTCTCCTGAGGACTATCCTCTTTGTTGTAATTTCATTTGTCTTTAGGCCGGATATGTGCTCATAGGACTACACCTATCTCCTTCTCACGTTTTTCTGAAATAAACTTCAACAAAATTGTTAAAAGTAAATAATTTTGAAAATATGGTAAAGGAAGAAAGAAAGGCCAACGTGAGTAGAAACCTTTTGGATACACCCAACTTTCACTTCTTTCAATGGTTTTGAAAAACTTACTAATTTTATAACCATGTAAAACATTGAGAATCTCACATTGAAAAAAACCAAGGGACCTCACACTACTTATAAGATAGATGAGCTACTCTTTTTATTGCTAATTTGTTTTAAAATTGAACCTCATGTTATCTATGGTATCAGAGCCTTAAAAACCCAAATGTGTATTACAAAGTCCAATAAAAAGAAATTAGGACTCAATCAAGAATGATGACCCAAAAAAGAGGCACCTTCTTGAGGGGACATGTTGAGAAACCCACTTTGAAAAGACTCAAAAATCTCGCATTTCTTATAAAATAGACGAGCTACTTTTCTCAATAACAATTAGTTTTGAGATGGAACCTCGTGTTATCTAATATAAAAGCACATTGGCCTTGGGCTTTCCTAAGTGCTAAGCCCACTCAAAGTTGGATCAATCTTTTTAAGAAGTTTATTAGGACCATTTTTTCTATTCTCTCTTCTTTAGACTTCGAGCTTATCAAGCCAACCCTGGGGTTATTGGCATCCGAACTTCTAAATGCATGAAGGTCATCATTACGAGCCAATAAAAAAGTTCTCTTAATGAACCATAACCCCTCTTGTGGTCACTGCATCAAATGATCTTTCTTTGGCTTGCATTCCATCTTCAAGAACTAGAAAATCAAGGAAGCATTCCGTGAATGGTATACAATCATGATACGAGAAAATAAACCAATACATTGAAGAAATAATAAAAGAAGTGGCGTTAATATAAATGCAAACATTTTAAAAATCAAACATAAATTAAAAATATAATACCTAGATAAAAAAACTCTCCTAGAATAACACTAAATTTTATTTATTATAATATGATATATGTTTGTTAAGACTCACATTTTAAATGTATGCCCATCCAGCAAAACCACAATCAAAAGTACAAGGAATTTAAACCCACAGGAACTTCGATGATTGTAAAGGCCCACTATATCAAAGTTGCAAAAATACCAAATATAGAAACATCAAAATCCAAAGCAGTAGACGTGTGTGAATAAATGTAACTAGTGATTCTTTGAACTGAACTTACATCTTTTAAACTCACAAGAGAAAGAAACCCACCTTAGAGTTGTCCTTGAGGTAATTTTTCCCTCTTATCATGAATCCCGTTCCACTAGGACGAGTCCAACAGTTTGTATCCTTTTCATCCCTTCCTCTCTGCAAAGAACCATGAAACTGGCTTGTTTCCAAGATGATAGGAGCAACATTAGGATCTAGTTCCTTATTAGCATCAACAGCTGCAACCATGATGATCACTCATTTATTACCAAACATTTTTTCAATTAACTTTGTAGATAGACACGCATACATGTGTCTAAGTGTGTGACAAACAAGCTAAAGCACGTAAAGAAACAAATTCAGTTGACCATAATTGTATGAAACATGTGGACGTAAACCAACATTTCGCAGAGGAAAAAATTGAAGGTTAAATTATATCATTATTCTATGTTCCCACTCACATGCAAAATACTGACAATTTCACTCCACCTCTCAGAAGAGCTCATGAAGATCATAAGTCTAGATTGGCCCTAACAAACACTTTCAACTCAACATGAGAGTTTTGGAGTCAGGTTCACAAGGAATTGGGCTTAGGCCAACCACTAACATATTTCTTTTTTTTTTTTTTTTTTTTCTCTTAAGTATCCTCCCATCTGCACCTATGCTAAGCTATAACAACTTCCCCTTCTTTTGTTGAAGATCTTTGGGGGTTACTCATGTAATGATATTTGTAACAATTGAGGAGCTTTATTGTAAGGGTTTCTTGTCTTCTTTTTATTCTAGTTCTTTGATGCTGTTTTATTTATTTTTATCTGAAGTCTACTTCTGGTAGATTTTGGTAGCTTGTACTTTTATGCAATGTTAATTTAAATAAAACCCTGTTTTCATTTACATTGATTTTTAAAAGGGAAAATTATTGTAAATGGCAAAATTGTTGAAAATAGTTACAAAATATAGCAAAATTTGAAATTCTATTAAAGTCTATCATTGATAGAGTCTGAAATTTTAAAATATTTTATAGATATTTTGGTTCATTATGATATATTTGAAAATGTCCCTTGTAAAAATGGGTCAACAGTAGCTTTTTGAGATCAAACACCTAGACTTACCAACAAGCTTCTAAAATTTTCCCTTTTATCCATTTCTTCATGTCTAAAATTGAAATTCGCTAAACACTAGTCTATTACAGCTGATTTTTCTATAAGCACGATAAATGTAAATTATTTTAAATATGGCAGCGCCCAAACTAAGCCTTTGTTTCCTCCTATATTTGCATCCCGTATATATTGTCCTTCCTTACTGAGTATTCATGAACCATTATATGTAGGGCTGTATTTCTAACAAAAGGAAGAGGGAAAGAAGTCAACCATGAAGTCTGTATCATTCTGTAAAAATCACAATCAAAAGTTTCCAGCTCAAAGTTTCTTGTGGGGAAAAAAGTGTAGTAGCTGAAATGAGTTTGTAAGCAACTTGTTTTCATAAAATTGAGTTTCACCATTTAAAATACAAGGTAATATGTAAAGACAAACCTGACTTTCGCTTCAAAGAAAAGCCAGCTAGAGCCCATGACACATTTTTCAGCTTAACTTTTAATTCCTGTAATAGAAAAGCAGTAAATAAGCATTTAAATTTCTCTCTTCCCCTTTGCCTTTTGAGTTGTATTTTTGGCCTTCTGTACATACATGATATATTTCTTGCTTCTGATAAAAGAGACATTTAATTTCAGGGCAAGTGAACTTTGGGACGTAAAATCTCAAGTTCTTGAGGAATGATTAGTGAGGGATTAAGAAATGAACCTAAGTCGAATTCAAATGAAGAAGAGAACTACCTTATGGTCAAGTTCTTTATCATTATCACTATCCTCTTCTGAAGATGATGAATCGGCAGCAATTGCATCATAAAATTCATCCTGCACTTCTCCGTCATCATAGTCACTGTTCGTAGTAGAGCTATCTGAGATTTTTGAACGGACAACAGTGGGCAGGTTTTCATAGTTTAAAGCGGGATTTGCCAAAACATATTCCTTTAGACCTGAAAATTGGGAATCCAGAAACAAAATTTCCAGTGAATGAGGACCCTAGTTCATTCTTTTTAGGCGTTGTTATAAAAACTTAAAAAGATTAAGCCATGTTATTGAAAGTTTAAAGCATGGTTTCCAGAGAGCAAAGAAGTAAATACTGGACACTTATTTGGGCAAAGCAAACAAAGGTCATAATAACAAGTGCCACTTTTTGAGTTCACTATTCTTAGCTTAATTTTTTTTTTTTCCGGTATTTAGACTTCATGGACTCTAATACCATATTAGATAAACATAGAGCTTCATCTCAAAATGAATTGGCAATAGAGAAGTAGCACATGTATCTTTTTTAAGGATTGTGATGTCTTCTCATCTTTTCAGAGGGACGGAAAACTGCTCTACAACTCAGAGCAGTTAATAGGTCGTTCCAAAGAGATGGGGGTTGTTTCTGTTAAATATTTTTTTGGAAGGGATAGCTACAAATGAACTATTGTCTATATAGGCAGTAATCCAATATAATCAGATATGAAAGTACAATAATTAGAAATACACACAATGATTGTCTTTTGTAATCAACATACCTGCAACTTGGCACAACAATGCATAAGGAACAGTCTTTTCAAACTTCGAAGGGTGATTTCTCTGCCATTTGAACCAGCCTACCGGTTGTATCTCTAGTATTTGAGTAACAAGACATTTTGGAGCATTTGAACCCATAGCTGTATTTAAGCACCTTATTTCCCACGTTGAAGCTACAAGAAAAATAAACAAATATCTTAAATGAAATAACAGTTTTCAACGTAATTCATGAAAAAAAAATCATCTTGAAACTATAAATTTATAGAATGAGAACAAGCAATGATAGTGGAAATAATAAAATATTGAATTCAGCAAATAAGAGTTTAGAAGTCAGCAATTAAAACTTAATGATCACTAAAATCCCATCTTTTCAATTAAGAGGAAACATGATCCAATGTTCAAAGAAAGTAAAAAGGAAGAGGATGAAACAAAGAAGACATTTTGTGCTTCTTAATATTAATGTTTTCCAATAACCATCATAGGTCGACCTAGTGGTAAAAAGGAGACATAGTCTCAATAAATGGCTAAGAGGTCAAGGTTCAATTCATGGTGGCCACCTACCTAGGAATTAATTTCCTATGAGTTTCCTTCACATCCAAATGTTGTAGGATCGGCGGGTTGTCCCACGAGATTAGTCGAAGTACGCGTACGTTGGCTTGGACACTGGTGGATATAAAAAAAAATATTAATGCTTGCCAGCATACAAAAAATCTCATATTTCTAGATAGAAACACGCCCCCTTCTCTTGATTACTTTTGTGATCTTATGAAGCTTACAACCTCTAGTTGGAGTGCTCAACATAGGGCCTTTTATAATTACTCTTTAGGTTTATTAACCTAGATTGGAAGATATTTTTGTTATTTTCCTTTGGGCAAATGATGCCTTATCCCCATGGTCCTTGAGTTTTTTTGATGAGGTGTATGCCATCTTAATAATATTTCTTGTTTCTTATTAAATAATAATAATAATAACAATAACAATAACATTTTCCAGTTGTGTTTGTTGTCTAAACTTTCTCCTAATGATATTTGTAATAATTGGGGGGCTTCTTGTAGGGGTTGTGGATTCTAGTCATTTTCTATTCTTTTCTTTTCCTTTTATTCTTTTCCTTTCCCTTTTCTTTCTGCTATATTTGTGTTTCCTTCCTAAATCTATACCTTCAATTCTCCTTAATTTATCAATAAATTTTTGTTTCTTGTTAAAAGAAAAAGAAAAGAGAAACTAGTCTTGAGTATGTGGAGACAAAACTCCCTCTGAAGGACAGGCATACAAGAACATAGACATGATTTTTGTTTAGGGTTTTTTCTGAAGCTTTTGGGATTAAGCTTAATTGTGGGCCTAAGGTTAGTTAGGTAGCAAGCAACACATATTTATGTGTTTATGAGTTTTTTTCTTTGTATGGGCACAAGAAGGTAACTTCTGGCATTGGCAAGAAGACCTCTGCAAGCGGATTTTTTGTTGATAGAAATTCTGGTTTGTTCTTGTGGCAATGAGCATATTTGAAGAAAATAAAGTGAGTACTTTTCCTGCATTTCTGTGTGTTTCTTTTTCTTTCTTATCCCAAGCTACTGAGTTGTGGGACTTCAAAGCAAATAATTGTAGTTGAGTTATTTTGAGAGAGATTTGCGCCGCAAGTTTGAGGGCCTTTTGTAATCTCTATCATAATAGAATAGAACATGCAATTGCAAAAGATTAGACGTGGTCTTGAGTTTGAGGCGAACTAGTGTATTTTTCAGTGTTCTCTTTTTTCTCTCTTTATTATTTGTTATTTTATGATCAATTACTTATTTGGCTCTAACCTGTGAAGTGCTAGTTTGAGATATAATGTAGTTTATTTCACATTTATTTATATTTGTATAAATTCAGTATATATATATATATAACATAGAATAACATAAAAACTATGCAATCGAGCCAAACCTAACCTAGAGAAGAGGATGGAAAAAGAGGTGAGGGCTTTCCAACTAGTCGTTATCAGTCCATACACTAGAAGATCCCCTATTTCTTTTGAATGAGTAACTTTACTTTCATCGAAAAAAATAAAAGAATGCACAAACAATAAAGGAGAATCCACAAAGAAGAAAACCAACTTTAGAAAAGGAGAACCCGAACCCTTTAAGAACACACAAACACCCCCTCAAAGGCCTCTCAAACGCTTTAAAAAATCTAATTTTTTTCTCTCTAAAGCCCCCAAACAATGGCAGATATCCCAGCTTCCCACAAAAATATTTATCGCAAAAAGGAGGATGGAGAAGGCACTCAATCATCTCTCAATAGACTCAAACCAATACCAAACTCCGAAAAATTAGTCAAAGCTACCTACGCAAATTCACAACTAAAAGGATATTCCTTTAATCAAGAGATCCTTGGCTTCTCTCCATTAACAAATGCAACACAACGGCTCAATCAAATTGAGGACCCTCCTCAAAATCCTACCAAAGGTGTTCATATTTCCGTGGAGAACCTGGCATAAACAACTTTAACCTTGCTCAAAACTTTAACCTTCCACAACAAAGCAAAAGATTGAACTCAAGCAATTTTCAAGCTTTTCAATGCAAGACATCTGTTTACATTGGAGAGCTTTCATCTTCCTAGACTAGATTCAACTTTTCTTTTTATCTGATTCATGAGTTCATGTTATATTTTATTATGTATCTTCTTAAGTTGAGCATTGACTCTTTCATTATTTCAATATCGGGATATCATGAGGGTATTAAGGGTATGCCAACCTAATTGAGATATCTAGGTCTACTTGTCGATCCCCTTATCTTCTAGTTTACTTGGATTAGTATGTCTAGTTGTAATTTGAGAAATAGTGATATGAACCGGCCAAAGATAAAATTATCGATTAGATTTTATTGAATAATTGTGGTGTAATTTTAATATTTTTCAGTTTTATCCTTTTTAATAATATTTAAGCATGGTTAATTTAGTTTTTTCACAATACATTAGGGTTTTATTGGAAGGCTATATAAGCCTTGCCTGTAGGTTGTTTCAAGGTAGTTTTTGACAATTGATGGTTAGGGTATTTTCTATCAATAGAAATTATTTGGTAGATGACAGAGTCTCATCACCATCTTTTGCAATTATTGATTCACGGTTGCATGCCAAGAATATTAAGATAAGTTTGATCATCTTGCCTATGAAGTGTTTGAACTTGGAGTGAGGAACTAGTTCTCCTTATCTCTTGGTCTTCGATCAAAAGGTAATCCAGTTCTAGTCCTTCTCTTTGGATTGCTTTTAAATTAATTTGGAGGTTTTAGAATTTGATATTTAGGGGTTCACCAATTGGGTTCCTAATTTTCAATTTCTTGGGTTTTCATATCAAATAGTCTCTTTTAAAAATATCAGTGAAAAGCCTCATTCACCTAATACTACTTCAAATTCACAACCTCCACTTAAACCCAAAACCTTTCTTTGCCAACACCCTATCCTGGAAGTCACGATCACACCTTTTCACAGTCAATCTTGACAATGATTGCTTCTTGTTTGCGAATTCTAGACATCAGATATACAATAGTGGATTCAATGATAGACACATATACAAATAGGTGTGAATTATGTGAACATTAGTGAATAACTCATCGGGTATACAAATAGTGGATTCGACACGAACACAGTATCATGTTATTTTCCAAAGCTAGGACATGTTTATTAAATTTTTTTTTTTAATACACACACACACACACACATACATATATCAATTTTATAATGGAATAAAATTCAAAGTCAATGACTTTATGCATTAAAAATGAGTTTGATGTATTTTTGTTATATACATATCTATTTAGGATACTTAATAAGTGTTTGATATGTGCCTCACAAGTGAGATCTATGCTGACTTTGTACAAATAATGTTTAGACATTTATTGCACCGACAAGTTTCAAGTTTCTGATACATGTCTAATACGTGTTGGAGGGTCTAAGTATTCAACATGTGTCTGACATGCTAGCCAAACTAATGTGTTTGTGCTTCCTAGTTCACCCTATTCAAGCCTTAGAATAAACAAACAAACAAATAAATAAAAAGCGTGCACACACACAGAAATAGTTATAAGTCCCTTGGAATCGCATCATAAAAGTAGGGAGAAAAGAGTCAAGGGAAAAAGAATTCATACGGTTAATCCGTGAACGTCGGAATCCAGATCTAGGTGGCTTCTTTTTATGAGTGCAAGGAACCTGCAATATTGCTGCATGAACGAGAGAAAGTATGGTTAGGCCAACAAAATATATGAGCAGAATTCTTCACAAAGCTAGCTAATAAAAACAGCACAATTCAAATGCTTTTGTAACCCATTCACTGATAAAGCAATAAAGTAGGTGTTAAAACACCAATTGATCCAAAAACCGAAGCTTATGAATGAAGGTAAATTGAATATATCAAAACTCTAACACTATCTCTACTTGTGGGTTTGAAGATGCAGAGGACCTAAAAATTGGAAGTCAATATTAATTGGGGAGTAAATAACATTGCAGTAGTTTGAACACACAACATCCTGCTCATATACAAAGTTAAATCACCGATTGACCCAAAACTTAAGTCGAAGAATTAGAGTAAATTCAATTATATCAATACTTTTAACATTCACTCTTCAAACAAGCGATTGAAATTTTGTAAAAGGCTCAACAAGTGGAAATGAATATTAATTGAGAAGGAAATAGTATTATGGAGGTTCAAACACAGAACCTTCTTAACCGCCTACCTCAATAGAATCACTGATCGACTCAAATGCAAGCTTATGGTGAAGGAAAATCTAAAATTATATCAGCCCTCTAACATTTGGACTTGTTTCAGACAATCCATAGGACAAGTTCAGAATTTGAGATAACATCATATGTAACCTTTTTAGTTACTAGAGAGCGTTTTACAGCAAGATCAGCTGTGTGTGGTTGTACCTCTAAGCACTATGGGTACGATAGTGGCAGAACTTAACTTTCAGAATATAAAAAAAGATAACTAATAATTCTATCTGCTCTTTCTACAACAATACTACATTTTATATAGTAATGTGTAACAAAAACAAGGACAAGAAGCCATAACATCAAATTGTTGCCTATTTTGTTAATATCCGTTTGTACAAAAAGAACACTGTATTTTAAGATTGTAAATAAATAAAAAGATAAAAAAATCATTCGATATAACCCTCTTTTCAAGAGTGTGGTGTATTCCAACAGTAATAACCACAAGAATAATAATCGATGTTTAACAGCAGCCTCTCTGCCACCAAATCACAGAAATCATATGTAAGAACTATGAACTGCTTCTTAACAAAAACAGAGTAGCATAATAGAAGTACAGAATATTTCTCTTACTATATGTTCCATCTTGTCCTCTAAACCATTGTCGAGAGAAGACAAAGTCTCTTTTGCATTGGGATCTACAGTCAGAACACAGTGTTGAAATATATAAATAAAGAGCTGAAAGAGAATTTGAATGCAAATTGACAACAGACAAGAAACTGAAACCAATCACCTTAACAAGTTTGTTTTAAAGTAAAGAATATATTTATATACAATGGGTAAAGAAAAGTAAACATGGCAATGTTAGCAGTGATCTAAATGACTTCTTGAGCACTGCTAAATTGTGTAAACAATTTGTAAGTATTGTTGCATTACTGGCTAAGATACGTGGGATTATTTGTCCCATAAAGAATATCATAATGTCCATCGTAAGATTCAACCAGTTCCAAGTCACTTATCAGTGTATCCCACCTGCACACATTGATATCAAAGTCAGAATTCAGAGGCCATGACCATTGAATCCAAACTTGAAACTTTGAAAGAGATATTAGCAACTTACTCATATCTCTGACTCCAGTCAAAGTTTAAAATTATATCAAAAACAGTATCTGCATGAGCATCGACCACACCAACAGACTTCACGAGAACCCCTTTACCACTCTAGAAAGAAAGAAAATTGCTGAAGCAAGAGATTGAAAACCATCAAAGAGGACATTGAAATGAAGAACCATTTAGTTGCATCAATCAATTTCTATTCTGCTGGTGTATCATGTACATGTGTTTTCTCAGAGTAACTTTTTTATTTCTTTAGGTGATAGGAGATATAGCAATGGCCGATACCTTACTATCAGCAACATCTTCAAAAATTCTAACACCTGAAAACCAAAAATAGGGAAAAGTAAACATTATGGAATACCTAGAACAAACTTGTTATTCTTTTTTCCTTTTTTACTTTAGTTTGGAAACAGAACTTTTTTTTTAGAAAAATGAAAGAGTATACAAAAGCATATAAAAGGAGGAGCCAAATAAGACTTGAACAAGTTGAAACAAAAAAGCATTTCAATCCAGAAGAATAATATCTTACTAGTAGTCACGAAGTCAATCAACTTCAAGCCAAGTAAGAGTTGGGTAAATTAAAAATTTTAGAAACCAATTTGACATACAGGGTCGACGAGAAAGGATGACAAATGCAATGATTGATGAAGCTATAGGGGTCAAAAGGAGAAGCCATTGCATAGGAAAAATAATTTTTTAAAGAGGAAATGATTTTTAAGTCAAAATAATGCCACTGAATCAACATCTTACATGTTTTTATGTACCAAGGAATACGGCCCATTGGCCATTGTACTCCATAGCACCAAGAAGAGAAACACAACACAACACTTTGCACAGGATAACAGTGATTATGAATTAACGGATAGTTCAAATTTGCACCCTTTCAAAGTGCCTTTTCCTAAGAGATGAATTGACTAAGATGATAGTACCGTTAAATGTGCGAACACATTTCCACCTATGTCTTTCAAGTGCATCACCGAAATCCCCTTCAAAGAAGCCATCTGAACCAGTACGAGTATTCAAGTTTGAAGATTGACGCAATAGTATCTCTGGACCTGTGCATAAGAGGTTAAAACGAATGCAAGAACAAAAATCTTCTTGATTCTGATGGGAAAAAAAGAAGCGACATTATGCAAACTGGTCAAGGGAATAAAAGCACAAGATCAGTTACAAGGTCAACTTTTCTTTTTCTACATAAAAAGAATTCCTATGCATGGTAAATAAGGTATCAAATATGAATTATGATAAAATGGGGCAAACAAAAGCTAAGAACTTCATGAATCACAAGTATGCAACCCTTTAATAAAAATGCAACCACTAACACCATGAACTAGTCACTATCACTTAGGTTTCTCAATCTGGCACTGCACCTTGATAAACTGAATGTATAATGTGTGCCAACCCGGGATAAGGAACAAATTTCATTGTTTACCAAACCTGAGAATTAACCTTCATTCTCACAATTCAAGTACAAGAATGTCCAAGCATTTGCGAAACTGTAGCACCATGGTAAATTATTACTGATGTCAAACATGCAAAACTCCTCTAAACTATTTAGCTTTCTTAATTCACCAAATGGTCATGTAAAATTAAAACGAACACCATCTAAACATAGGAAAAAAACACAAGCTACCTCACCTTGTCCAATTTTTATTAGCCTTTTCAATCCATGTGCATACCGTCTAACTCTTGGTCTGTGTCCATCCAGATTTATCCTTCCAAAACATGAAAGTTGCTCAATTATAAGAAACCAACCAAGAAATGTGGAGGGTTAAGCTGGTCAAATTCAAAGTTAGGCCAGAAAAGTAACAACAATATATGAAGAACCCAAGAAATATGACGCCAAGGATATTCAAGTGCAGATTGGAACATCCAATTGAACCAAACCAAATCCAACCAATATCACAAATATGTGTCTAACTATAACTACTTTTCAAGAGTAGCAGGTATTGATCTTTTAAATTCTAAACTGGTCATGGTTACAAAGTAATAATGGTGAAGTTCACAAAATAAACTGTTCTCGATTCAACATTCCATTATTTCTTTATTGTAACTAGAAACAGGGAATATCAAGCATTAGAATGAATTCTTTCCTATGGATGCAAAATATATTTTTTTAGATCAACCTGCCCGCATCCTGAGTTGCAGAGAGTTTATAGAAGAGGTTGATCTATCCACCTGGCGATTTGTTCTGTGGCTATGCTGTTGATCACTTGGCAAGAAAGTAGGAGGATCTTTTTATAATAAAGTTTTTGAAAGGATAAAATTTGTGATTTAAGGTGTCAAGATATGTCAATTTTCTTTTTGCTTTTAAATTATTCCTTCATATTCCATTTTTATTACTGATAATTGAGGATGTTATTTATAATGCTATATATTTCATTAGTATAATCTTCTGGGAATCTAGGTTTGTGGCAATGGGAATCTAGGTTTTTGTTTTTGTTTTGTTTTGTCTTTTTTTTATTTTATTTTATTTTTTTTTAATGAAATTTATCCAAAAAGCAACACCTGTATGTCAGTTTTTCTTTACAGAAAATACCTTCAGAGACTATCTTTATTTGAAAACTCAAGAACTAATTACATCAGAAAAGTCTACCCTTAATAGATAAGCAGTTTCCCCTGCACACACTGAAAGCACCATGACTTCATTCAGAACTATCCCATAGTTTATAACAAAGCATTCATCCAATCAGTAAATCTCAGTTAATTACTCGTACCAAAAATGAATCTGTGCAAACCTCCGTGCAGAGTTTTTTTTATAAAAAAATGCTTACTCTTCCTCCATGATCAGTTTGTCTCGGGGGCTACCTCCTCTGATCAGCTCATACTCAGCCTATCAAATTAACGTCAATCAAATAAACACCAGATACATAGTCCTTTTACCAATTGTGGCATTACAATGTAACATAACCAAGTGTCATGCTTCACAAAAAAGTTTCCAAGTTGCATTCTTGTTAACAGGCAACGATAAATTTTTGCTTGTTTTGGTTACATTTATCGTCCATCCAGACATGAAAGTTTGTTAACCTTTCACTTGAGATTTTTGTACCTGCTGCTTGGCGTGATCAAATGCCTCCATCCATTTTCTGACCTCTCCAGCCGTGGCACAAGCAATCTTAAGCAAAAACACACACACACTTTAAGTTAAAAGGAACATTTTTTCTTAGATACATACAACAATCTTTATCCACTAAAAAAAAAAAAGGGAAGCCCCATTAACTATAAATTAGTTACAAGAAGAAAATATAGCAATGGAGTATGTCTCAACCAATGTTTTCAAAGCCCAAGGCTAAGGCAACAAACTTTCTAATTGCTTCAAGGCAAGAAGTGCCAAAGGCATTGCCTGATTGACGTGAGGTACAATTAATAAAATAATAAATAATATTATTATAGACAAAAAAATATACTTAGGATTAGAAAGAAATTAACTCAAATAATGTTGAAGAAAAAATATTGGAAAAAGGAAATACAAGTAGAAATGCTTTTAAATAGGTAAAAAGATAGTGGTCTGAGTAGTCTTTATTTAGAGTCGAAACATTTCTATTTGGAAATTTGGTTAGCATGCATCTATCATTTCTTTATTCTTTCCGGTAGCCCACCATTCAGTTCTTCTAGGAAGTTATGAAAGAAAAGAGAGCTTTCCATGGACTTTTCTTCTTCCCTTCTAAATTTCAACCCTTATTTCTTTTTCTTGCTTTTCTTCTTCCTCTTTCTTTCTTTTCTTTTTTTCCCTTTTTTTTTTTTTTTTTTTGATAAACTGCTAATGAATAGCTTAATAATAAAGAGAGAGATAGCATATTCCATTATGTTTCTACTTCTTCGAATCCTCTTTTTCTTCAATTCGTCTTCCTTCCTTTAATTTTTCTTTAAAATCTATCTTTACATATTTTGATAATTCTTCTTAATAAAAGAATTGAAGAAATTTTTTTAAAAAAATAATGATAATAACAATAAATAAATAATTGAACAATTGAAGAAGGCGAGCGCCTGTATTTTCAAAGCGACTAAAAGGCACAAAAAGGTGAGCCCCTTACTAAAGTTGCCCACTTTGGGAATTTCCAAGGCATGAAGACCTAGTCTTTTCCTTAGGCGTGTGTTCGGTGTGTCTCAATGAGACTGATCTTATCCACCAAAATGAGAATGTAAAGCAAATGCACTAGCCATCAATTGACTCCCAAAAGTTTACAAGATTACAACCGTTACCAAAAAGACATTGGCTAAGGAAAACTTTTGTAGCCTAAATTCATGAATATTAATGAGAAATTATTTCCTAAAATAAAGAGAAACTTTGGAAGAGCCCATAACTTCTCAAATTAGATGAAAAATGCTTCCACTAACAGGAGAGGTTTACATTGATTCAGTGAGTCCAGTGTAGTACTCCTACATATTATCTTTCCTGTTTAGGTTGCATCTATGAGCGGCTGGTGGTTTTTTCCCTTTTAAGAAACGACCTTTTGTTGAAGAAGTAAGATGTAAAAAAGGGGAGTCTTACTCGAAGGAGTCAGAAAATAACACTTCAATCTTATTTTTCTGTGCACTCTTTTCGTACAATTCATCTAAAGCTTGTTCTAATTCTTAACTACCGAACTTACTCAAGTAACGATGAAGAAATTAATACATGAGCTGCACAAAAGTACTTGGGGGATTAGATAGTCTAAATGGCATAACAAGTCATTCAAAAAGTCCTTCATAAGCAGTCTTCCACTCATCCCCAGGCGAATCTGAATTTGATGATCACGACCACTACGCAAGTCTGATTTTGATAAAATGAGGCACCATTTAATTGATTCAAAAGATCACTGATACGAGGAATGAGAAACATGGACTTGACAGTAATTTTGTTCATTGCCCAGCTGCCAATGCATGTCCTCCAACTGCCATCTTTTTTAGGAATTAACATGAACTCATACCGTGGGATATGTCCTTTGCAAATGAGTTCTTCAATATGTTCATTCAGTATTCATATTCCCTAGGGCTCATTTTGTAATGAGGTAAGTTTGGAATTGTAACACCATGATGAATTTCTTGAAGTGTCAGATGGAAAATCCATTAATTTTGGATGCTGTGTGAGCAGATTCTGCACTTCCGAAGGAATACTCTCCGAATCATGCAGTATTTCTTCTCCTTTTATTATTAAAGCCAATACATTCTGTAGTTCTGAAACAAAGTGCTACCCAATTAAAGTAGTAAAGAGGTTAGTCTTGTTGTTCGTCTTATAGTGGAATTGGAGCTATGAGTATCTCCTTGTAGCCTGTCCATTGATGTTCAGCCTTCCGCACACAGTAGACTAGAGGAAGAACTTGACTCTTATTTGATATTTTGCCACTCAGATAGTGATCTGTCTTTCCAAATTGTAGAATTGGTCACTTAAGCAGGAAACAATTTGTTTTCGTCCAACTACTTTAAATGTCAGATTTAACAATGTCTAACAATCTCTTCTCCTCCTGTGGTGAACATATCCTGTATGGCAAAGTTTTTTTTTTTTTTTCTCTCTCTTTTGGTGTGTCTTTGGTCGGGAATTCCCTTAGACGTGGAATACAGAAAATTTTTAATTCTTCTTTTATGTGATCCAACTCACAAGGGGAAAAAGCGTGAAATGATGCCAGAAGAAAATATCAAATGACTAGGTAACCAAGTTTTCAATTTGACTAAATAGCAATAAGGTTAGTTATATCTCAAACACAAAAATTATGAAGATAAGTTTGTAGATCACTTACTTCTCCTTTTTTAGAATCATCCAATCGGTTATAAATTCGTAATACATAAACATCCTGCAGTAACAAACAAAATTATTAACTTTAGCCCCCGTTATCTTCTGTGGATCATTAAGATTTAAATGTAATGATACTATGAGATTAACTATTGAACTTGACGACAAGAGATATTTCTTTAATCAATCTTATAAAATGAATTTGCTAATCCAACAATAAATTTGCAGTGGATAATAGATACACCGTTTCCTTACCCCATGGTTAACTTTTCGACGTCCAAGCTCTTCAACCATAAGTGACGGCCCCACAACACCTCTCCTGATGGGTTTCTACAAAAAAAAAAGTACAAATGAACAAATAAAGAAAAATAGCAGCCTAGAGACATTGATGAGCAAGAAGAAAAAAGACAGAAAGTGGCAAACCAAGTTCTGAACACATTTACTAAATGTTACTTCCATAGTTTACATTATTGTAGAAGGACAAGATTCTTAGCCAATCCATGAGAACGCTGTCTCATTGTTGATGATACAATGAGATTTTTAATTCAATTTCAAAATGTCTAGAACAATCGCTTAACTTCATAGAAGAACAATAATTTTATTCTTTGCTATTTTGTTATCTATTGGTCCACAAAATAATCGTTCTTAGCCATTACTTGTTTGACTCCAAGTTATCAACAAATAAATAGACATGCTCGTAGTCATAGTCCTGTCATCTGTTTTGATTAAGGAACATATTAGTAGTTTTCTTAAGTTCATAAGCTGAAATGGATATTTCAAAAGCTCAAAGATGGAACCAAAATGGGGTAATCTTGAAAGCTTATAGACTAATATAAAGCCATCGCTCATGTGATCAACTTCCACCCATCAAGAGAGGTTTTGATTGCAGTAAGCATCAACATCTGTACATTCTCAAGCTATATCAAAAGAAAATAACCCAATCAATTTGGAAATTTCATCTTAAAATGACAATGGATGTGATCACCATCAAAGAAGAACTAATTTACAACAAGCACGTTTAGAAAACTTTAATTACCGGCAGTGTAACAAGCAAGCAATTAACTTCAACCAAACAAATAGAATAAACATTCAAAATACATCTTAATCTTGCCAGCATAACATTTAAAGAAAAGGTAAAGAGAAAAAGCGCAAAAAAAAAAAATCTTACAATGCCAGGATTCTCGTGAGGATCACGTTTGTACAACTCAACGTACTTACGACGAATAAAGAGGAATCGAAGATGGCAATACTCATGCCCAATGGAATTAACTCCAATATGATAGACCCAACCGAAATACTCACACGAACCCCTCTCCTCCCGTCCTCCTCCGACAAAACTATTCCCTGAGCTTTCACTCTCGCTTCCGGTTTTTTTGAACGGTGATGCCTCCATCCCCGGTCTCCCTCCGGCGGTGATTGTGATCGGAAGAAGAAAGTGATCTGAAGGATTGAAAAATGGTTAGGATAATGGGAATTGAGAAGGAAATTGTGGGATTTTGGAGGGAGATTGGGGGCTGGTTCGTCAAAACTACGAGATGACGACAAAGGTTGAAAATGATGCCGCGTCGGACTTCTGACCAACGAACGAACAACCGTTCTTTCCCCCTTTTTTTTCTTTAAAGTAAATATTTTTTTTAATAAACAATCATTGTATTCTTAATTTTAATTATGACTATAATAAAAAATAATAATAATTTTGACCTCTCTAGAAATTCAATCTCATACTGAAGATCTTCTTTAACATGATTGCTTTTTTTTTTTTTTAATCTATAGTTTGTTTTAGAAAAAAATGTTTAAAAACATTATAATTGGTGTACTAAAATAGTTAGGAAAAAAAAACAGTGAATTAGAGAACTCGACAAGTCGCTTGAAAATATTTCTATATTATATTTTATTGTTAGATAATGGTTTTTAATGGATAAAAGATGTGATTATCCGTTCAAGTGTGTTTCTAGATCTTGTAAATTTTATATTTATGGTCTAGACTACACTCAGCACACAAAAAAACGCACTATTTTATGTAACAATTAAATATGAATTAGGAAAAAAACATTTAAGTACAAAACAATTATTTAAAGATTATTCTTTTATAGTCACGTTTTACCTGTACCATAAATATGTAAATTAAGAGAATTGAATTTGCTATCTCAATATTAATTATACATTTTGATTTCTATTGAAAAAATATTTTATCTTAATCTAAAACTTCAAAAGTGACCATAAATAAATCAACCACACTACTCCTACCATCAAGTTAGGGATTAAGATATCTTAAAAAACAATTTTTTCTCTTAGAAAAAGTTTATAAGTTAATTAATAATTAAATATAATTTGCATCAAAGTTTAGATTTGCATGTAAAGTTATAATGTCACAACCAAACGTGTTATTAATTAATTATGATGAAAGTGACATGTGTTACATTCTAATTCGTGGTATAATCTTATAGTACTTTTAGGAGTAGTGGAAAACATAAATTATGGATTTTAAAACTTAGCTTTATGTACCTTTATTTTACATAATTATTTTTGTTATTATTTTATCAATCACATCACACATATATAGAGAGTAATAAATGAATTAGTAAATAATTTTCTTTTCTTTTTTAAACGTATCATTTCAATCTTTCAAGGTGGGTTTGATAAGTTGAATTTAACGATTAATTTTATATTTATTTATGAAATTTATTAATAGTTTGGACGAACGTTTTACAAAGATAAATTATTACCATTTTTGTTTCTTTTTTCTTTTTTAGAAAAGATAAATTATTACATCAATATTTTCAATTATTATTATATTCGAGAGTAAATAATAAAATTAACTTTTTTTGTTTGGGACGATTTTTGTGGATATATACACACACATATATATAAGAGAGACAATATTTGTTAGTTAAGAGTTTGAATAAATATTATTGAGTTTTAGTCATACATTTTGTTTTTAAATACAATTGTATAGTTGTAGTTGAAGTTGCATTCATAGATAAAATATTACAGCTCAAAGAAGGATATATTCACTACAAATAAAATAATTGGCTTTCTATATTCTTATATTTAGTCAAACTATAAATATCTCAATTAAAATATAACATATATAAGTCTTAAAAAAACAATTTTTAGAACTCACACGATCACCTCTACCATGTTCATCTCTCTCTCTATATAATTTTGATTTTAATGTCTTAATTGATAAGATGTATTAATTGAGAAAATAAACAATCGATTTTTCAAGTGTTGTTGATATATTGATTTATTGAATTATGTGTTTGGATGGACGAAATAAAATAGATTAGAATAAGATTTAGTACATGTTTGAATTAATTTTTTAAGTGATTAAAAGAAACGTCTATAGGTATAAAAAATGTTTACAAACATTTGGAGAGTCAATTTAAACGAATTCCTTAAATTTTAGAAAGAAAATTAGAAAAAACCACTGTTATAATATGACAACAGTTGTGATTATACATTAAAACTCTCAATTATAAAAATTAAGCTCTAAAACTTGTATATATGTTTAGATTTGATCATCAGATTTACATAATAATAGGAATTGAAATAATCGTACATGTTTGAGGGCCTGATTTAAATATTTGAAATCCAATTTTCTAATAGATATGAGCATGATACATCGAAAAACGAGTAAATCAACCAAATCGAAGAATTTCGATTGAAGGAAAAAAATAGGGTTTGTCAGTGTTGGTTTGAAAAGAATCAAATAGATTTTTGTATCTTTTTTAAAGAATAAAACTAACCGGCCAATTCCTACTCATCGACACTTTGAAATCGATTTGAACATCTATTAAACCGACGTCAATTCAATCACAATCTGATTCGAACGCTAACTCCAACTTATTGCTGCACACCTCTAATTTCTATGACCCGTTAACAGTTTAAACATCAAATTCAATACTGGTAAAAGTTTGAGCGTCCAATTTTTACTATTAAATAAAAACTATAATATATTAATATGTTTGTTTATTATTGATTAAGAAATAGTGATAGTAAATTATAGAGATGGATTAGACCGGCAGGTCGGCCATGACTTTTGGTCGGCGGATGGATCGCCACATAATCTTTTATTTTATTATTTTCAGCCAAATTATTTTATTGAATTAATTTCTATGTGGGACCCCATTATTTATGGGAATTCAATATTTTGCATTTAGAGCTCTGCTACGTGGCTACCCCTATTTTGTTTATTAGTAAAGGAAACAAATATTTTATTCCATTCTTACACTGGAAACTATTTGGAGCAAGGAATGAGTTATCATAATCATAAGTTATTATAGTTTGATTAGGAGAATTTGTGTTATGGAGTGTAGATTATTTTTGTTTTTATTATAATAATATACTTTTGGTATATAGACTATTTTAGTTTGACAAGAAAATAGTAAATAATATAGCAAATGATAGAAAATAATGGATATATAATAGTAAAAATTATAACAAATAGTAAATATCCGAGCAAATTTGAAGTTTAGCTAATTGGGTATTTTTAAATAATATTTACTGTAGTAATAAATGGTTATTATAGTTATAGATAATTTTTACTTCAAACAAGACCTTACATTTAATTTAATACTTTTACAAAGGAAAGATAAATATTAAAACACTAAATACGAAATAAACATTGGACTGAGCTAATTAATTTGCTTAAAATATCATATTGTTTGGAAGGAAATTTGAAATTTTGTTTAATTTTGTCATATTAATTTTTTTAAGCGAACTTCATAAATCAAACAAACTACTCGAGCAAAATCTTTGTGAAGAATAAAGGATAATCGATTGGGAAAACAAGAATCTCAATAGGTTGCATGCACTCCTTGAATATGAGAATAAGGCAAAGCCCTAAAAAAAATATAAACAACACATACAATGCGAGTAGGTATATTCAATTTGGTGAATACGACCGTATGCATCTAATTTAAATTATGTCGTTTCAATTTGTTTTTAAATTTTGTAGTTTAATAAAAGTTCGGGATCGTAAGATTATTTAATTAAAGATGAGAGATCACTTAATAAAAGTAAATGAAAGACCACTTCATAAAAGTTGAGAGATTGTTTAATAAAAGTTGAGGGATCGCTTAATAAAGTTGTAATCAACAATTTCTCAACTTTTACTAAAGGATCTTTTAACTTTTATTAAACGATCACCTGCTTTTATTAAGTCATCTCACAATAAATTTTATCAAACAATCTCCTAAATTTTATTAAACTTATGTCCAAAGTTTTCTTAAACAATCTCCCAACCTTTACTAAGCGATATTATTCCAACCTTTATTAAGCGATAATTAAACGATCATTCAACTTTTATTAAGCAATTTCTCATATTTTAATAAACGATCCCTAAGCTTTTATTAAGAGATCACTCAACTTTATTAAACGATCTCTCATTTTTTATTAAACGGTCGCTTAACTTTTATTAAATGATCTCTCATTTTTTATTAAGGGATCTCTCAATTTTTATTAGAACATCGTCGATTTCCTATTATTATGAACACGATCTTGGAAGAAAAATATATAAAGACTTACATTCTCTCGTTTCTTTTGAAATATTAGTTTATATAAAACATAAAATGTAATGAACGAAGATGAAATAATCAACTGAAAGTAAATAGAGTGACATTTCATTTAATACTAAAGGGTCACCTATGGATAAGTTTATAGAAATTAGTCAATCACAGTAAAACTTTTGCCTTTTGACTACATCCTTTATTTTTAAATTTATATTTTTTAGATCACATACGAAACAAAACCCCAATAAAGTATTCTAAATAAAACGTGTTTGTGCCACACATAAATGAGCATAAAGCATGTCAAAACTATCATCATATTTTTTTAGGGTATTCAAACAATTTGATAGCTCAAACAACTCATATTATCCAACCTAAACCATTGAAATAGATTGAGTTGGTTTTATTATCCGACATGGATGTGTCTTGAATTGAATAAATTCTCGTTGGATTGGGTTGATCCAACCCAACACATATTAAAACATTTAATTGTTTATTTGTCGTTTTTTAATGTTTTCTTTTTAGGATTATCACTATGTTTGTATTTCAACATGATCTGTAATCCCTTTCATTTCTTATAAGATCAATATCCATATACCAATTACCAATAATTATACGATCGTATTAGATGACATGAACTCAAATCTTATAATCAAAATAAGCCTTAGCAATAATTAATATAATGTAATATTTTATCTAAGGTGAGGTTTGATTCTCTATTCTCACAGAACATTATACTAAATAAGAAGCAAAGTTAACGAAAAGAAAAAGAAACCAAAATCTCATAAATCAAAATATAATTCTTATTTATTTTATTATTTCTCAAACAAAGCATTTTGAAATTAAAAAAAGAAAAAAAAAGAAAAAAAGTGATTGGTTGTGTAAAGTGTCGAAGTCGGTTGAACCAATGACACGTGTCAAAATCAGGAGGTTTGTACGAAGACCAAAACATGCGGCCTTCTTTTCTTGCGCGCCTTTCGCCTTTTTCTTTCTTTTTATTTTTATGATGATTCTATTTTCTAAAAATTTGCCCCTCCTTTTACCCATAAATTACACATTGCCCACCCACTTACCTCTCTCCACACGCTTCTAATAATCGTTCCTTTTCTTTTTCCGAGGCCTTCTAATTTCTAAATTAATAATCGCATTCTTATATATATATATATATAAAAAAAAGATTCAAGCTACAATTACAATGGCGGTGGGGTATTTTAGATTTTTATTTTCTTTTAATCTTTGGATATTATTTTTATTTCTATAATTACAATCTTGGTCTTTGTTTTAATAATTCTTAAATTTTTAACAAAGATGAAGTTTCAAGCTCAGAGTTAGATTTTGCTTTTCAATTTTTGTTGTATTGATAAAAATAACCGACCAAACATTCTACTTTAAAAAGGAAATACCATTTTTATAGATAATTCCAATCGAGAAGCACTAATTGACTATACACCTTGTGATATAGCCATATAGGTAAGAAATACCAATTTTCACTCATATTTTGCTTTCTTGTCCGAGAATGAAAATTATTATAATATTTTAAAATATATATTTGATTTTTTATTAGGAGATTTTTTTAAATACAGTAAAATAAATAATATATATTTTTTAAAAAATAACAAAATAAATTAAATTCTATTATATTGTAAGTGATATTTGGTAAAAATCTTTCGATCAAAATCCCAAATATCGCAGTATTTTGTAAATATTCTTAATAATTTTGTAATTTATAATAATTTTTATTTTATCCGAGTATAATATTTCGAAAAAAATGGAAAAAGAAATTGCATACTAATATATAAAATAAATATAATATTCACATTTTGCTTTTTGTTCTAGAATGAAAACTATTATAATATTATAAAATAAATATTTTGATTTTTCCTCCTATTATTTATATAAGGAGATTTTTTTTAAATATAGTAAAATGTATATTATATTTTTTAAAATATAGTAAAATAAACTAAATTTTATCTTTAATAAATATTGATACAAATAATATTTGATAAAAATCTTTAATTAAAATTTCAAATGTTATTTTATAAATATTTCTAACAATTTTATCATTTACGATAATTTTTTATTTTTTGGTGAGTATAAGATAGGGAAGAAAAACAATTTTTCTAAGGGAAAAAGAAATTGCCTATAGATATACACCTTTTTTAAAATTTTATAAAAAGGAACGAACCTACAAAAAGGAATTTTCCAAAAGGAAAATTTATTAAATTACGGAGCAAGTAAACGATTATGTAACTCCACCAATCAGATTTGTCCGTGATATTTCTTTTATCAACAACGGGTAATCCACGTCATACCCTATGAGGCGGTTCACGATCACACGTGTGGTACGTGTGAAAGAAGAAAAACCCTCCCTCTAGAATTCTCTATATAAACTCCCCCATTACGTTCCTCTATTTTTCATCCCTAACAAAATTTCTAAGACGAAGAAGTCGACACTTTTTTTTTCTCTCTCTCCCCTTGTTTTTCTTCTTCTTCCTTGATCTTGTTCTTTTGTGAATTTGAATCTATGGCAACCGTGATTCTTCCGCCACAGGACTGCCTTGGGAAAGGCTTACGCCACCAAGGATTGGTGCTATCGGCACCGTTGAATTCCCGGCGAAATTCTAACCCTAATAGTGCTAGTACTTCTTCAAACCCTAACTTCAATCACGACGATAAGAGTTGTTCAGGCAGACGGAGGAGGAGTGCATCGGTGGGATTGAAGGCTAACCGTCAAGCTAACAGAGAACGGAGCCGGGTGAGGGAGTCGTCTACTACGGCGAAGATGACAACGAAGAGTTTGGTTATGGGACAGGTTAAGATCCTGAAGCGTGGAGAAATATTAACTCCCGGTCGAGGAGTTGGTGGTGGCGGTGGTGGTGGCGATTCTTGTGGTAAGAGGAGATTGGAATCGAAAGTTGAGGAGGTGGATTTGGTTTTGGGATCTACTGATCGGTTGGGTCCAGACCCTGATTTGATGCAGAAGCAGGTTGTGTTAACGGAGTTCAAGGATGGTATGTATGCCGGATCGGGTGCGTTCTTCGCTTCGCCGCCTCCGAGTTCGGTGCCCTTGCCGTCTTTTGTAGTTAAGAACGGGATTGCAACAACCGATCTTAGGCGGTTGCTACGACTTGATTTAGAATGATCACGTCGAGTCAAAGAAGTGAGCAATTCCTTAAATGATTTGGGATGAATGGAATGATTGGGAAATGGTTTGAGGTTGGTGTCTTCTTACTTTCGATGGTGATTGCTTGGTTTTACCTCGGCATCTTCCTTTATTTTTTCAACAGGAGATGTTTGAGTTTTCGAGCAGATGAACTGACTAAAGTGAAGCTGACAGTTTTTCTAGGTTTCTATTACTCAAAACGACTAGGGTTTATAGGTGGGTTTCTTCTATATAGCAATATTACCGTTTCATTGTAGTGGGTGTTCGTTGTTTGAATTTGGGTGTGGGTTCTTACTTTTCCTTACAATTTAGGTGTTAGATATTATGATGTAGGTGTAATAGTTTGAATATGCTACGTATGCAGAATTTGAAGTTGTTTGTACCTTGTGCTTTGTTTCTTCAGACAGATTTCAATGTATAAATACAGAATTTGCTTTCTTTTCTATACATGATTGCCCCTTTGAATTTATCTTGCTTGCATCTTATCTTCAATAGCTTAACCGTTCATCATGAGCTCAAAAAATCCCACTCAGGAAGCCCCTGAATTTGTAAATCATTTGAATGTAACTTGGCTTTCTCAATAAAGACTATTAGAAAATTTAGACTTGCAGGGTTATTTTTCTTACCAGATTCCTGATGAGTTCTTCACTTCTTTTCTGCAAGCGACATATAGCAGAAATTGGATCAGAGAAGACAACAGGGTTAGTAAATAGAAGGGTGAAGAAAATGCAGGTTTTCATTTTCTTCTTATTTTACCTTCTGTTTCCTTGAAAAGCATCATTGATATCATCGGTGGATGGCCTTTTGGGGTACTTGGATAGTTCAATATATTTTTCCTTTCCTGAAGGTTCATCTATCCTTTTGTAGAGCTCATACCCATATGGATAAGACATCCTAAGACAAACAGGAGGATGAAATCAATTTGAATACTGCTTCTAATTTCATTCCAAGACTCCATTGGGAGGCAGCCTCAAAGCCACCTCCTAAAATGAAGTCCAAAATCAACCCTGAATGTAAAAGGAAACCACTAAAAACATCTTTTGCATTAACCAGGTTCAATAAGCTTTCTATTCTCTAATTGATCCTACTTCGACTTTGGGAAGGCATACATTCATGTTGTAAACAAATTCATGTAAATCTGTCATTTTTAAGTTGTTGAGGGTTTTGCAACAGAAGTTTTCATATAAGAAGAGGGAAAAAAACACTCCACATTTCAATTTTCAACCCTTTGTTTTTGTTTTACCTCAGAGCCCCCATGATTGGATACTGTGTCCCTGCATAATAGAGAAGCCGGAAGAAGTAGCAGATTTCAAACGATGCTGCATACTCCAGCCTTTTTTCACGCCCCATTGTCTAACAAGAATGTGAAGCATCAGACATGTTCTCTGTTCAAAACTTCATTCCAAATGATGTTTTTAATACTCACTTGCATAATTCCACTCGAACCAGGTAAGTCCTGAAAAATTGAGATAAAGCTAATCAAATTACACGATACAAAAATATAGAGTAGTAGGGTCAATGAACCAACTTATAATGAACGTCTGCTTAAAACAGATAAAAATTCGTAATACCGGGCGATGTTTCAATTACCTGCTGCAATTAACTTAGATTTCCAGTGATTTCTTGCCAATATTTGTTTTGTTGATGGTTCACAAATCAACGGATCATTGATAATAATGAAGCTCAATGATCCAACACTTGATATGTTTGGCAAGATGATCCCCGTGAACAAAGCATTGATAGATTCTAATTTCTAGTTCATTCCGAAATGTACGGCAGAGATCCCGATACAAATGAACAAGTATTGATGGATTCTAATTTAGGGTCAGTTAGAGACAAACCTTGAGCCTGGGATTTACAAGAATAACAGGTCGGTCGCCAGCTGCATCTGTCATCGCTTTCATATCCTGCATTTACTTGACAATATGATCTTCATAATCTATAAAGCTTCATCCTAAATCAAAGAGCACCATTTTCATATGTAGTTGATAATGTCCACGTTGTTGCTTACATCGATGATACAATTTCCAACAGCATTTTGAGGAGCTACTAAGATGAACATGTCATCTTGGTCGTCAACTTCTTTTGCACCTGCAATTACAAAATGAATATGAAAATCATTTGAAAGTCAAAAATCTTATGCAAATAGAAAGAAATTCAATTAATGTACTAGTGTTAGAATATCAATGTATCTTCAACTTTTTTGAATCATAGGAAATACACGATGAAAGACTTAGTTATTTACTTAAAAGTGCATACGTCTTCTTGGGCTCTTAGCTGGACCGGTCAAGTTTAATTATGACCTGCTTAGTTCTAATCCCTTAGGTCTTGATTTTCACGAATGGCATTATGAGCGACAAACGAGTTGTCTTTCCAGAGAAGATGACGTAAGATACTTCCCTTTCAGACTTTGTTGGCACAACATATTGCAAAGGGCCCTTACTATGAGATTTGGCAGAGCCTACCCTTACTACGGTTCTCACATTCTGAAATTTCACCAAAAATAGACCTCTTTCTACCGACTATTGGAATCGTACAAACATAAAAGGAGGTCGGTCCAAAGAACTCCAAAGAGGAAGAAAGGGAGTCCAAGAAACTACGTACACGAAGCCAAAGACAGAATGCCTATGTTCTACTGAGAAGGACGACCTCATTCCTGTTGAACTTAGAAAATTTCACCATGCTTCCTTTTGAATTAATTGAACTCCGAGCTAAAACATTGATGCTAACAAGAAACTTAGAACTTCACAACTCAAACGAAATATGGAATACAACTAAAAGAAACTGATTGGGAAGGAGAACAGGCGGGAGAATCATGAAGTCTAGAGTAAAAAATGAACCACGGAGCCAACGAGATTAACATCAAAATGGTCGCGAGAGTACACACTCCAGTCCAACGAGATTAACATGCAGGTGCAAACTAAGTGCATAAACTAAATTTTCATATGTTGAGATGAGTACCAATTGAACCAATCTTGACAAAGGTCCCGAGAGCCCCATACTCTCCCCAGTCCATGTATTCTAAGATTCTCCGAGTCCCAGCTAGCTGCAGTGGCATTCCAGAAAGTGCACCTTCCCCCATGGACCCTTGTATGCATACCTTGGAGATAAAATGTCAGATGGTGGGTACCAGCATTCTGGTCTCAAGAGAAATCAGAGAAATTACCTTCACACGTCTTCCATCATCAGCAAATGAAAGAGCAATGGTCCGAATAAGTTCCATAAGTGTACCTATTCGATAAACATCCTGTGGATTGCAGACTCGGTCAACTCAGGATTATTTTTAGGGGAATCAGGAGGAATAGGCTTCCTACCATTTCAGGATTAAGCTCAGGTATATTAATCTCCACCTGTTGATTGGGATTCAAAACAAACAAAAAATTATCAGCCTCTGAAGGTACACATTTTGATGACAATGTGAGAATCTATGTGGTATATGAATGCCCCAACATCATCTTTGAATTTCCCATAGTTTGCATTTGCAGAAGTATACCATTTAAGGCTTCACTTTGTAGTGTCATACAATGTTATGAAATACATCCACTTCTTTCATATAATCCAAGCTCTTGAACTCAACCCATCAGAAACGCAGAAAAAATATATTCCAGTACTAAAGACTACAAGACATGGAAATAATAACAGGGTCCAACCAATAATTGAACGAGATAATCAACTTGTTGTGGTTAAAACAGTCAAATTGTGCAGCTCTAGAAATTATGACTCATTCAGAACTTATGCGGGGATGTTTAATCTCAAATTTTACTAAAAATAAAACTGTTAGGTTATTGATACTTCATTTAAAAAAACCATAGATGAATTCTATAACATAGGAAGATAAACTAGTCTGAATAAAAGTAGGTTTAACACCGAACCTTTAATCTAGTTCTACCGGCTTGTACCGCACGCTTGGTGGCTTCAAGCACATCATCGTAGAAGTATTTCCTGATTTCTCTCGAGTGAGGAATGTTATTCAATCTAGTTGGTATCCCTCTCCAGCTATCCTGTAAAAAGAGAATAGATAAGTACGTAAACACATATTGAGAGTGATTCTTCTAGTCATTATAAATCTTATATATTTAAGGAAACCTCTAATAATTTTTTTCTTCTGATGAATCTTATTTTAATGTCTATTACAAACACATGATTTGCAGAAAATAATGAATATTTAAAAAATTTCTGTTCTCAATCATACAGAGCAAACCTGAGTTGAAGTACTCTTGAATCCGAGGGTTGATTTCCCTAATACAAAGGATATGTAGGATGTGATTTGATAAATGTACAGATAAATAGCTTAAACATGCGATAATAAATAGCTTCTCATATATAAGGAAAAAAAATGTAGTAATATCAGATTAACCATTTTGAAGAATCAGCAGTGACTATCATTAAATATAAAATTGTAATTACAAGCCACCCATGGACGGTTCCTTTATTGTCTGGTAAAAGTTGGGTGAATTCCGCAGAAAATAAAGAATTACCTGACTTCGTAGCCTTTTCTTTTTGTATCTGTGATAACAATGATGACAATTCTTCGAAAATTTCTTCTTTAGGACGGCTTCCATCAATCTATATTTATAGGATTGTTAAATATCGTTGGAATTTATATGAAAGGAAGAAACGAAGGTTAGAAATAAATGCAACGGAAGACACATATATGCATACTTATGACAAGCACACTCATAATTAACTACCTTCTTTGCAATATTCGTGTACACTGGCGCTATCGCTTCTGCATTACGCTTATAAATTTCCAAACGCTGCTTTACCTAAACAGAAATTACATTAAATAAATGTTAGAATGCCTATAACACAATAGCCAGTCATACAAAAAGCAAGCACACAGGATCGTGTCCTGTAAATATTTGAACAATTTCTTACCTTTTCCTCAGTGTCATCAGGTCGAATGACAAGTCTCCCTTTAATTTCCTCCGTTTCTGGGGGAAAATATTTTAGATGGTAAATCTTCCCAGTCTCTGGGTCAACCCTTCGACCAATGCATCTGTCGATTAGAATTTCGTCAGGAACCTGAGTATTAGAAATGTACAATCAAACCTCTAAACACTAAAACAAAAAGTTCATCATCACTGGTACGAGAAATTCAATTTGCTCAAAATGCAAGCCAACTTATTGTGCAATTAATATATAAAACATCTACCCGAAATACACTTGTGGAAAATTCACAATTTTATTGGAACAGAGCTGTCTAGTCGGAAGCATCCCTCCAAGAGGGAAAAAATATATACACATAGTGAGAAAAAGAGAGAGGGAACATTTCTAGATTCTATTATGATTAAGGCCCATGAGTGTTAACGCATTGAGTCAGAACGTATTTCAAACATATAGATAAAGTACATTGTTGACGAAATCAAAAGTCATGTATCTTTTTCTAAGGAATTGCCTTAAATGCTCTTTCTAGGCAGTGTCACAATTTGAATAACAGATTGAAGAGATGACCAAAAAGTTCAAGAAATTGATCCACAAGTTGTAGTTTAAATGGGCGGCTATAGCTGTACAAATGGTCTAATTCTTTCCGAGCTTAAAGATAGAACCATGATTGGGATACCAAGTCCTATGGTAAAATCCTATCGTGAACCTGAACGAAGTGTAGTACTCCAGGATATCAAAATATTTCGAAGTACAAGATATTTACTTTAATTATTATTTTAAATTCCAACAAATGGAAATTAGTGCATGAAGTACATACGTCTAAAATAAGATAAATATCTGGCCTGATTTGCAACTCCTGCAAACTTTCCGCTTGCGAAAGGGTCCGTGGATATCCATCTAAAAGCCATCCCTTTTCTGTTGCATCCTTGCATGATAACCGTGTTGTCACCATCTACAAAACAAAATAAGCTCACATCATGAACACCACACAGGTAAGAAAGTCAATTTTGAGCTCGAAAGAGCATTTATCCACGTCTTACAGTAGTCACAATTTCATCAGGAACAAGCCGTCCAGAATTCATGAACTCTTTCGCTTGGTTTCCAATTTCTGACCCAGCAGCAATTTCTGCTCTTAATATATCACCAGTTGATATGTGCACGAGGCCAAACTGAAGAATGAGCCGAAATCAGTCAATGAAGTAAACATGATACTTTAAAAACTTATGAACCATGATAGAATAGCTTTTTGACATTTTCTTCAAGATAAATTAAGAATGATGTAAAACCAGTTTTCTAGACGTGTGGTGTCTTTTTTTTTCTCTTCTTTCTTTTGTAACTGTATCAAGCAAATCCTGAATTGCTGGTAATCTCAATTCTCAAGTCCCAGTTTGAGTTATGGCAACATTATTGCGTAATAACAATTGCACCCTTTTACTCTCCACCAAAATATGACAATACTGAAATATCATGTTTGTACTAACATTGACATTATCAGCATTACAATCTTCTAACTATAGAGCAGAATTTCAGCAAGACAACTCACATTCTTCAATCAAACATGAATTCAGACCAGGACACGGAAACGAGACATTGGTACAACCCGAAAACTTGACCCAAAAAGTGCATGTGCTTGCCCGCTGCATTTGGTTACCAAGGTAATTTATAGGATATGAAATTCTGAGTATATGGCCACGGCAACTTAAACTTCTCCACTCAAAGCACTTATTATTATTATTAATATTTGTTAGTGATATAATATCTCAAACCATGCTCTGTAAATATATCGGTCAATTTACAAACATTTTGACTAATATTATCAACTCGTCTAATTCTACAAAGTCTGAGTGTCCAAGAAACTTGAAGGACTACTGGAACTCGTTCTCTCTTAGCCCTTTTTTAAATGGTAGACTCATGCTCTTTATTTACTATTAGACCTTCGTTTAGGAACCCTCTATTATCTACGTGTTCTTCTTAACCACTAGACCAACTCCATAATGGTTGTATCTTAATAGCCAAGATATTATTATAAAATCAATCATGCCATAGTTTAAAACTTACTCATTAATTTATTTACGTGATATTGAAACTATTTTATTTGAATATTTTATATGGCTAACAAACAAACTTTAAAACTACGGACATAAATAACAATCTAAACTACGTTGAGTAGAAGACAAAAGGCACAGACAAGTTAGAATAGAACTACCATTTACTTTAGATTAAAAAATTCTCATTGCAACTTGAACTTCTTCGTCCCAAATTAAGAACAAACCGAAACATTAAGCGTTCACAATTCACATGGCAGGATAAGTCACATATACTCCAACAAGCATTTTTGAGGATGTTCCAGTCAACTAATAGGATTTCCTTTTATTCATCTAAATTTCAGTTACCTTCTGAACTATCAACTCGCACTGAGTTCCTTTACCGGAGGCTGGCGCACCCGATATCATCACCTTCAACGGCTCCGCAGCTGCACAATTCACCTTCAGGCCCTAAAGAAACACATAATCTCAAATAAAAGAACGGAAAACACAAAGAAGAACAAAATTTCAGAAATCGAACCTTCAATTTAGGGGTTGGAGTCAAATGGGGGTGGGTAAAGACAGAGGAGGAGCGAAAGCGAGTAGGACGAAATGAGGATAGATGAAGAGAAAGAGAGGAAGGGGAAGAAGAAGAAGAAGAAGAAGGAGAAGATATGGAAAGAGGGGAGATGGAGGGTGTGGAAGAGACATTGGTGGATTGTAGGGAAGAAAGTGAAGTGATGGCCATTGTTGGTTGAGTTGAGCTTTGATCAAACCATGAAGAAACTGCAAATGGAAGTGAGTTGAAGGTTGAGGATAACGGTGAAGGAATTTTTAGTGGTGTATACTTAAAAGAGAAAAGAACGAGAGAATTCAATACAATCAATTTCAACTAAATTTTGAAGTGAATTTCTTTTTATTGAGCTAAATTATAGAGAATATAAATGCTATTTATTTATAGACATAGTAAAACAAATATTGATAGATTTCTCCAACACTTATCAAATATAATATTAACGATAAATTTTTATTAATTTCTATCGTTGATATACTTTTCTCACGTAATAATTTTAATTTTGAGTTACTTTTATGTATATATATTATGTATATATAGCAAAATAACCAACTTGTTTAGAAATATAACAAAAGGATAAATAATTTGTTTAATCTAATGAACCAACTCTTTTTATTTTCTATATTTAAAAATATTTTCAATGATTTTTACATTAAAACAATTTCAATTAAATAGTTAGGAATATATCTCATGGGTTTTAGGTTCTAAGGAAATGAAAAAAATGGGAAGATGGAAATTTTGCTTCATTCACTTTAGTCCACAAGTTTAGTTTTTTTTTTCTTTTTCTTATGATGAGATGGGGTACATAAGCTTTCTTTTTTGGTGCAACCGAGTCGGTAGGAATTGAATCAAGAATCTTTAGATTTTTAATTTATACAAATATCAATTGAATTATTTTTTTTTGTTGACGGGACATATAAATTGTTCCTAACGAGATGGTCATTCAATTTATAGCAATTATTATTTGTAGAAGTATTATTATTTTTCAAAGTTTATTAATCTTAAATATTCTATTTTCTAGTTGTTACTTTCTTTTATAATTAAATTGTTGTAAAAAATGAATCAACATTACTGGTATTCATAGTTTTTGTGTGCATTGTGACATCAATTTTTTTGGGAAAGTGTGACAACTAATTGAAAGGTAAGTACACATATCGTATCTCTATTATTGATAATGTTTATGTGTAGTGTGAATATGGTAACCTTTTGTTTTCCTATTAGGTTTTGCAAGAATCTATTGGAGTAATTAAGCGATGTAAGCACCTCTCATTATGTTCAACTCTACTATTCCCTTTGTAGGATTTAAAACTTAGATTGCAATGTATCTCATACTTTACTACATATAGATTCTTGTAAACTCTTTACCAAAAAAGGTTATTAGTAAATCTTTTCGTACAAATATCATAAAGTGTATAATAACGTGCTTGTGTGTATATATATCTATATCTATATATGTATATATTAAAGTGTTGACGGTTTGTTTTTATATGAGTAAGTAATTAGAATTACTTTGTAACTGAATTGGTTTGTATAATGGCAGGGCTGCAAGAAATAATGACCATCGATTAATGTATTTTCTTGAAAAAACAATATGGTACTATAGGAGTATATGCTAGACATGTTATCGACATTAAATTATAGTAACGTTAGGCCTATTCTTGACAGAAAAAATGTCAAATTATATAAATTCGTGACATTTTATAACAGTCGTCAATATGCAAGAAATTACAGATAATTAATTATCTAAGATATAAAATAATGATATTTATTATTTGTCAATACTACTAGCTATGTGACATTTATTTTTCGTCGTGACAATATTATTATGACAAAATTTTCAAAAAACTGTAAAAAACTGTCAAGAATTTTAAATCTGATAGTTTTTAAATGTCACGGTAGGCCATTTTCCTTGTAATGTTGGTTTTTGAATGATAATTTATTTTGAATGACAAAACTGTCGAAAATGTTTACAAATATAAAAAAATTTAACTATCTATCAGTAACAGACAATGATAGACATCTATATGTAAAAAAAGATAGACTTATTGACACTTAATATCTACCATGGTATTGTTTTTTAAGGCAATTATTTTGTCGATATAAGTTCCAAATATTGGCTTTTCTTGTTAATTAAGCATTTAAAACATGTCACGAAAACAATGATATGACATATTTACAATATCAATAACCTGTTTTCAATAACAAATACCGATTTCTCAAATGTCAAAAATTGATTTTTAACGATGGATTCCTAAATGTTTCATACGTATTATTACAAAATTATCATTAAACAATATTTTGAATTTTAGATTTATGTTCATATTTAAATATTATCATTAAATAATAGTTGGATTATGTTCGTATTGATACAAATAATACTTAAATATTTCATTCGTATGAATTTAAATTATTTTAAAATAAAAATACAACTATATTGTGTTGTAATTATAAACTAGCATTTGAAAACATCTCTGAATAAGTCCACTATACATTTAATTTTTTTTAAATTAAATTAAAATAAAAGACTAAATTTAATTAATGAAGTCTATAAAAGTCAATGGTCATATTCTAAGGAAATTTAAAGTTTGCAATATTGTTTCTTTTTCTTTTTTTAAAGAAATAATTAGATGATAAACTATAAGTGAGGGATAGGATTCAACCCTAATCATCTTCAACTCTAATAATGAAAAATAAATATGAAGTATGAGTTCGGATGGTTCCTATTACTACATTGTGTCCAGAATAAGAAATCACGTAATAAGGTGTCGACAGTATTAAACTGTTGGTATAATTAAATTTTTTATAATCCATTTCACTTGCTTAAGTTTTTGGATCAATAATAAATCTTTTCTCATAGTTTTTTCTAATGAAATCGAGTGAGAAGGTACACACACGTATAATTAAATTACATTAGCCCAATCTGTGTGTGTGTTTGTTGGTATAATACCATTTTACTTGCGTAAGTTTCTGGATCGATAATAAATCTTTTCTCATAGTTTTTTCTAATTAAATCGAGTGAGAATATGCAAGGCAACTTTGGGTGGATATTTTGGTATGGTTTTCTAGCTATCTTAACTTAAACTTTGTGTGTTTTTATTTTGGCATGAGTTTGATTTTGATTATAGTTTATGTGATTGGGGTAAAATTACTTTGAAAGCATCGGTAATAATATGCAATATGAGGGTTTCAATCAACTTGACTATATCTATATCTATATGTATAGGGTTTTAAATTTACCTTCTAGGTTATTTTGAGATTGATTTGGTTTTAAATCGTGGTTCATGTTATAACCTCTATGCTCTCTATTATACCTAAAGGAAAGTAATATCAAATTTACGATTTGTTTGTCGATATTAATTATGTAAACTTTTGTGCGGATGGTTAGTTTATTCTTTTACGATTTCTATTAATTTAATTTTGATTTTGTTGATTCTGTTGACACCTAACATGAATTTTAATTAGAATTGATACACCTAAATTTTATATTTATAGTATTTTGATCTTAGAAACGAAAAAGTCATTGACTTCTTTTATAGTGCTTAAAAGAAATTTAATTATATAGATGATCCATTTTAAAGGTCTAAAATGACAAATGACCTAGCTTTTTTTAAAATGTGAAATGTCACTCTGCTGATGTCACGTTCGCACGAATTTACGATATCTCTCTCTTTTTTTTCTCTTCTTCTTTCTCGCACATGTTTTTCTCCCTTTATGTTTTCTTCTTTGGCACGGTGAGTCCACGTGAGCAACTCTGGTGCACGACCAACTTCCTGTGAATATAGAGCGATGAAGAGTGAGAGACGGAGTGGAAAGAGAGAGTGAGAGATTGAGAGACAATGAGTGAGAAAGTGAGAACGAGAGAAAAGAAAGCAACACCATGAAATGGAAAAGACTATCGAAACGAACAATACTGATTTTGAGAGAGAGACACCAATTTTGGCTAAAACGATACCGATGTTGAGTGAGACGAGTGAGAGCGAGACTGCTTTTCCAACGTATACGAGTGTATTTTGTTAATAATTTCACTTATATTTTACGTCAGCAAAGGACCATTCGACATGTTTTAAAAAAAAAGTTGGGTCATTTGACATTTTCTCCCAAATTCTAGGTCATTCATGCGCAAACTCCTTAAAAAAAGCTCATTCACTTCTTTTTCTGAACCTTTCTGATATCGGATTCACTCTCTCTTGTGTGTTTATACATACATTTCTACGTATATTAATCATTCTATGTGTTGGACCTTTATAGCTATAAGAACATGGATTGAGAAAGGTATGCTTACCAAAAAGATGATATTTGGACTTCCTTTCGATGGATGGGCATGGAAACTTGAGAGATCTTACAATCACAATGTGTTTTCACCTGCCCAAGGACCTGCTCAAGGACAAAATATATCCATGGAAGGTCTCATAGAGTATAGGAATATTAAGAAATTTATAGTTGATAACAATAATAATGCCACTAATGTTCTCATTGACCACAAATATCCAATTGCCTACACTCATTGTGATAATACTTGGATTGCCTATGAAAGTGAAGAATCTATAACAGCCAAGATTGCAAAAGTTAAAATCAACTTGGCAATGCTTGGTTACTTTGTTTCAAATATTGCAGCCCATGATGATCATGATTCTCTATCTAAAGCAGCATCGAGGGAATGGAGAAAATCATATGGTTACTATTGGTGGTAAATTTAATTCCTTCTATTTAGTATTGATTTCAAACCCGCGAATAACGGAAGTGTTACGTATATATATATATCGATAGTTTTGGTAGTTTTAAATTTTGAATTTCTCCATTATTGTTGTGTGATAGTCTCTGCAAGAAAAGAAAATAAAAAATAGTTCAAATATAATATTTACTAGTCGTGTAAAGAAAATATTATTCAACTAACTTTAATTAGAGATAAAATGTGAAAATTTGTTATATGTAATATGAAATCATTATATAACTTAAATTCCGTCTAACATTTTACATATGGACAAAGCGAAGTTAGATACACACAATCATGTTTGACTAAAAATATAATATACATTATAGAGGTTATTAATTTTTTCGGACAATTCTCTCTCTCTTTTTTTTCCCTCTAATATCGAGGATCAAGTATATAACATAGAGCATAATGTCAAGTAACAAACATCGTATATTGAGTATCAAGTGATTCGAGCACTTTCGAAAGGTGTTGACACCAAATAAAGTATCACTTTTCATTGATTCTTTTTTTAATAAAAAAATGCTCAATTTTTTCATTATGACATCTAAAAAGGGGCCATTCGCACGAAGTATCATGTCTATCAAGAAAATGACATTTTAGGATTCTAATAAATAATTTGATTTATTTTACTATAGAAGAAAATAAATTTTTTATAATTAACTATTTTAACTCAAATCTCATGAATTAAAATTATCATATTTAGAATTAAGATATAATTAAATGAAATATAATCCTTATCTTAACCAAGATTTAAAATGTCAATGTTAACAAAAATATCACAGTTTCAACTTTATGGAATTTTCGAAGAAAATTTTGATAAACGTCAATTCTAAATACATTTATAGAAAATTATAAAATTATAAAAATGAAAAAAAAAACTAAAAAAAAACTTAAATTCGCCATGCTATTAAGTATTTTGATTTAAGTTCTTTTCTTTATTAGAGGTGGGATAAAATAACCCAATTGAAGCTTAATGATCATAATGTCGGTAATGCATTGTATGTCCTATAATACGTCCCGTTCTTCTATCCTTTTTAACCGGAAGTCGATGACTATTCATAAAATTAGTAAATAAGCCTTTTATAAATTTTAAACTAGTTAACATATCAATTATTTATATTAATCTACATAAAAACATAAATTTACCACTCATGTCAACATTGAATCCATTCAAACACATAAATATTGTTGTATCCACGGAAATTTGATATCAACTCGTAAATTTTATGGTTTTTCCTAAAAAAAAAAAGATAAAAGTTAAAAGCTTGGGTACTCTCCATCATACTTCAATACAATTCTTTGCAGAATATATATACACACATATACATACATACATACATATATATATACACATATACATACATACATACATATATACACATATACATACATACATATATATATATATTCTTTCTCTTTTTTGAAAAATCAACCCGTAATATTAAAAGGTTGAATACTCTTTTTGGAGAATTCGAACATTAAACGTTAAAAAGAATAAAGAAATAAATAAAAGTAAGAAAGGAAGAAAAGAAGTCGCCGGCGCGAAACCGGCGACCAAATGCTGGGCGCGTTGGGACACGCGCCTTTCATCTATTTCCTCTCTGCTTTTCCTCCTCCATCCATTGTTCCAAATCCCAACTTTCTTCGCTTCTCTCTTATGGCTATCTCTGCTCGAATCGCCGTCATCGGAGACGTCGTAAGCCTTCTCTTTCTCTCTTCTCCTGTACATTTCGATGATTCCACCTTCTTTTTTTACTAATACAACTTTTTCCCTTGATCAATACGCTCCCTTTTAAATGAAATTTCTGTATTCGTGATTTTTTTTGTATGATTGTTGTGTTTTGTATGTGATTATATGTATTGCCCCACTTACTGTTAACGTTTTTCAGCATGGGTATTGGGATTTACGAGAAGATTCCAAGGCACTTCAATTATTGCAGGTACTTTGTTTTCTTTTCTTAACCGATGTGAAGCTGAATTATGAACATGGTGTTGAGTTACTCGTCTAGAGAATAATATTCACTTGTGTGTTTGGTTAAGCTTTGTAATGGTTCTGGATTTTAATTCCTGCTGTCTCCTTATGTCTTTGGGGTCAGTATTGGACTCCATTAGGTCTTATGCACTAGAGTCCGGGTAAAACATAATCTCTTTGTTTCTCAGTCAATTACGAGTTGAAACTGTTTCATTCTGCATAAAAATCATTTAGTTTTTGGGTTGAGAATTATGACGGCCATGCTGCTCAAAATGTTTCTCTTATTAGTTGGTGGGCAAGATATTTGTAAAACGGAATTTAATGAGATGAACTTGAACTTGCAGTGTTCATGTCAACATGCGCCACATTATGATTAATTTCATTGGAATAGGAATTTGGATAATCATTTTGGTTTGATATATTTGGTGTTAGAAACTGAGGAGTTGGGTATTATTCGTGGTTGCTACTTAGACTTTCAATTGATAAGATTGCTAACTTGTTTGAAAACTCTGTTCCCACTGAAAGAACTTCAAAGTCAAAGACTACCCAGATGGAATTCTTTGTGTTCCAACTGCCTACCAAAGAAATCTGGTGGGAAATTGATTAGTTATGTTTGTTGGGTCTCTTCAAAAGGGTGCGAGCATAGTGGCTTACTAAAATGTTTTGCAAAGGTGGAAGTTGGAAATGTCATTGTGTTAAATGAGAAGCTCTTAATGAATTGTTGAGTATTCCTGTAAAGGTCTTGTTTGGAATGACTTCTCAAGTACTTTAAAAAACCTTTGGCTGTCCATAAAAATAATTTTTAGAGCATATATAGAAAGTCGTTTAAACGGACCCGACGTATCCATGTTTCTATGTTCTTAAGACTAAATCCAATTTATCAAATTAAATGGACAAGAGATTCTACATGGATGCTTTTGTTCTTGGAGGAAATTTTTTTTACACTATGCTGATTTAAATAAAAAAATTCATTAGGGTTGGCCTTCTACGAACCTTAAATATGAACTACCTCAAACGTTAACTAGCTATTCTCTTCAAATCTTGAATTTGTCTCCCAATTCTAAAACCTTTTTCTTCTTGCATTTTATTGTCCTTCAATTTCTTTTTCCTATTCTACTCTGCTTCAATTCCCTTCCCATTCTAATGTTGGTTTATGTCTTAATGCAGCCAGATTTAGTGCTCTTTACAGGCAGGTTCTTTTCTCTCTATCTGTTATCTTGTGTTCTATGTTTCTTCCCTCTACCCTATGAGAGCGTTGCATACGTTCATTTTCTTCCTCATTGGAAAAAGGCATGCGGTCTTTGAGTAACACCAACCTTGTTCAAATCTTCAAGTGAGCTTAGTAAGAGAAAACTCTTAATATCTCCTGAATGTCTCCTCTTCTGATTATTAGGATTGGACCCTGATATTAGGTTATAACGAAACAAAAGGAAAACAATTGAAATTAAAGATTTTTTTGGCTTCATACTTTTTAACGAACTTTCAGATACATTTCTGGTGGATAAGTAATATACTCACAAGCATGGCAAGTTCAAAATGCTATATTTAAGAGCAGACAGGATATAAAGGATACTGGATCCTTTGCTGTATTAGGGAGCACATATCCAGATATTCGATAATTCCATTTTCTTTTCTCATTTCTTATCATCTTGTTCCCTTTAGGTGACTTTGGTGAAGAGAATGTTGAACTGGTCCGAAGTATTGCAGACCTTAAATTTGCAAAAGCAGCTATATTGGGAAACCACGATGCTTGGTTTACGCCATGTTTTTCTCAAGAGTATGTCTACCTCTAGTGCTTTTACAGCTACTTCACTTTTCAAAATTAATCGTTTTCATTTCATTCAAAGATTTTTGTCAACAATTAAAACATTGGAAATTGAAATACTCCAATAGATTGAGATAATGCTTTGACTATATGTGTGTTTTTTGGACAAAAGTTACAGATTTCAGGGGCATTTGGTGCATATGCCCCATGTAAGGCAATTCTGTTTAATGTTCTTGATATATAACTTCATTAACTCTTGATTTGAATGTTATATTTCAGGAAGAAGGATGGTGTTCAACTTCAGTTGGAATGGTGAGGCTATTTCATGTGTATGATTAATAAATAAGAAGTATCTTTCTGATAGCATGGATTCAATTGGTTCTTATTGTCAGAGTTATGTTAGAAATTTGACATAGTTACTTGTTAGTATTACTATTTACCTCACGGATTTGTTGAGCTTTATTTTGGATTATTGAGTATGTTGAGAATTAAAAGGCCATTGAAAGTTAATATGATTTGACGTTATCTACTCAAAGAATCACTACACAAGTTTAACTTGCAACTTGGATCGGTATCAACTATTTAATGAAAAAATATCATTAGAAGGCTTGAGAAATTCTGAATACAAAAATGAAAATGAGTATCTTTAGACTAAGATTTGGATTTTTTCTCAATTAAAAAATTCTACCGGTTAGTGGTAGGAGATTTTCCTATACACTTATTTAGCTGTTAGCTTGTAGTTGGCTTATAATTCTAGTTCACTGTGATATAGAAACTACTTCACTAACCGAATAGATAAGATGCGGAAGCCTATTCATTAAACGAATTCTAATTTATTTTCTGGTAACTCTCTTCCTGTCCTATGTCTGTATTTGCCATTGTTAGACAACGAAGAATATGGGGGAAAATGTGTTTTTCCTTGCAATTGCCTCCTGCTCTGTTTTCAACATATTAATCATAAAATGTTTCATGATGAAATTTTTTCCTCTTTCAACAGTCTTGGCGAGAATCATATTGGTTACAGACGTATGGACTTTCCTCAGCAAAAACTCAGCATTGTTGGTGGACGACCTTTTTCTCACGGTGGAAAGGCAATGTTTCGAAAACAACTACTTTCTGCAAGGTGTTTATTATTTCACATTATTTTTTTTATTTATATATAGATGAGAACATATTTAACTTACGATTTAAGGTTCAACTAAAGTTTAGTCTCTGAATGTTCAGCTAGTCTATTTTGTCTGAAATTTAGTAAGTCCCTTAATATGTCTTTGACTTTCAATTTCGTACCTGATAGGTTCCTGAACTTTACAAAATGTCTAGTAGTTCATTAAACCTTTAGCCAATGGATCTCTGAATTTTTAATTTTGTGTTTACTTGATTGTTTACCTATTCAACATTTAAATATATGGATGTACTAGATTCATATTGAAAATTTAGGATTTCATTAGACATAAATTTTAATTGTAAAAAAAAAAAAACATTGATAAACCAGTTGGTTTATTATCTCTTCATGGGCATTAGCTGATCTGACTGCGTAGAGCTTCTCTAGCCGTCACATTACTCGTCTCTTCAACCTTGTGATCATTTTAACCTTCAAAGCTCTCTAAATATTGAATTTTCCTCTTAGATATGGTGTCAAAGACATGAAAGCAAGCGCTAAGAGAATATACGAAACTGCGATAGGCGCACCCGAGGATCATTTGGTTATAATTCTTGCACATAATGGACCTACAGGTGCTGCTTATTGGTTAACGTTGTTTAAAATTATGTCTGAGATGACTGTTGCTCTGTTGCTCTTACTGACTTGGCACTTCCGTGTTTCTTGTTTTCCAGGTCTTGGTTCTCGTGCAGACGACATTTGTGGCAAAGATTGGGAATACGGGGGTGGAGACTGGGGTGATGAAGGTAAATATCTCCTTTATTGTTTGTTCTTTTTCTTTTCCATTCACAGAAATGGGGACCTAAGAAGCATGAATATGGATGTGAGACATGGTTACGACATGGGCACGGGATACGTCGGTTTTTAAACATTTAGGACACAGACACGATTACTAAAACATATATTTTTGAAAAATATTTTGCATTTTTAAACTATAAAAAAAATTCAAAATCAATAAATTTATGCATTTATATGCTTAAAAACTTAGTTCGATAATTTCATTTCACAGTCTTAATTTTAATTATGTTTGTTGTATATGTATCTTTTCATGAGCCTCAACTTGCATGAACTTGTATTGTGAACTTCGAGGTCTGACATTAATTCGACACCCCACATATTGTCACAGAAAAGTGTTTGATACATGTCTGACAAACGTTGGTCCGATTTTGACTTTTATATACAACTAGTGTCTAACATATCTATTGCACTAATGTATGTTCGGTTTGGTTCCATGAATGTTAGTGTCCAAGAGTCCAATACATATTGGAAAAAGATGTCATGCTTGACTTTTCAGATGTCAACATATTTCTAAAACAACAAATGCTCTTGCAATAGATCTAGAACAAGCGATATCTAAATTGAAAGAGAATGGAAAGTTTCATGTCCCTCCTTTGGTTGTGTTCGGGCATATGCATAAAGAACTCACATACGGTGGTCAACGTAAAATGATAGTTGTAACAGCTGACAACACCATTTACCTTAATGGAGCCATTGTTCCGCGAGTTACCAGTTACTCCGGTGAAGAAGGCAAGGTAGGAGGGAACTTTACAAGTAGTGAAACTTCATGTACGCAATCCGTTTCAAGAGGCACCAAGCGAGCATTCACTGTAGTTGACATTTCAGATGGGAAGGTAGATAAGGTTACTGAAAGTTGGATTTCTGTTGTGGGTGATGAGACCAGCTCGGATGAAGCAAATTTGATGTACCAAAGTGGCATTTCAAAGTGTTAACATCATTGTTCATATGAATACAATCCATCGTGTTAACTTGATACTCTTCCTTTAAAACCCTAGTTTAGGGATCCTTTCATCTTTTGTATAAAAATAATCAAATCTCAATAGAGATGGAAATTGTTGGAACTCAAGTTCATAGAAATATTAATGTTGATATCATGATTTATGTTTTAGAAAGAAAATCAAAGTCTTCTTGCACATATGGGCAGGTTTAAGAAGGTTTTCGCTTGTTTGGGAGATTTTTGTTTGTATTGCCCAAATTTGGTTACACTAACATTGAATGATCGAGATTTTGAAATATATATGTATATACTGCTTACAACACAGAATATCAACCAATGTTAAAATCTTCTTAGGAGACGTTTGGGACGAGAAATGATTTATGATAGTTCTAGTAATATGATAGTCATAGTACTAATAGTTGTAGTGTTATGATAGTTTACGCTTGAGGGAAGAAGTATGATAGAAGGTGTTATGATAGTATGATAGGAAGTCTTACTAGATCACTATCATAATCCATGTTATTATGACCTGGGTAAATTCAAACATCTGGATTTTGAACTTTTTTTTTTCTTTTCTAAAATATATTCAAACATCTGGATTTTGGACTTTTTTTTTTCTTTTTAAAAATATATATTGTAAATCTAATACACAAATATCTAATAAATTTAGCACAGAATTCGAAAATGTCTGAAAATTGAAACAGAAAATTGAATAAAATAATTTATTATTATTAACTAGATAATTCATTCTTTTAATCATTTCTAAGGTTTATGAAAAACAAAATCTGAGGATAATATGAATGTTGTTTTCATACTTTGATAAGTTACTTTAAACACAAAATAAGGAACATGCAAAATCCAATAAGGGACGTTTGAGATTAGAAGTTATCATAATCAAATTATAATAATTTTTTTAAAAACCTAAATTATTTTAGTTTAAATTATAATAGCATGTATTTTTTAAAAAAATAGTAAATAACAAATAAGAAAAAAAATTGATAAATGTAAAATGGCGTAGAGGTTATGAGATTTTAAAATAACATTTACAAAAACAAATGTGGTCGTTATTGTTTAAATAACCATTATTTTGAATGTTATTTTGAAGTCTTCGAGTATTTAAAATTTCATACTATGTTATTAATGGATATACATGATTATTGCATTCAATATATAACTCAACAATTCCATAATATAAGGATATAAATGGGTATTACAAAAAAAGTACGATATACAAACTAATAGTTATATGAAATAAACATGATATAAAATGTTATAGTTGTTAAAGCTTTTGTTTTAGACATCTTAATACAAAATACCCATGTTCATATATGTAGAAATTAAAATGATATTATAAGACGATGTAAATTAAATAGATACTACCAAACCTTTAATAATACAGGATATTTTTCATCATCTCATGTTATTTGAAAAGAATTACAATTAGTAAACAGACAAATTTGTTATAAACATTATTCTGAAGTTTGAAGTGATACAACTCTAATACCATCACTTTATTATATATATATATACACACACTCTGCTGCTAACATCTAACCAATATTGGTATCAAATGCTGCGGGCAAACCCAATAGCAGAAAATAAAGACACCATCCATTTCAAAGTTAAATGTAAGGGAAGGTTCAAGAATATATGACAAAACCAAAGAAGAAAATGATGAACAATGATGCTGCAAATTCAGCTAATGAGAGAGCAGACAATTGTATGAGAAATTGATGAACAACGAAGCTGCAAAAATCAGGCTAATGAGAGACCAGAAAAATGTATAAGAAATTGATGAACAGTGAAGCACCAATCAGACTTGATACAAAACTCAATCAAGAAAGCAATCAAACCAACTTAAATGCTTGGCTGACTGGGCAAATGGGAAGTAAATGGAAGCAACATACTTTGAAGCCACAAACCCTTGGTTAAAGCGGCTGAAAAATCAGTTATATTGCTAGAACACGTGGTTAGAATTACACAATGGAAGATCAAAGTTCTACTTCAAAGAACTTTGAAGCCACAAACCCTTGGTTAAACTTGACAAAGAACATAGTCAAACGGTAATGGAATAGCATGGATGACAGTTTCATTTTTAAGTAAACATAAGCTAAGGATCCAAATCTTAGGGCTGGGGATAAGAGAATTAAATACGGGAATTGTATGATAATAAAAAAGAAAAACTGAAAAAGTATATTAGTATAGCATTTAAAGAGAGCTATCTCTCTCCAACGGACAAATCTTCAAAATTCTGCCTAGCCAAACCCAACTTCATCTTTTCATAAATTTCAACACAAACCAACATGTAAGTGATTACAAATACGCCACATTGTCATTGCTACTATTCCTAACAATATTTGCCCTATTTACCTATTGATACTTCCATCATAAACTAAAATTATAAAATTATTTCAAGGGCATTTAAAATATTTTCAAGGCAGGATATTTTCCATTTTTAAGTGTAAGGTTGGAAAATTCAGATTGTTGAATTCAACAAGGAGAAGCTCAATATGGATGTCTTCCTATCAATTATTGGCCCATCCTTTCAAGGAAGAAATGGAGAATATGTAATTGGAAAGTTTTAATGTAACTTCATTTAGAATTGAGGTTCTCCCCTTTTTGTATATTCAATCTACATTTCCTAAGGTGTTCGAGAGCATCAGTGAAATAAATAGGAACTTACCGTCTGACCCATTCTCACGAGCATCAGTGTGGAGCAGGTTTTTCTTCTGTTTTCAAGAGCCTTTTCCACCAACCTTTGTGTTCTTTTTGGATGGAGCAAATTATGTTTCCTCAAGCCAACCTTAGTTTTACGGCCCTAACAAAGAGAAAGCTCCTGCATAAATATAAAGTGATGTTAAGCCAGCACAGTATGAGTGCTAAAGTTTCTACCCTGCCTTATTGAGCTTAATGTTTAAATCTGATTGTCATTCTTGCTGTTATACGTCAAATCAATGACCGTAGGTCACATGTGTGGTGGTTTGCTAGTAGCATAGCTATTTGTTGCTTGCCCATTTTTAAAGATCCTTCAAGACAAAAAGCAATATAAGAAAATATTCTTCTTTTCCTCAAATTTCTCCTCTCCTTTCTCTGATTTTCAGTAAAGATTCTAGGTTTTAAGCAAAATGATCTCTAAAATTAAAAAAGAAAGAAATCACAGCATTGATGCCATTTCTCCAAACATTCAAAAGTTTGTCTACCAACTTCTGCTCATGTAATCCTCCCTACACACATAGGAGAACAAGAAACTACTAAACTTGTGATATTATCAGTAATGAAGACATCAAGGTTCGTCTAAACAGAATATAGAAGTGCATAAAAAGTTAGTCAATAACTCACCTCAGGCACAATAGAGTACCCAAAAAGATCAGGCCCTCAGAGTTCTAGCTACCCTCTTCAATTACTCCATTTTTACTTTAACCAACCCAAAGGTTAAATTTTTTAGAGGCTCTCCTAGTCAAACTCCGTTCCATCTTTCTAAGAAGTGCAATTCAGATTTTGATTCTCCGTTTAGTTTAAACAGTGAGGAAGTTGTTAGGCCTCAACCTCAATTTTATTCATCAACAGTTGGCGAAGGATTTGAGAGCTCCCCTATCTCTCCACATTTCTCAATTCTACACCAAAATAGACAAATACTAAAGAGAATTAACAGAATACTTGGCCCCCACTCTAACCAACACACTTCTAAGGGCCCACACAATTGGAAAGTTACCAACTCTCAATCATTCTTTCTTCTTCCCACTTTTGTCCCTATGTAAATACACCTTTAATATGGGGTGTCTATCATTACCTACTCCTAAAGAGCCAACTTGTTCCAAAAAGTGAAATTCAGGAAATTGTTCTTGAAAAAGAGTGGCCTGTTTCCATCGCCCCAATGGATCAAGACTTAGTTATTCTCCTTTTCTCCTGTTTTGCGAACCCCCAACACTTCTACATGGGACAATTGCATAGATAAATTAGCACCCAAATCTTTTGGAATTGGGAAGAGTGACTCCTTGGGAAAGGCCAAGCAATATGCAACCAGATCAATTTAGGCCATAATCATAAATGGACCAAATGAATCTAGGGGCCAATTTAGGGTGCTTAAAACAGCTTAGAGAGGACTGCCAGTATAGGTGCAACTTCACATAAAGCCAATCGTGTACCTCAAATTGCACCTCATGTCATTGGCATTGGCATATTTGACCATTCGTGTTGTGCTTTCAACAAATTGGCCTTCAATACTCCCAAAATTTCATCTCTTTCCTTCATCAAATGGTCCACTTCATTCACTGGACTCGATCCCTTTATATAATTTAATATAGAGGGGGGTGGCCGATCGTAGAGGGCCTCGAAGGGGGTCATCAAAGTGGCTATATGGACAATAGGACAGTTGTATTATAGCTCAATTAAGCCTATGCTAGCCATTTAGCCTACTGTTCGGGCATGTTCATAGCAAAACATCACCAGATACGCTTCCACCCTGTGATTAACAACTTCGATTTGGGGATGGCAAGTGGTACTTCGTCTCAGTTGAGTACCCAACAAATGCAACAACTCTGCCCAAAACAGGCTTGTGAAAATGAAGCCACGATCCGATATTATACTTCGAGGGCATCCATGCAAACAAATAATCTCATGTATAAAAACAACCACCACAACTTTTGCACTAAATGGATGCTTTAGAGGAATAAGATGTGTATACTTGCAAAGACAATCCACAACCACCAATATGACATCATAACCTTCGGATTTGGGGAGGCCCTATATAAAGTCCATACTAATATCCTCCCATACACAGTTTGGAATGGTAACACTTGAAGGAGTTCGGCCGAAGTCACAAATAGTTGGCCTGCTGACAAACCGAGCATTCAACAACATATGTATGGATACGTCCTTTCAAATACCTCCCTTGCTAGCCTCTGATATGTTTTTAACGCGCCATGATGTTCCCCTACTGGACGTCAACCAATTATAAAGGAATAGTAGGTGAGTCCTAAAGAACCAAATGATCAATATCCCATTGAGGCTTGTTAGCCATTGATCAAAGATAACGTAATACTGTTAAGAAATTCATTCTCAACCACTTGAACAATGAAAACCAAAGGATTGAGCTTGCCCATAACACTCAGAAGACCAAATTCAAATACCATGGTAATCTAGATAAGGCATCGGCCGCTTTGTTTTCCAATAGATAGACCACCACTTATGAATGGCCAGCACGATTGCCATAAGCTCTCATTCATAAACAGGTTCCATAAGATTTGTTATATGATTGGTACTGAACACATCAAGGTCAATCTAAACAGACTATAGAAGTGCATCAAAAATTAGTCAATAACTCACCTCTGGCACAATGGAGCGCCCAAAAGGATAGGAGATCTCACAAAAACTTAATCCAAAACTCTCTAAGTCCTATCTTTTCTTTTTATGTCGTCTATAATCTTCCATGTGTCTTTATGTAATGTTACTTGTATAGCTAAATGTTTTTTCCTATATCCATGTCCACGACAAATCACTCCATCCCTTAAATAAAAACTTAATCTTATTGGCTAATTTAACTCTTAAGGCGTTATCTTAACACTTAATCCATTGTGATAATCCTTTCTCCAAACATGGGCTCTTCATCCAAAAGTTGAAGTCCAATGCCACCATTCAATCCAAAACTCGAATACCTTTACATCTCTATTCATGCTGTTTATAGTTCTCCATGTGTCTTTTTACCACTTATATTAGTATAGCCAACCTTCTTTTCCAATAACCATGTCCATGGGAAATCACCTAGCCCCTATAAAAAAATGTTAAACAAATTAGCTAATCTCACTCTTATAGTCCACCATCTCAATGCTAATCCAATTTGATAATCCTTTCGTTAAACAATGTAAGACTTCTTAAATCAAAAACTTGAATTCCAATATCACACTTTGATGCATACCTCTTATATCCTAACTTTCTTTTTTGTGTAGTCTATAGCTCTCCATGTATCTTTTTCCAATGTCATTTCTATAGCCAAACTTTTTTACCTATATCCATGTCCATGGCAAAAAATAACCTCATGCCTCGAATAAAAACTTTATCTAGTAGGCTAATGTCAATCTTGATGCATTATCTCAACGCTTTCTTAAATTTAATAATCATTCTCCAAATAATGACAAGAGTTATTTAATTCTAAACTTGAAGTCCAAATGTCACACTTGAATCCACAATTCTCATATCCTAACTTTTCTTTTTGTGCTGTGTCTAATCCTCCACGTGTCTTTATCCAATGTCATTTGTATAACTAAACGTTTTTTCTTACATCCATGTCCACGACAAATCATCTCATCTGTAAAAAAAACTTGATCCAATAGGCTAATCTCACTCTTAGTGCACTTTCTCAACACTCGATCAAATTGAATAATGCTTTCTCCAAACAATGACAAGAGTTAACCTGGAATGAGAAAGTTAGTTATGTAATCAATAAACCTAAGCAGTAAGTATGTTGTCTCCTCTCTCCTCCCTCCTTCCGTCACCTTCTCTTTTGAACTTCCACTCCTTTTCGGTGATTTCTCGAGCGTCTCTTCCTTTCCTCTTTAATTCTCCAGCCTTACCTCCCATTTTTCCTCTATAGTCCCCTCTGATCTATCTATATTTAATGATAGTAGCAAACTATAAAATTCTTCATTTAAAATTTTGTGTTCGATTGGATAATAAACGATTTCACGTGAAAGATGTGGAAGCTCAGTGTTCTCTAATTGTCTTAGATGCCCCCATTTGAAATGGTTTCTCGACGCGATTACAAAATTCAATTTGATAATCCTATATCCAATCAATTGCAAGTGTTCTTTAAAACAAGACTTGAAGTCCAAGGACACACCTCAATCCATACTTTCTTTTCAGGCCGTCTATTGTCCTCGATGCGACTTTCTCCAATTTCATTTAGCCAAACTTTTCTTCCTATATCCATTTTGACGAGAAACACCACATCCTTTAAATAAAAACTTAATTCAATAGGATAATCTCACTTTTAGTTCAGAAGTATCTCAATACTTAATCCGATTTGATAATTCTTTCTCCAAACAATGGCAAGAACTTATTTTATGCTAAACTTGAAGTCCAATGCCAAACTTCAATCCAAAACTCGCATATATTAACTTTTCAATTTGTGTCATCTATAGTCCTCCATGTGTCTGTTTCCAATTTCATTTATATAGTCAAATGTTTTTTCCTATACCCATATTCACGACAATTCACCTCATCCCTTACATAATAAAAACTTAATCTAGCAGACAAATTTCACTCTTAGTGCACTATCTCAACACTTAATCAAATTGAATAATCCTTTTTCCAAACAATGGCAAGTATTCTTTAATCCAAAACATGAATTCCAATGCCACATTTCAATCCAAAACCCATATATCCTTACTTTTCTTTTGTATAACCAAACATTTTTTACTATGTACTTGTCCGCGAGAAATCATGATATCCCTTAAATAAAAACTCAATCCAATTGGCTAATCTTACTCTCTTAATTGAATACCCAAATAAAAGACAAGAAAATAGCAAGAAAAAACAAGAAAAGTGAAAAGGCGGTGATGATTATTGATTTGGTTTTTAGAAAAGGATGTTACCAAAAGGTATTTATTACCCATCAATACCCTAGTCCGGCTCTAGGGTAATGATGGGTAATACATACTTTTTAGTATCATCCTCTGCTAAAAACCAAATCAATAACCATCACCACCGTCTCACTTTTCTTGCTTTTTATTTCTTTTTTATTGTTATTTTCTTGTCTTTTATTTTTGTATTTTCTTTTCCCACTTACTTACTTTGATATTTTCCCATTTCTACTTTCTCTTTTCTTCCTTTCCTACTATCTCAACACTTATCCAAGTCAATAATCCTTTCTCCAAAGGATGGCAACTAGCTCCTTATTCCTAAACTTTTAGTAAAATGCCACACTTCAATCTAAAGCTCCCACATTCTAACTTTTCCTTTTGCGTTTCTACGGTCCTCACCAATGTATTTTCCTATATTCATGTCAATAAGAAATCACCTCCCCCTCAACTAAAAACTTAATCCAATAGACATATTTCATCTTGGTGCAATATCTCAACAATTAATCAATTTGAATAATTGTTTCTCCAAACAATGACAAGAGTCATGCAATCCTAAACTTTAAGTCCAATGTCACATTTTATTCCAAAACACTCATATCCTAACTTTCCTTTTTGTGTCATCTATAGTCCTCCATGTGTCTTTTCGCAATGTTATTGCCAAACTTTTTTCCTATATCCATGTCTAAAGCAAATCATCTCATCCCTTAAAAAAAAATTAATCCAAATGGCTTTAAACAGACTCATAGTGAACTATCCTATGATTTTTCCAGTTTAACAAATAATCCTTTCTCCAAATGACAAGACTTCAATCAAAAACTTATATATCCTTACTTTTCAATATATGTCGTTTATAGTTCTCTATGTGTCTTTTTACCACTTACAGTTGCATGGCCAACTTTTTTTTTCCAATAATCATGTCCATGGGAAATGACCTAATCCCATACACTTAATCCAATTATCTTATGTTACATTTATAATGCACTATCTCAGCACTAATCCAATTTGATAATCCTTTCACTAAACAATGGAAATAGTTACTTAAATCAAAACTTCAATTATACTGAAATTTTCTTTTTATGCCATCAATAATCCACCATGTGTCTTTTTCCAATTTTATTTGTATAGCTAAATAGTTTTTCCTATAACCATCTCCATGGCAAAACACCACATTCCTCAAATAAAAACTTTATCCAATAGGCTTATCTCACACCCAGGGCACTATCTCAAATCTTAATCAAATTTAATAATCCTTTCTCCAAACAATGACAAAAATTATTTAATCTTGAACTTGTACTCTAATGTCATGTTTCAATCCAAAACTCTCACATCCTTTTTTTTTGTGTTGTCTAAAGTACTTGATGTGTATTTTTCTAATGTCATTTGTATAGCCAAATTTTACTTACTATTTCCATGTCCATGGTAAATAACCTCAATCGATAAATAAAAATTTAATTCAATTGACTTTTTTCACTCTTAGTGCACTATATCAAAACTGAATCCAATTTGATAATCATTTCTACAAACAATGAGAAAAGTTACTTAAATATAAACTTAACTTTCAATACCATACGTGAACCAGAACTCGCATATCCAAATTTTTTTTTCATGTTGTCTACGGTCCTCCTTGTGTCTTTCCAATTATATTAGCATAGCCAAACTTTTTTTCCTATAACCATATCCATGGGATCTCATCTAATCCCTTAGTAAAAACTTAACCCAAATGGCTAATCTCAGTCTTAGCGAACCATTTCAACACTTAATCCAATTTGATAGTCCTTTCTCCAAAACAAATTTAAGCCATGTTGTTTATGGTAGATTGCTTGATATGGCTTAATTCAATGCACACTTCAATCCAAAACTTTCATATCTTAACTTTCCTTTTCTGTCGTCTATGAGTCCTCCATGTCTCCAAACAATCACCATCACCCTTAAATGAAAACATAATCCAAGTGGCTCATCTAACACTTAGTGCACTAATTAACTTTGATAATCCTTTCTCCAAACAATTGCAAGAGATGTTTTATTTTAAACTTGAAGTCTAATGCCACACTACAATCCAAAACTCACTTATTATAACTTATCCTTTTGTGTCGCCTGTAGTCCTTATGTCTTTTCTCAATTTCACTTGTATAGCCAAACTTTTTTTCCTACATCCACGTCCACAACAAATCACCTCGTCCCTTAAATAAAAATTTTAATCCAATTGGCTAATCTCACTCTTAGTACACTATTATCTCAACAATTTAAACAAATTGAATAATCCTTCCTCTAAACATTGTCAGAGTTCTCAAATCCAAAACATGGAGCCCAATGCCACACTTCAATGCAAAAGTCAAATATATTTAATTACCTTTCTTCTTGTGTCGTTTGTAGTCCTCCATATGTCTTTTTACCAATTACATTTGTATCGCCGACCTTTTCTTCCCATATCCATGTCGATGGGAAATTCCTTAAATAAAAACTTAATCAAATTATAACTAATCTCATTCTTGTAGTGCACTAATTTGATAATCCTTTCGTAAAAGGATGACAAGAGTTATTTAAATCCAAAATTTGAAATAAAATATTACGCTTCAATCCAAAACTCTCATATGCTAACTTTTCTTTTTGTGTTATCCATAGTCCTCCACATGTCTTTCCAATTTCATTTGTATAGTCAAACGTTTTTTCCTATGTCCATGTCTATGGAAAAGCACCTAATCCCACAAATAAAAATGTAATTCAATAGGTTAATCTCACTCCTAATGCACTATCTCAACACCCAATATAATCTAATAATTCTTTCGACGAACAATGACAAAAGGTCTTTAATCCAAAACTTGTAGTGAAATATCACTTCTATCCAAAAAAACATAACCTAACTTTTCTTTTTGAGTTGTCAATAGTCCCTCCATGTGTCTTTTTTAATTTCATTTGTATAGTCAAACTTTTCTTCCTATATCTATGTCCATGGAAAATCATTTATCCCTAAATAAAAACTTCAACCAATTTGATAGTCATTTCTCCAAACAATGACAAGAGTTCCTTAATCCAAATTTCTCTTTCGTGGATGGATAAATTTAAGCCTTGTTGTTTATGGTAACTTGGTGTCCATTTTTATGGGTTGCCAAAGGGGAGTTTTTTTCTAGGGAGTTCTTTTGGAATCAATTTTTGTTTGTTTTGGAAAATTTATCCGAGTTCCTTTGGGATCTAGATGGCACTGACAAGAAAAGTTTTGAGATAGCCAACTGCTTCTCCTTGACACTTCTTGTTCTCCTTCCATATTGAAGATTTAAGTGAGCAAGTTATTATTCAAATGGGCTCCTCTTAAGAGAGTTTGTTAAGTTTCCGCTATGTTTTAGCTTTCTACAGTTGTTTCGCCTTGAAAAGGCTTTATTATGTTTGTTACATTTCTATTTGACTTCGTTTGTTTAGACTTTCTTTTTCTTGTTGACTAAGTTTTCACTTTAGTTTGTATTTCTCTAGTTCCTTTGCTCTTAGTACAATACTCTTATATTTTGAGTTTTAAGTCTCATATATTATCAATTAGAAAAAAAAAATGCTTTAATCCTAAACTAAGAGCTCAATGCCAATGCTGCACTTCACTAAGAGCTTTAAGTCCAATGCCGATGACACTTGAGAAAGTCGTCAAGTTTTTGCTATGTTTTAACCACTCTACAATTGTTTCGTCTTGAAAATGGTTTATACTATTTGTTACGTTTCTCTTTGACTTCGATTGTTTAGGTTTTCTTCTTCTTGTTGCCTAAGTTTTCACTTTAGTTTGTATTCACCTAGTTTCTTTGCTCTTAGTACAATACTCTTGTATTTTGAGCTTTAAGTCTCATATATTATCATTAAAATATAGGTTAATCCTAAATTAAAAGTCCAATGTCAATGCAATACATTTCGAAAGAAAAAACAAGGGCACGAGTCATATAATTCAAAACTAAGAGTCTAATGCCACACTTCAATCCAAAACTCTCATATCTTCATTTTTTTTCGTCTGTGAGTCTTCCATGTGTCCTTTTCCTATGTCATTTGTGAAGCAAAACTTTTCTTCGTATATCCATGCCCCAGGCAAACAACTTCATCCCTTAATCCAATTGGCTACTCACTTTTGGTGCACTCATATCACAAATCCAATTTGATAATCTTTTCTCCAAACAATTGCAAGGAATACTTAATTTTAAACTTGAAGTTCAATGTCACACTTCAATCCAAAACTCATATTCTGACATTTCTTTTTGTGTTGTCTATGGTCCTTCGTGTGTCTTTTCAATGTCATTTATATAACCAAATATTATTTCCTATATTAGTGTCCACAGTAAATAACTATGACCTTTAAATAAAAAGGTAATCCAATTAGCTTATCTGACATTTAGTGCACTATCTCAACACTAAATAAATTTGATAATCCTTTCTCCAAATAATGGAGACAGTTCTTTAATCCCAAATATGCATGCCACACTTCAATAAAAAAAACTCTTATACATTATCTTCTTGTTTTTTGAGCCACCTATAGTCACCCATGTGTTTTTTTCCATATATACCCAAACTTTTAATACACTATCTTAACACTTAATCCATTATGATAACCTTTTCTCCATACATTGGCACTTCATTCCGAATGTTAAAGGTTAATGCCACACTTCAATCCAAAACTCAAATATCTCTTACTTCTCTCTTTGAGACGTTTATAGTCATCCATGTTCTTTTTGACAAATTACATTAGTATAGCCGACCTTTTTCTCCAGACCATGGAAAATCACCAAATTCGTTAAATAAAAACTGAATCCAGATAAACAATGGAAAGAGTTCATGAATTCAAACCTTGAAGTAAAATGACGCACTTCAATCCAAAACTCTCATTTCTTAGTTTTCCTTTTCCTGCCGTCTATAGTCCTACATGTTTCTTTTACTAAATTTATCTACATAGTAGGACTTTTTTTCCTATATATCCATGTTTATGACAAATCAACACAACACTTAAGAAAAACTTAATCAAATTGACTATTCCTACACTTCGTGCATTATCTCAACATTAATCCAATTTGATAATTCTTTTTCCAAACAATCGGCTAGAGTTCTTTAATCAAAAACTTGAGCTACAATTCAATTCAAAACTCTCATATCCTAACTTTTCTTTTTGTTATAGTCCTCCATGTGTCTTTTTCCAATGTTACTTGTTTAGCCGAACTTTTTTTTCTATATCTTTGTCCACGGCAAATAAGTTCATCCATCAATAAAAACTTAATCCAACTGACTAATCTTAACCTTACTGCACTATATTAACACTTAATCCATGTGATAATCCTTTATCTAAACATTGGCGAGAGTTCGTAATTCCAAAATTTGAAGTTCAATGCCACACTTCAATTCAAAACTCAGATATCCTTAATTTCCTTTTTCTTTCATTTACAATCCTCTATGTGTCTTCTTACCAATTACAATTATATGGCCAACCTTTTTTGTTCCTACAACCATGTACATGGGAAATCACCTAATCCCCAATAAAAAATGTCAAACGAATTAGCTAATCTCACTCTTATAGTCCATCATTCAACGCTAATCCAATTTGATAATCATTTCGTTAAACAATGCAAGACTTCTTTAATCCAAAACTTGAAGTCCAATATCACACTTCACAATGCATAACTCTCATATCCTAACTTCTTTTTGCGTCATCTATAGCTCTCCATGTTTCTTTTTCCAATGTCATTTCTATAGCCAAACTTTTTTCTTATATCCGTGTCCATAGCAAAGAATAACCTCATGCCTCGAATAAAAACTTAATCTAGTAAGCTAATGTCAATCTTAGTGCATTATCTCAACGCTTTCTTAAATTTAATAATCATTTCTTCAAATAATGATAAGAGTTATTTGATTTTAAACTTGAAGTCCAAATGTCACTCAAATCCAAAACTCTCATGCCCTAACTTTTCTTTTCGTGCTATGTATAGTCCTCTATGTGTCTTTTTTCAATGTCATTTGTATAGGCAAACGTTTTTTCTTATATCCATGTCCACGGCAAATCACCTCATCTCTAAAAATAACTTGATCCAATAGGTTATTCTCACTCTTAGTGCACTTTCTCAACACTTGAATAAATTTAATAATCCCTTCTCCAAACAATGACAAGACTTAACCTGCATTGAGAAAATTGGTTATGTAATCAATAGACCTAAGCAGTAAGTATGTTGTCTCCTTTCTCCTCCCTCCTTCCGTCACTTTCTCTTTTGAACTTCCACTCCTTCCCGAGGATTTCTTCAATGTCTCTTCCTTTCCTCTTCAATTCTCCGACCTCACCTCCCATTTTTTCTCTATAGTCTTCTCCGATCTATCTAGATATATAATGATAGTAGGAAACTATAAAATTCTCCATTTGAATCTTTGGGTTTGATTGGATGATAAATGATTTTCCACGTGGAAGCTCAGTGTTCTCTAGTTATCTCAGATGCCCCCATCTGAACTGGTTTCTCAACGCGATTACATAATCCAATTTGATAGTCCTACATCCAATCAATTGCAAATGTTTTTTAATCAAAGACTTGAAGTTCAATGACACAACTCAATCCATATTTTTCTTTTCAGGCTGTCTGTTGTCCTCAATGCGACTTTTTCAAATTTCATTTCTATAGCTAAAACTTTTTTTCCTATATCCATTTCAACGACGAAACACCACATCCTTTAAATAAAAAGCTTAATCAAAATAGATAATCTCACATTTAGTGCATCATCCAAATACTTAATCCGATTTGATAATCTTTTCTCCAAACAATAGCAAGAACTTATGTTATGCTAACTTGAAGTCCAATCCAGAACTTTCATATACTAACTTTTCATTTTGTGTCATCTATGGTCGTCCATGTGTCTGCTTCCAATTTTATTTATATAGCCAAACGTTTTTTCCTATACCCACGTCCATGACAATTCACCTCATCTCTCAAATAAAAACTTAATCTAGTAGAAAAATCTCACTCTTAGTGCACTATCTCAACACTCAATCTATTCTCCAAACAATGACAAGAGTTCTTTAATCTAAACCTCGCATATCCTCACTTTTCTTTATGTGCCGTTTATAGTCCTCCATTAGATTTTCTCCAATATCATTTGTCTAGCCAAACTTTTTTACTACATGCTTGTTCCCGATAAATCACGTATTCTCTTAAATAAAAACTTAATCTAATTGGCTAGTCGAAGTAAGAGAGTGGAAAAGAAAATAACCAACTAAAAGACAAGGAAAATGAGAAGGCGGTAATGATTATTGATTTGGTTTTCGTAGATGAAGGTACCAAAAAGTATTTATTACCCATCATTACCCTAGTCCGGCTCTAGGGTAATGATGGGTAATAAATACTTTTTGATACCATCTTCTGCTAAAAACTAAATCAATAACCATCACCGTCATCTCACTTTTCTTGTTTTTTTCTTCTTTTTTCTTGTTATTTTCTTGTCTTCTATTTTGGTATTTTCTTTTTTCACTTTCTTACTTTGATATTTTCCCCTTCCACTTTCTCTTTTCTTCATTTCCTATTACCTCAACACTTATCTAATTTGATAATCCTTCCTCCAAAAGATGGCAACCAACTCCTTACTCCTAAACTTGAAGTAAAATGTCACACTTTAATCCAAAACTCTCATATTCTAACATTTCCTTTTGCGTCATCTCTAGTCCTCCATTTGTCTTTTCGCAACGTTATTGCCAAAAGTACTTCAATTGACTGATTTCACTCTTAGTGCACTATATTGACACTGAATTAAGTTGTTTCATCTTGAAAAGGCTTTATTCAGTTTGACTTGGTTTGTTTAGGTTTTCTTCTTATTGTTGCCTAAGCTTCCACTTTGGTTTGTATTCCCCTAGTTCATTTGCTTTTAGTACAATACTTTTGTACTTTGAGCTTTAAGTCTCATATATTATCATTAAAAAAGAAGCTTGTATTCGTTTAAAAAAACAATGGCAAGAGTCGTTCAATCTTAAACTAAGAGTTCAATGTCACACTTCAATCCAAAACTCTCATATTAACTCAGAGTCCTCCATGTGTCCATGACAAATCACCATCGCTTTTGAATAAAAACATAATCCAATTGGCTAATCCAACACTTAGACTAATGAACTTTGATAATCCTTTCTCCAAACAATTGTAGGAGATATTTAATTTTAAACTTAAAGTCTAGTGCCACGCTACAAGCCAAAACTCGCATATCCTAACTTATCCTTTTGCATTGCCTTTAGACCTTGTGACTTTTCTCAATTTCACTTGTATATCCAAATTTTTTTCCAATATCCACTCCGCAACAAATCACCTCGTTCTTTAAATAAAAACTTTAATCCAATTGGCTAATCTCACTTTTAGTGCAATATATCAACACTAACAAATTGAATAATCCTTCCTCCAAACAAGAGCAAGAGTTCTTTAATCCGAAACTTGGAACCCAATGCCACACTTCAATGCAAAACTCGAATATATTTACTTTTCTTCTTGTGCCGTTTATAGTCCACAATGAGTCTTTACAAATTCCATTTGTATAACCTACCTTTTTATTCTCATATCCATGTTCATGGGAAATTCTTAAATAAAAACTTAATCTAATTATAGCTAATCAATTTGATAACCCTTTTGTTAAAGTATTGGAAGAGTTCATTAATCCCTCTTATAGTGCACTATCTCAACACTAATTCGATTTGATAACCCTTTCGTTAAAGGATTAGAAGAGTTCATTAATCTAAAACTTGAAGTAAAATATCAAGCGTCAATCCAAAACTGTCACTGCAAACTTTTCTTTTCCTGCTATCTATAGTATTTCACATGTCTTTTTCCAATTTCATTAGTATAGTCATCTTTTCCTATGCCAACTTCTATGGCAAAGCACCTAATTCCACAAATAAAAACTTAATCATAGACTAATCTCACTCCTAATGCACTATTTCAATACTTAATCCAATTTTATAATTCTTTCGACAAACAATGGCAAAAGTTCTTAAATACAAAACTTGTAGTGAAATGTTACTTCAATCTAAAAAGCACATAGTCGTTTGGGGTCATCTATAGTCCCTCCGTGTGCTTTTTTAATTTCATTTACATAGCCAAAACTTTTTTTCCTATATCCATGTCCATGGAAAATCACGTATCCCTTGAACAAAAACTAAATCCAATTTGAAGGTCATTTCTCCTAACAATGGCAAGAATGCTTTAATCCAAAATTTTCTTGCATGGATGGATAAATTTCGGCCTTGCTGCTTATGGTAGCTTGCTTGATATGACTTTTGTGTTTTGGCCTCCGTTTTTTATGCCTTGCCAAATGGGAGTTTTTTCTTGAGAGTTCTTTTGGAATCAATTTTTGTTTGTTTTGGAAAATGTATCCGTGTTCTTTTAGGTTCTGAATGCCACTGACAAGAACAATTTTGAGGCAGCCAGTTGATTCTCTTTAGCACTTCCCGTTCTCCTCTCATATTGAAGATTTGAGTGTGCAAGTCAATATATTCAAATGGACTCCTTTTAAGAGAGTTGTTAAGTTTCTGCTATGTTTTTAGCTTTCTACAATTGTTTCGCCTTGAAAGGTCTTTATTCTATTTGTCACGTTTCTATTTGACTTCGTTTGTTTAGGCTTTCTTCTTGTTGCCTAAGGTTTCACTTTAGTTTGTATTCCCCTAGTTCCTTTGCTCTCAGTATAATACTCTTATACTTTTAGTTTTAAATCTCATATATTATAATTAAAAAAAATGTTTTAATCCTAAACTAAGAGTCTAATGCCAATGTCACACTTCAATAAGAGCTTTAAGTTTAATGTTAATGCCACACTCCACACGTAAAAAAAAAAAAAAGAACAATTGCAAAAGTCATTCAATCCTAACTTAAGAGTCTAATGCCACACTTCAATCCAAAGCTCTCATATCTTAACTTTCTTTTTGTTTCGTCCATAAGTCCTCCATGTGTCCTTTTCCAATGTCATTTGTGTAGCAAAACTTTTTTCCACATATTCATGCCCAAGCAAAACACCTTATCCCTTAAAAAAAACTTAATCCAATTGGCTACTCTCACTCTCAATACCCTATTACATCACTAATCCAATTTGATAATCTTTTCTCCAAACAATAACAAGAGATACTTAACTTTAAACTTGAAGTTCAATGTCACATATTTTTTCTTGTAGTGTCATCTATAGTCCTTCAAGTGTTGTTTTCCAATGTCATTTGTATAACACCAAATATCTTTTCCTACATTAATGTCCATAGCAAATCACCATTGCCCTTAAATAAAAACATAATCTAATTGGCTAATCTGACACTTAGTGCATTATATCAACACTAACAAATTTTAATAATCACTTAAACACTAATCAACTTTAATAGACCTTTCTCCAAACAATTGTAAGAGATGTTTAATTCTAAATTTGAAGTCCAATGTCACACTCAAATCCAAAACTTACATATCCTAACTTATCCTTTTGTGTCGTCGGTAGTCCTTGTTTGTTTTCCCAATATTTTTTTGTATAGTCAAACTAGTTTTCCTATATCCACGTTCAAAACATTAGCAATTGGCTAATTTCACTCTTAAATGACTTCGACCCTTTAATAAAAACTTAATCCAATTGGCTAATTTCACTCTTAATGCACTATCTCAACAGCTAAACAAATTGAATAACCCTTCCTCCTAACATTAGCAAGAGTTCTCTAATCCAAAACTTGAATATATTTATGTTTCTTCTTGTGTCGTTTACGTTCATGTATCTTTTTATCAATTACATTTGTATCACTTACCTTTTTTTTCCTATAACCATTTCCATAGGAAATCTCATAAATAAAAACTTAATCCAATTATAGCTAATCTCACTCTTATAGTGCATTATCTCAACACTAATCCAATTTAGTAATTCTTCCATTAAAGGATGACAAAAGTTCTTTAATCCAAAACTTGAAGTAAAATGTCACATTTCAATTCAAAACTCTCGTATGCTAACTTCTCTTTTTGTGTTGTTTATAATCTTCCACGTGTCTTTTTCCGATGTCATATGTAAAACCAAACGTGTTTTCCTATATCCATGTGAATGTCCATAGCAAAAAACCTAATCCCTCAAATAAAAACTTAAAACAGTAGACTAATCTCACTCCTAGTGCACTCTCTCAACACCTAATCCAATTTTATAATTCTATCGATAAAAAATGATGAAAGTTCTTTAATCCAAAACTTGCAGTCAAATGTCACACTTTAATTCAAAAAACACATAGCCTACTGACTCATAGTGCATTATCTTAACACTTATCCAATTTAATAATCATTTCTTCAAACAGCAAGAGTTCTTAATCCAACACTTGATGTTCAATGTCACACTTAAATAAAAACTCAAATATCCTTACTTTTCTTTATGTGTCATTTATAGTCACATGAGTCTCTTTTTACAAATTATAGTTGCATAGCCAACTTTTTTCCAATAATCATGTCGATGGGAAATCACCTAATCTCATACACAAAAACTTAATCCAATTATCTTTAGTGCACTATCTCAACACTAATCCAATTTGATAATTCTTTCACTAAACAATGACAAGAGTTACTTAAATCAAAACTTGAATGATATTGCAACATTTCAATCCAAAACACCGATATTAACTTTTCTTTGTGTGCCGTCTATCGTCTTCCATGTGTCTTTTTTCAATTCCAAAACTTAATCCAATTGGCTAGTCTCACTCTTAGTCATTAGTTGATCGAGTTTGGTAATCATTTCTCCGAACAATGGCAAGAGTTCTTCCTTAATCCAAAACTTGAAGTCCTATATCCATCTCCACAACAAATCACCCCATCCTTAAAATAAAATCTTGATCTAATTGGCTAATTACACATTTAGAACACTATCTCAACACTAATCTAATTTGATAATCATTTTTCCAAACAATGGCAAGAATTCTTAAATCTGAAATTTGCAGTCCCATGCCACGTATCAATCAAAATCTCTCTGTAACCAAAGTTTCCTCTTTGTGTCGTCTGTAGTTACTCATGTGTCTTTTTCCAATTTCATTTGTATAGTCCAATGTTTTTTTCCATAACCATGTCCAAAGCTAATAATCTCATTAAATAAATTAAAATTTAATCCAGTAGGCTAATTTAACTTTTGGTGCACAATCTTAACACTTGATCCAATTTGATGATCTTTTATCCAAACAATACTTCAAGTACTTCAATCCAAGACTTAAAATCCAATACCACACCTCAATTCATACTTTTCTTTTTGGGCCACATATTGTCTTCGATGTGTGTTTTTTTAATTTCATTTGTATAGCTAAACTATTTTTGTCATATCAATTTCGACAACGAAACTCCATATCCCTTACATAAAAACTTAATCCAATTGGATAATCTAACTTTTATTGCATTATCTCAATACTTAATCCGATTTGCTAATCCTTTTTCCAAACAATAGCAAGAACTTATTCAATGCTAACTTGAAGTCCAATGTAAAACTACAATCTAGAACTCTCATATACTAACTTTTCATTTTGCATCATCTATAGTCTTCCGTTGTCTGTTTTCAATTTCATTTGTATAATCAAACTCATTTTTCTATCCCCATGTCCACGGCAATTCACCTCATCCCTCAAATAAAAACTTAATCTAGTAGACAAATCTCACTCTTAGTGCACTATCTCAACACTTAATCAAATTGAATAATCCTTTCTCCAAATTATGACAAGAGTTCTTTAATCCAAACCTCGAACATCCTTACTTTTCTTTTGGTGCCGTTTATAGTCCTTCATTAGATTTTCTCCAATATCATTTGTCTAGCCAAACTTTTTTTACTACATGCTTGTCTTCGACAAATCTCGTCATCTCTTAAATAAAAACTTAATCCAATTGACTTGTCAAAGTAAGAGAGTGGAAAAGAAAACAACGAACTAAAAGACAAGAAAAAACAAAAAAAGTGAGAAGGCGGTGATGATTATGGATTTGGTTTTTAGTAGATGATTGTACTAAAAAGTATTTATTACCCATCATTACCCTAGTCCGGCTCTAGGGTAATGATAGGTAATACAGACTTTTTGGTACCATCCTCTGCTAAAAACCAAATCAATAACAATCACCGTCGTCTCACTTTTCTTGTTTTTTACTTCTTTTTTCTTGTTATTTCTTGTCTTTTATTTTGGTATTTTCTTTTCTCACTTTCTTACTTTGATATTTTCCCCTTTCCATTTTCTCTTTTCTTCCTTTCCTACTACCTCAACACTTATCTAATTTGATAATCATTTCTCCAAAATATGGCAACCAGCTCCTTATTCTTAAACTTAAAGTAAAATGCTACACTTCAATCCAAAACTCTCATATCCTAACTTTTCCTTCTGTGTCATCAATGGTTGTCTACGTGTTTGTTTCGAATTTTAGTTGAACCAATGTTTTTCCTATATTCATGTCCATAGCAAATTACCTCATCCTTCAAATAAAAACTTAATTCAATAGGCAAATTTTATCTTAGTGCACTATCTCAACACTAATCCAAAGCAAATCACCTCATCCCTTAACGAAAAACATAATTTAAATGGCTAAACTGACTCATAGTGACTTATCTTAAGAATTATCCAATTTAATAATCCTTTCTCCAAAGAGCAAGAGTTTTTAATCCAAAACTTGAAGTCCAATCCCACAATTCGATTCAAAACTCATATTCTAACTTTTCTTTTTGTGCCACCTATAGTCTTCCATGAGTCTTTTTCCAATTCCATTTGTATAGCCAAATATTTTTCCAACCATCTCCATGGAAAAACAACCCATTCCTCAAATAAAACCTTTATCTAGTAGGTTTATCTCACTATTGGTGCACTATCTAACACTTAATCAAATTTAATAATCTTTTCTCCAAACAATGACAAAAATTATTTAATCCTAAACTTGAACTCCAATACCACATTTCAATCTAAAACTATCATATTCTAATTTTTCTTTTTTGTTGCCTATAGTCCTTAATGTGTATTTTTCCAATGTCATTTGTATAACCAAAATTTTCTTCCTACATCCATGTCCACGATAAATAACCCCATTCGTTAAATAAAAATTTAATTCATTGGTTAATATCACTTTTAGTGCACTATATCAACATTAAATCCAATTTGATAATCATTTCTACAAACAATGGCAAGAGTTACTCAAATGTAAACTTGACGTTCAATACCATGCTTAAATCCAAAACTCTCATATCCTAACTTATCTTTTTGTGTTGTCTACGGTCATCCATATCTCTTTTTCCAATTATATTTGCATAGCCAAACTTTTTTCCTATAGCCATGTTCATAGGATCTCATTTAATCCATTTAAGTAAAAACTTAATCCAATTGGCTAATCTCACTCTTAGTGCACTATCTCAACACCAATCCAATTTGATCATTCTTCTTCCAAACAATGTGAAGAGTTCTTTAATCCAAAACACAAAGCTCAATGCTACACTTTCATCTAAAATTCACATATCCTTACTTTTATTGCTATGTCATTTATAGCCATCCATGTGTCTTTTTCCAATTATATTACATAGCCAAACTTTTTTTCTTATAAACATGTCCACAAGATCTCACCTAATCCTTAAGTAAAAACTTAATCTAATTAGCTAATCTTACTCTTAGTGAACGGTCCAATTGGCTAGTAATACCCCTAAAGTAAAAACTTCTTTTTTTTTTTTTTGTGAAATCAATAGTACTCCATGCATCTTTTAATAATTTCATATATATAACCAAACTTTTTTTATCACATATCCATGTCCGCAACAAATCATTTCATCTCTTATATAAACACTTAATCCAATTCGCTAATATTAGTCTTTAATCCAAAATTCTTGTATCCTAATTCATCTTCCTTCCTCACAACATACATAGGCATAAATCTGCATGTTAAGATAGTCTTTTCTACTTATTATGTGTATTCAACCCAATAGTCCTCCATGTGCCTTTTTTCTATTTAACTTATGTAGTCTAGTGTTAGATTTCCATATCCAAATCCATAACCTATCGTTTAATCACACTTACTCTACCCTAGTAATCCTTTATTTAAAGAATGAAAAGAGTTTTTCAATCGAAAACTTAAAGCCCAATGTCACACACTTTAATCCAAAATTCTCGTTTTTAATAGATGTTTCTTCCATTTAATAGGTCTCTATGACCCTTTCTTAAATTTTATTTCCATAAACCATCTTCTTTTCCCAAATTCATGACCAAAGCAGATCACTTCGTGCCTTATATTAATTGGCTAATCTTTTTTTCATAAGAATAGGACTTCTTTAATCAAAAACTTGTAGTCCAATCTCACCCCTCAATCCAAAATTCATGTATCTCAACTTATCTTCCTTTCTCATTACATACATTATCCTACTTGATAGTCCAACATGTGTCATTTTCCTAGTTTAGTAGTGTGGTCTATTGTTATCTTCTCATATTCATGTCCAGGACAAATCACTTAGTGGACTATCTCAACACTTTGGCTAATCATTTACCCAAAGAATGAGAAGATTTCTTTAATAAAGAACTTGTAGTCCAAATTCACGCTTTAATCCAATGTTATCTTCCCTTGTCCATGTCTATGACATATCATTTAATGTAATATTTGAGCACTTAATTCACATTGATAATCCTTTATCCAAAAAATGACAAAATTTCTTCAATGGAACACTTGAAGTCCAATTCACGCACCGATGCAAAATTCTTTTATTGTCCAAGGCAAATCTCTGCGTGCAGTATATTAAACTTAATCTAGTTGGCTACTCTATTGTCTGAATTGGGAGCTTTTATCTTTCATGGTTGATCTTTGCTTTGTATTGGGTTGTGGTCGCTTATCTATTGTTATCTTTCTTTTTTCTTATTATTATCATTTTCTAGTAACTTTAAACATTAATCTCTTTTCATTTTATCAATGAAAAGTTCTCTTTCCTCTCTTAAAAAAAGTTATATAAAAGTGTTTTAATTACCCTTTAGGTCCTCTTTGTTGCATATCTAAACCCCTTATTGGTTTTTTCTTATGCTTACTTTGTATTCTTTCATTTGATCTCAAATGAAAGCTAGGATTTTCATTATAAAAAAACAAAACAAAAGCTAACTTGAACATTTATGTAGCTTTGGCTGTTGAAACATTTATCAAATAGACATATGTACTCCAAGTTAATATGCATAATGAAAGTATTGAGATTATTCAAGCATGGGTTTGAGAATTTACTCAATGACGCTATATTCCTCGGTACATCCAGCAGATCGGTACTCCACACCATTGTATCCCTGCACTCACAAAGATAAAAATGGGGTCAACCTCTTCTGTTACATATGCTTACACAATTAAAATAATATTTTCTTAATGGTAAACTTTTTTAAGTTGAACATGGGAGAGAATTTGACTTTATAAGTCACAACAAATATAATGTGTTAACCAATTCAATTATGCTCAAATTAAGAATAACTAGAAAAGTATGTCAAAGTGAACATCATCAATTTGAGAACACAACAAAGCTATAACTTAAACAATGATGTTCGAAATCATGTAATTATTTGACAACTTTAATGATTAGAAACAACCATGCTAGGATCCCTCCACTAAGGTCTACATATTCTCTTTCTAGGTGAGGGAAAGATAATAATAATAATCTGATATGTAAGGGCGTAGCTGAGGAAATTTGGAAATAAAAAAGGATAAAATTAAGGGGAAAATAATGTTTAGTTAAAGGAGTTAAAGAGATCAGATAAGCATTAGAGTCGCTTGGGGATGGGGCTATGCAGGTGGAAAGTAGGCTAGACACTTAGAAAAAACAACTATTTTTAGCAAGGGAGACAATACAAATACTTGAGCTAGTTCCCAATTATGGTATTATTAAAATGACAAAAGAATAAAGGTTAAAAACGAAAAGAAAGATCAATATTTTGTCATGTTATCTGAATTGCTAAATATTAAAATAATTATGAAGTTGTTACCTGAAGGAAGGTGAAAGTATTCTACCCCCAGTCCAAACAAGCGCCTTTTAGTTCAATAGGAATCTTTGAATTAAAGTGAAACTCCTTTATGTTCAGGAACCTCTTCAACATCTTGCAAAGTCTTAGCACTTTCTACAAGAAAATTATTGAATAAGTAATCATAAGTAATAATAAAGATGAATGGAACTTAAAAATGTACAAGTGCCAGCTTAAAAATGTCAAGTTTAGACAACTTTATCAACATTCAAACTTGATACAGAACTCAATCAAGAAAGCAATCTAATTGTTCTAGGATATTACTATACCAACCTCACCTTCAAGTTGTTGGCAATTTACAGCCACCTTTCCTAGTTTCCTCTTGCCTTTTCCAAGTTTGGTAGATCTGTCGAGTCAATAAGAATATGTAGAACATTACTACCCATAAATGACTGACATATAAACAGGATCGTGTGAATAAAAAAAAAGATCCCTCAAAGAGTAACTCCAGTTAAAAAAACAGAAGTTTAAGGCAAAAATTGCTAAAGACCTAGCCTACATATTAAAAATGTACTCAAAAAGAGTAAAAGTTGGAATTAAAAATCATTATTAGTAAATTTGAGAGTGTATACTTCAAGTACAAAAATCAAACCAGAATCTGAAATTTTCAAACCAAAGCATTCTTCAATTATGGAAACTCTGAACCCAAACAAGTAAAGTACAGAAGTCTAAAATTTCAGAATAAACTGGAAAATGTTAATAATCACAAGAATGTGAGAACCAGAAATCTACAGAACAGCAATGCATAACGATTGGGAACTAACATCAGAACCAAATCGCAATAAGTCATCATCATCAAGAAGGGCAGCTATTTCTCAACAACATTTTGAACCCTGACTCCATAGATGACCCAAACAAAAACACGGTCGGTGGCAGCAGTTCCATCGTAATATGAAGTAACGAATAAAAAAGCATATACATATGTGTGTTCTGTCAAACCAGTTGAAACATTCCTCAAACATTGATACAGAAAAAAGAACGAAAACAAAAGAGCAAAAACCTTTAAACCGAGACGAAAACGGAGGGCGAGCGCGGCTGGTCTAATCGGAAATACAGTCGCCGGCGTCGTCTAGAAGAGGGTGAGCGGCGGTCGCCGGCGTCATCTGATCGGAGGGGAGGGGCCGTACGTTGAAGATTGGAGAGAACTAGAAGAAAGTGAAGAGAGTGCTTAGGGTTTGTTGAGCTTAGGGTTTGTTTTCTACCAAAGGGGCCGAAGTTAAACAATAAAGGGGGATTAGTAAATAACGTTGACCGTGTTGACCAACGGCTACTTATTTTAATTTATTTAATTTCTTTTAAGATTATTTCGATATTCATTTACTTCATTCTCACGTCTTCTTCCCATTTTATTAGTTTAATTTTTCCATAAAAAAAATACAAACAAAATTAAATGACTTACTAAAATCAACAAACATATTCTATAAAATTATCCATCTGAGTTAAATCACAATAAACGTAAATAATAATGATAATAATAAAGCAATAATTTAATCTCTAAACTTTTATTTTTAACGATCCTTTTATTTTTAACAATTTAGACGATGTATTTCCAAAATGATAACAGTTTAAAGTCTAAGCCTTAGTTCATATACTTTACAATTTATACCGATTTGATACATGAGAAATATTATTGAATTTTTTTAGACTAATTATTGAGGATTAAATTTATTTGAAAACTATAAATATTTAAATTTCTTAGGAGCATAAATATTTTGTTAAATGTTCTATTTTTTATAATTTTTTATATAAATTTAAAAAAAAAATCATAGTTGAATCAGTTAAACATTATAATAGAATGAACATATTTTGTTGCACTAGATACTGTAAATATATTTTATTGAATAAAATATTCTGTATTTTTACATCAAGTAATAAGGGGAATAAATACAAAGACCTATATGATAAATAAGGCAACAAAAACGAGATGATAATATAAGATAATATATTATTAATTACAAAGGAATATATACATTAATAAAAACAATTTTTATTGATCAACCTATTTCAGTTCATGTAAAAAAAAAAAAAGAATCTAGTTTTACTGCATACTTGAGAAACTCATACATTATTAACTTTGTAGGTCATTCCTAGTCTCTTGTCACCGTGGTTTTTCATTCACTTATGACAATCCCATAATCAATGTTAAAAATTCTATCAACTCAATATAAGACACCATTCCGATTACAACTCATTTTATAAAACTTTATAAAAATATTTCGATAGGACTATTTAAGAAGATTCTATAAAATTATAGTAACTAAATTAATTGATCTACTTATAAATCGTAGAAACTAAATTTACAATTTAACTTATTTGTATCAATTTTTAATACGACAACTAAGATTTGAATGTTGATCGATTGCGTGCATACCAATTATTTGAATTTAAATAGTAATCTTGGTGCACGAGAATATGTAAATTCCTCGTTACTTATTGAAATAAATAAATGTTTGTACGAGCACATAAATAAATAAATATGAATTTTGTACTAGTGGGAGCATTGATATTTTATTTTCTTCAAGTTATAAATCATATATACCATTCTCTTTCAAGAAAAGATTATAACATAGTTTGATATTAATGGATGTAGGATTGACATAAATTACACTTATTCTACTTAAAAGTTTCCCATACATAATGAAAAGTGAAAAGTACAAAGAACACATCCATTGTCCAAACATATTTCCCCTAAATTTAAAAAGTCATTTTTTTTATTTATGGATAAATCCATTATACAATAATAGGAATTGCAATCATTCTACGTGTATCCGATCTACAAAATAGTAGTTTGTTCTCGACACAAATTAATATTTATTGTGCATCATAACGTCAATATTGGATGTCTAAACTTAAAAAGTCATATCCCCAAATATTCATGGAAATACCAACATACACTAAAACTCAAAGAATTGTCTGTTTTAATTTATTCACGGATCACATCCACAAATGAATGGATGCACCAATTCAATGTGTAAGCCTACATGCACCTAAAAGTCATGTCTCGAATATTGAAATATATATAAAAGAATCATCTAATAAAAAAACGTAGATGCAAAGGAGGAAAGTAAATATTTTCCATTGTAACTCCATTTATATATTACCACATAGTAGGGATGAGCAAAGCAAACTAAAAAATGGAGTCAAGTGACCGAAACCGACAACGCAAATGACCTTAGATAAAATAATGTGGGCTCATATTGTTAGAAAATTTGCATCCTTAGTTTATCAAGTTGAGTTTGGCTGTGCTTACGTTAAAGTTTTCAAATGCAACATTTTAACGAAGTTTAAGAAGATATCATGTGTTTTTTCCTTACATGTCAAGTTTTTATTTTTTATTTTTTTGCTATAGTCAATCGAAAATAACGGAGAATTAAGCATATAACTTTCATGCTTATTCATATTATTTCGGGGGATATTAATAACTTTGTTAATATTTTAACTGATTTTTATATAAGGTAATTGAAATATCAACTCACTAATGTTTGGTTGTTGAAACTATGAACATTAGGCATGTCGATAGAAATTTAATACCCGTCTATAATGAATGACGGTAAATTTAAAGGTTTCTTAAGTGGGATTTCGAGGACTTAGCTTTAATTGGGTTTTTTTCTTCATGACATGTTGTTTTGGTATAATATGAAGGTCTTAGAAATAAAATTTTTGTAGTTTGATATTTTGATTTTATTTACTCTTTAATCTATTCTATTTTATTATTGTGGATCACTTGGTTGGTTTAGGTTTATAACTTAAACTAAGAGATTAGAGGTTCAAATTTTCACCTCCATTAATTGGTCTACAAATTTTAAAGAATTTCAAATAGATTAACAACTTTTAGAAAAAAATTAAAACATTATTTAAAGTTCAACAATTAATATCTCTCTAATACTTTTTAAATTAAGCATGTATTCTCAAATAATTTTTTTGATGTAAGCACTAAAGTTGACAATATACCCACAACCATTAGGAATTTCCAAAGCTAATGTTTTTTTTTTTTTTCAATTTTAATTTTTTTAAACTTTGACTTTAAAAGAAAAAAAAAACTTTGAATTAGGGTTTGGTAAATAGATAGAGCATCAAACTCCACCAAAATCGCATTCAGTAATTTGGGAAATTTGTGTATTTTTCTTTCATTATTTTGAATGTGAACTGAAAATTAAATTAAATGAAATTAAAAAGTCAACCAACTAATTATAAAAAAACACAATTTGATTATGTTTCCAATACTGGACAAAAATTGCTCAAATTAATTTTTTGTGTTTTTTTTACTTCAAATATAAGAATTTGACTTTGAATCATTCAATGATTTTTGTTTATAACTCTAAGGAATTGATCATTTCATAATATGGTTTAGTTTCATATGTGGTGAGCATTTCAAATTATAAAAACAAAATGTGGATTATGTTTGGTTGCTACCATGATTCTAATGTTTTCCAAGAATTATTAATATAAAATCTATATAATTAAGATTATGTATCAGTATACATAAATTGTACTCTTTTAAAAATTTATAAAGATCCAACCTCACTTTAATTAAACTACAACTTGAATTATATGGCTCTTTGTGTTTATTAAATATATGTTTAAATTTCATGTCTAACCTATATATAGAATCTTAAATGTGTCTAATAAATAATCCTCAAGCTTTAAGATAATTCTAAATAAAATATGTAAAAGAATAATATGAAAGGAAATTAGAGATAATATTTTGAAATTGAATTGCAATCTAAAATATTTAATTAAAAAGAAATGATGGGGTGTTAATTAATGATATACATATTTTAATAATATGGTCGAATAATAATGTTGACATAAGTCCAGTTGTTCACATGTCGTGTTTTCCACTCCTCTTGTTGGCCAACCTCCTCCTTTCTCTTGACATTTTTATTAATAATTTCAAATCTTATCGTATATTAATTAATTTTAATATATTAAAAAAATTTGTAAATCAACATCTATTATTAATAGAATCTAAAATTTTGTTATATTTTGTAAATATTTTCAACCATTTACGATATTAATCGTTATAAAATTTAACCTATCATGTATCTACCTAATTAAATTATAAACTTCTCAACGACCTTAAAACATGAATTAAATGTCTAGTCGTATATCGATGCAACTAACTCATTTTTTTAGAAAAGAATAGTATAACGAGCGAAGGTTTAAAAAAAATTACAAAGACCACAATTTAGGGGATAGGAGCTTTTGATAATTGATTGGGCCAAATTAAGTAAATATTGACTATTTAAGTTGATTTAGAATATGGTCTTTATCACGACCTTTCTTCTCTTCCCGCTCTTACTTAATAACTAGTTGTTAATTACTCGCTCTCGAGATATGAATTGTTAGAAAATTATGCTTCAAAACGTATATATATAAAAGAAGTATGTTTATTCGAAAAGAAGAAAAAGAAATATGTTGCAATATATGTATTAAACGAGATGCATATTTCACTTTCGAATATTAATTTAATGACGTTATGTATAAAAGCCCTAATTTCACTAGTGTATGCAAAAGAATTGTGTTTATTTGAATTTTTTTAATATGACGTATTGTCATACGGATATTATATTTTTAGAAGAAAATTAGTTTAATGTTTCCATAAGTATTTTCTTTTAGATCTATATTTACTACTTTTCAAATTACCTCTTTGATTATTGATACTAATTCTAAAAATAGCACTATGAAAGTTGCGGATGGAACAAACTCTTTTCCCAATTGATTAGTTTTGATAGAAATGTTTGTGGCTCAACATGTCTTTCCTATTTTGCAAAACTCACTCAAGCATTATTAACTCAATGGTTAAGAATGTTAGATTTGAATTTTATATACTAAACCCTAAAAAAGAAGAAGTGTATATAAATCAAAACTCTTCTTCTCTTCCCCCATTGGAAACTTCAACATAACCATCTTTGACATTTTATCACAAATTGCACACTTGTACACAGCTACCTTTTGCTCAAAACCTCTCTCTAATAAAAACAAATCCCTTTGATTATCCTCAAAATTTCATAATAATAATAATAATAAAAAAAAAAAAAAAAACAACTTCTCCACACACTTTCTCTCTCCCATTTATTCCCTCACTCTCTCTCTCTCTCCTCCTCCTTTTTTTCTCCCTCCACTTTCTTCAATTAAAGTTGTTCTGATTCCAAAGCTCCAAAAAGTAAACAAAAACGAAAAAATAATACAATTTTAATACAAGATTTGGTTAATTTTACTTCCTATATGTTCAAATTCAGTACCTATTTTTAATCATTTAAAGCTAATTACTACTAATTTCGATTGTGCGAATATATTCCGAAACTGCATAAATGTTAAGATAATAAAAAGAACTTTTTAAATTGAACACTAAAATTTATACAATTAAAAGTATAGTAACTAAAATTGTCAAAACTCTATTTACTTTATTTTAGAAAACATATATATTATATACAATTAAAGTAAAAAAAAATGTAATTATAATTAATAACAATTTTAGGATAACATTTTTAAAAAAAGTAAAAAATATAAAAAAGTCAATTTGGACAAACTTTGGAAAAAAAGGGAAATCCTCACGCGGCAACTTGATGGTATTTTTATAATATTGAATCAACCGTTGATCTGCAGCACATCAGTAATAAGATGGAGACGTGTACTACATTAGATGGGCTCTTTTTCTACATAAATAACAAACTTCATTTCGGATCTCGAAAAATCTGCAAGCGGCGATCTGAGAACACACGCGTACAGAGAACTTTACAATGGCGGTGAAATCGATGTTCGCGGCGGTGCTTGTGGTGGTACTGGCCATGGTTTCTCCTCCGCAGAGAGCGGCAGCCGCCACTCACAACGTCGGCGATTCGCTTGGCTGGACCATCCCTCCCTCTCCTACTACTTACTCCGATTGGGCCTCAACTAAAACGTTTCTAGTCGGCGACACTCTCTGTGAGTCTTTTCTTTTTCTCCTTCCTAAATAAATTAAATTACACTAATCTCATTATTGTATATATTTCTAAATATTGCACAATTTATCACTATATTTATAAGAATTTTTATTATTTTTCATTTTTTAAGAAAGGTTTTAGTTAAATTATAAAATTGTTCTTCTATCATTAAGAAAAATTAGAATTTTGAGGTTTAAAATTGAAAGATAATATAAAAACAACCTTGAAATTGATAGTTAAAGTATGCTCGTCTTAGTTATCATATTGTAATTACTTTAGCCTATAATTGTTTTCCAATCTAATTATTATTGATTGTTGAGATTTTGTTAAGAATGGATGAGAAATTATAAGCATGATTCATGTTAAATCACATTTTATTATATTAATAATTTGATTTCATGAACTAAAATGTTTATATCAAGTGAGAAAAAATTCACTGTTTTGTATGTAAAATATTTTAAACTTTATTTTTCATTTAAAATAATTTTTGGATTTAACTAAAATGCAATATTTAATTTGAACTTACACTCAATTTCGTATGTTGAAAAGGGACAAACTATAATCCAAAAATTAGATAAGAAGTTGAAACAAATCAGAATCTTTATTAATAAATTGTATAAAATAAAAAAGGAATAAGTAATCACCAACTAATTATTAAGAATTAATAATTTTCATTAATGTGTTTATTAATTCCAAATTTTTAATTGCAAACTCTTTTAAAAAAATTATGCAGTTTTCAATTTCACCACCGGACAGCACGACGTGACGGAAGTGACGAAGGCCGGATTAGACTCCTGCAGCGGCACCAACCCCATCTCCGCCATGAGAACCGGCCCGGCGAGTATTAAACTCTCGGCGGCCGGCACCCGTCACTTCATTTGCTCAATCCCCACACACTGTAGCTTCGGCCAGCAGCTCACCGTCACCGTCCGATCACAATCTTCTTCACCGCCGACCACCGCCCCTTCACCCTCCCCGAAATCCAGCGCTCCCGTTTCTCCAACGCCGTCGCCACGCACCGCCCGGCCACCGAAAGCCTCTCCTCCGACCACTACCCCTCCGCCGGAAACCGCCGAGACGCCGACGCCGACGTCGAATAACATCGCTCCTTCAACTCCGACGCCAACCGCTGCCCCTCCGCCGCCTAACTCCGGCAACTCGGTCGGCGGTTTTGGCCTCTTTTTCACCGCCGGTTTGGCGATTGTGGTTGGTTTGATTTACTAGAGACGATGGGCATTGTAGAAAGTTAGTTGGATTCGTTTTGTGTGTACTTTATTTAGTTTTCATTTTACTTTGGGATTCTGGTTTTTGATATTCTTCCCAATTGGGAATTTAAATAAAGTTGTTTTTTTTGTTCTTCATTTCAAAAGCTTCACAATGGTTACAACCTTTGATATTTATATATTCATATATATATTTAACTTTTAGTTACCTAATTTTTTAAATATAAGGAAGCATCTTTTTTATCTCAACAATGGAAGATTAATCATGGAATTTTGCGAAGTTAATCCTTATCTAAAGTGATTATAGTTAATTTTACTTATATTAATTGAGTTGAAACAAAAATAGAAACAAAAAATGCAAACTACCTAACTCTTTAGAAAATTTGGGCAATAATGGGACGTTTTTTATTTATATAATTCACATCAAACAAAATAAAAAAGATAATAAATTTTGCGTCAAAAGTGACACTCTGAAAGATTGTCAAAGGAATCAAAATGGGCAAGGGTAGGTACTAAGTCTTTGCCTTCATCGAGACCAGTAAAATGTCAAATTGGGCGTAGCTCCTTGTATTTGAGTTAAAGAAATAAACTTAGGTTAAACTGCACCTATAAATATATCATGATTGCTTGAAAAGAACTAAGTTCATTCTAATACTTAGACACCGCCTATTATATATATATATATATAGTTTATGACTTAATATTGAGGTCCATACGGCAAAAAACACCACAATGGTGCATAGATAGTTTTATTTTATAGGTCACATTATTTATCCTTATATTATAAATTTGTTGTTGTGTTATCAAGTGAAAGTCGTCAAACATACTTAGTTTTCTTTCCTATCTTAATTTTCTTATCAACATCCATATAAAATAAGTTTTTAATCCAAGATAATTAGTTTCTTTTTCTTTTATGTGTGTCAATGTCCATGTTTTGTTATGAAAAAATGATGAGTATTGTTACATTTTTAGGTGGCCTACACATTTGAAACTTTAAACGTTAGACAAAGGTCTATTCTAATGAATAGATGCAAATGAATTATTTTCTTTAAATAAAAGGGAAAAAGATGCCAAGGAGACAAGGTGTCCTAAATAAAATAAGAAAAAGTGTGTGTATTATATATATTAAAAATCCAAAAGGCAATAATGTTCTTTGCCTCTTTTTGCTCCCTTTGGAGTTGGAATTCTATCAAATAATACTTTGGGACTTTGGGTGCTTGTACAAAGCAACTCCAATAATTTTAACCCAATGGTAATCATGACAAAAATTATCAAAATTAAAGAGTTTAATGGGTTTACATATAAAATATAATAGATATATATTAGGTATTATTAAAAAATGTCTGAAATGAGATATATAAAGCTCTAAAAATACAAATCAAGATATTATAATTTTTATAGACCAACAAAAAGAAAGCATAGAAAGATTAATATTGAATTAATGCAAATATAGACTTAGAACCTATGTTGAGAGAAATTCTAAAATTACATTCATTTATCTTGTATATCCATTATTATATCGAAATTTAAAATTTCGTAGGATCAAACATTTATTTGTAGTTTATGCATAAAAAATAATAGGCTCGTCTTTCAAACTTGCATTATAAAAAATCAATTAGATTGTTCCAATATTTATGTATCTATCGATGTAACAAAAATTTACATGGTCAATTCTAATTTCTATACAAAACAACAACGTGTAAGTGAAAAACGAATCACCACCCTTGAAATCAATAAAAAAATGATACTTGACCTAAATTTTATATAGGTGAATATATTGAAACAAACATGATAATTTCCATGATATTGTAGTATTATTATTTTTAATACAAAAAAGAAAAGAAAAGAACAAATCTCATTTGACTAGTCAACGAATTCCCATTACTGTTCCATGTGAAACCCAAAGTTAAAAGGTATGACCAGTCAACCCGATAAAGTCAAAGACTCTAACCAATGGTTTGATTAAGAAATCTAATTAACGCGGCGAAGCCCCAAATTTCTTTACACCCCATACCGGCGACGGCTTAATCCCAACCGTCCATTTCTTCTTTCATGCGTGTCATCCATCCAATGGCCTACTTTCCAGCTTTGTTTCAGACCTTATGCTTTATAAATACCCAAAAAAACTCTCCTCTTTCTTCTACCGAAAAACACATAGTTTACTCAAAGAGCTTAAACAAAAGGGAGATCTGAGAACACAAAATAATCATGGCCGTCGTGTTTAATCGGACTGCCATTCTCCTCCTTCTCGTTGCCGCTTCTTTTTGTCGGAGCTCCTCCGCCGCCACTTATACCGTCGGCGACGCCTTGGGTTGGACTGTCCCGCCCAATCCGACCATCTACTCCCATTGGGCTTCTACAAAAACTTTTGTGGTCGGAGACATCCTTGGTAAGAAGAAATGGTTTAGTTTTTATCATGAAAAATATTACTAAATTTTAATGAAGTTTATTTTCTTAAGTAAACGATAAATTGAATGAGAATTAATTTAATTGTAACAAAAAAAAAAAAGTAGTCTTAATCTTAAAAAGTCAACACAAAAGTTTAAAAAGTCAACTCACCAAGTATAAAAACTAAAATTAAAATCTAAAAAGTATTGAGTATGAGATGAAAATGGTGTTTAACCTATTCCATTTTAAAGGTTTTTATGTAATGAAATTACTAAAATGTAGACAATTAGTTAGGAAAAAATGGGGGTAACGACCTGTAGTTGAGGATGGGTTGATTGTTTATTTGCAGTTTTCAACTTTGCAAGCGGACGACACGACGTAACAGAAGTGACAAAAAGTGCTTCCGATTCTTGCAATAGCACCAACCCCATCTCCGTGGCGAACAACAGTCCGGCGAGGATCACACTCACTTCTGCCGGCGACCACCACTTCATCTGCTCCTTCCCCGGCCATTGCAGCAATGGCCAAACGTTGTCCATCACCGTTAGATCAACATCATCTTCTCCCGCACCGCAACCTAGTTCTCGGCCGTCACCCTCTCCCTCTCCCTCTCTCGCCCCCGAGCCCTCCTCTTCCACTCCATCGCCTTCTCCGTCACCTAGTTCTACTCCATCGTCGTCACCTGTTCCATCGCCCGCTCCATCTCGAGAACCCATGACGTACGTCGTCGGAGACTCGTTTGGATGGAACGTCCCTACAAGCCCCAACTTCTATGACTCCTGGGCTCAGGGCAAAACCTTCGTCGTCGGAGATGTTCTTGGTAAGGATATATAAAATTTTACCTTCAAACTTTTTACGTATATAGTCCAGTCTATACCCATAAACATTTGATAGTACATTAAATATAATATTTTAATTATATAAAAACCAATTCCTAAACTTTTGAATGTTACTTTTAAAATTACAACAGCCCAACACTCAGAATATTACGAATTTATTGAAAGTTTAAAGCTAATGTTCTTCTGATCCGGCGAACTTTTGCACAGAATTCAACTTCGCGATTCAAAGACACGACGTGGCGAAGGTCACAAAGGACAATTACGACAGCTGCAGCGGTCAATCCCCGATCTCTTTTTCCACCAGCCCACCAGTCAAAATCACTCTCTCCGAGCCCGGGGAGCATTTCTTCATCTGCACATTCGCTGGCCACTGCAGTGTGGGTCAGAAACTCGCCATCAACGTCACCGACGGTACCGCCACACCTCCGTCCTCAATTGCTTTGCCTCCATCTGACACCGTCCCTTCAACTCCGTCTCCGACCACCGCTCCTCCTCCACCTCCCAACGCTGCCGCATCGCTCCAAGCCTCCGCCTTCTTCGCCACTCTTCTCGCCGTCGCCGTGGCGTTAATTAATTAATTCGGGTCCGACATTTTCGCAAGGAGTTCTTTTTTATTTTTTTAGTCTCCGTATAGATTAGTATTTTTTTTTGTTTTTTTTAAAAAAGAAGAATAATAAAACTATAGAGCTTTTGTTCATTTTGTATTTGGTGTTTGTATTGATTGATGTAAACATATTTGAATCTTTAATATTATAGTATGAATTCACATTCTTGCATAAAAAAAAAATTATTTAGGTTTACTTTGAATTGCACCTATTTAAATGCATTCAAGTATTAATGTGTCTATAAAATAATTAAACTTCAAGAGACATATTCTTTATTTTCTTATGTACATTAATTTGATAGTAATATATGTTTGAAGAGAGAGTTGAATAAAACTTAAAAACATTTTTAAGGAAACCCCATGAAAAGGTCAAAGGCATATATTATAGACTTTTATATCGAATTTCCTGTCCCAATTCTTCTACTTGTTGTTAAATTTTTTTTAAAAAAAATTAAAAGTCTTTTGATTTTACAAAAATATTGTTTGACTAAAATTTATTTCAAATCACACTCGTGGCATGAGATCTTTAAGAATTAGTAAATTGTCATGAATAAAACAAATATCAAACTCGTTGTTTTTTTCTTTCAAAGCATAATAATAGTAATAATAATAGGGAAAATTATCAAGAATAAAATATTTGATAATAATATATAATTTTTAAAAAAGAAATATTTTGGTTCCCAAACTTTTATAAAAATAACAATTTAACCCTTAAACAATTTAGTTCTTTTGTTCTTAAATTTATAACAATTTATTTTCGAAGTTGAATAAGTAATAACATTTAGTCTCTATATTTTAAAATTTTGTAATAATTTACTCTCTATAATAAAAAGTTTCTTTTATTACAAAACAACGACTCCAAACAATTTATATTTGCATAAATTTTGTTAAATTTCGACCATCTTTTTCATATCAAGGATCAAGTTGTTATAAATTACAAAGTACATAAGAACTAAATTGTTCCAAGTTCGAAAGAAAATTGACTAAATTATAACTTTGATGAAAATGATTTTTAGCACTTCTGTTTATTAACTATTAAAATGCATGGTTAAGAAAAACAAAATTTGATCACCTAAAATCAGTCAAAATGGCTTTCCATGTAAAAACTTCTACCTGAAATCTTAACAAAAACAAAATCTAATATTTGAACATATAATTAAATTAATTTACTTGTTTTCTTTCCCTAAAAAAACCAAAAGAATAAAATAAAAAAGAAACTAACTAACAAGAAACAAACAACTCCAACATTGAAGTCCCAAAAAATGAGTGGTTTTGAGAGCCACACTTTTTCTATTATATGAATATGCATTATTTACAATTTACTAAAAATACTTTTCTGATTTTGTTTTTCAACTTAACTTTCATATAAATGCATGTCATGATGGATAAATATCAAAAGGCCTAAAGCTTCAAGAGAGAATTAAGCAAAAAAGAGAGAGCAGAAAAGTAATGGGCAGCACAATGAGGTTTGTTTGGTGTCTCATTATTGCTTTGGCATTGGCAGCCATGGCTACAACTTCAACTGCTTCAACCACCTATAAGGTTGGAGATGATCAAGGCTGGAAAGTTCCCAAGGACGACCCGGCCCTTTACATGGCATGGCCTGTCAATAAGACCTTCACCGTCGGTGACAAACTCGGTAATAACCCTTTCATTCAAACGCTTTACTCTAATGGCGTCTCTATCTTTGTTTATAACTCTTCAGAACTCAAGGACATGGTTGTACAAATCATAGTCGTGTCATATTTGTCTTATTGTTTACTTAGTATAGATATGCATTTGTAACTCATGCGTTCAACACCTATACTATACATAAGGCTCTATAGAACGTTTGAATCTATGGAATTTGAGATTGGAAAGTCATGCAAGGGAACCACAACGTACTTGGATATTACAGAAAGGTTTGTTTTATGAATTGAATTTGTAGGTAAACATATCCACAACACCTAAGTTCAAACTTGGATTTTTTGAGACGATAAAGTTAGTTATTATAGTCGGTTGATTATAATAGTTTTTGTTTAGTTTAAATTATTTCAATCTTAATTATATTAGTTAGCAATGTCTGGGGGTGGGGCATGGCTAGGAAGCCCGTCCTCGTTTTCATTACCCTTTTCATACCACATCCCACAGAATTGTCTACGTGGATCAATGTAGTCAGACAATTTTTCTTCATTAGATTTTTTTTCCATAGTGTATTCAAGCGTGATAATTGGGGTATTGATTTTAAAAAAAGAAATTTAGATACAATTGATTTTTTAAAGTATATTTTCATATATTTAGAATTAATTTCCAATCATGTATTATGTTTGGTTTTAAAAGTTAATTTAGAGTTAATTAATTGTAATTTCTATTTATAAATAATTATTTAACTAAATAATTATAGTAAATATTTATTTTTATTTATTTTATTGTTAAAGTTTTATTTGTATGGTTGATATATGTTAAATGTATAGACATTGAAAGAAAATTAATATATATTATTGGTTGTTTTATTAACAATTTAATAACTGACATCTTTTGTTCTATATTCAAAAACTTTTTAAAAAATCACAAATGATTTTGGGAGGGATTTGACGGAGAATCAACAAAAAAAAATCATTTGTCATCTAATTCCTTCAAAACCAATTGGAAATGGTTTTATATTTTTCTAAAACCAATTTTAGTTAATGCCAAACACAATCATTTGAAGAAAAAATGATTTTGCAAAAGAATTAATTAAAATGATTAATTTTTATAATTTCAACTTAGGGTGTGCCGTGATATCATGAACTCAAACTCATACATGTTGAGTTTCACATACAGATTTAGTAGTGTACTATTTTTTTCAAAAAGGGGCACTAAGTATATATGTATAAACATCCCTGCGATGATTCCCCATCTGTTCGAAGCGAGTCCCTGCAAGTTAAACAAAGGATTTCAAATAGTTTTGTTACAGCAAGTATGAGTTATAATAATGGGGAACTTTCAACTACCATAATGAAGGACTCAAACATTGAACAAGTTGTAATAGCCCACTCTACCCAAGGCAAGTGGATGACCCAAACACCTCCTAACTATTTTAAAACATGGAGTTGTGAGCTCAAAAGAGTTTTTAAGTTTGAAGAGTTAAAAACTATTCAACTCACGATGTAAGGAGTTAATAAGACATAATATTGATGTTTTTTAGTCCCGAGACTCTAGAACTCCTTTAGCCAAACAAAGAGCAGAGACCTAATAATACAGTTACTTGTATTTAAACCAATGGTGTTGAATTTTGATCAAACCTGTAAGAAAAATAGAAGAGTCAAGAGAAGTAAGACAACAGATCAATGTCACATTTCAACTAACAGGTAAGACTATTGAGATCATGGAGTACAGAACTAAAGAAGACCCATTTCCAATTACCCCAATGAGCTTTTCTCATCTACAATTTGGCTCAAACTTAACTGTCTTTCCTTTTCACAACATTATATTTTAAACTTATTTTATTTGTTTATTTTAAACATTTGATTTAGATTTACTTTATAATTATTCTTTTTAATACAATGGTCTAGAGATTACATTCTTTTAGGTTTTGAAACTTTATTTTATTTAAGTAAGGGCCATAAATTAAATTGAGAAGTTGATCGTTACATATATAAATAAGATTTTTTCTCTTTTGTTTACAGAATTCACATGGACGGGCACACATAATGTGGCTGAGGTAACAAAGGAAGACTATACAAAATGTATCGAGGTTAAAACAGTTCATGAGTTTAGCCCTGTGACAATCTCTCTTGATACTCCTGGCCCCAAATACTTTATCTGTGCCATCGTTCCCCACTGCTCGTTCGGGGAGAGGTTAACTATCGTTGTCGAACCTGATAACTCGACAACGCCACCAGCACCAGCACCGAGCTCTGCTCCCTCCTCACTCCTGGCAAATTCATTGTATGCCGCTATGCTCACCATAGCTAGCATGTTCTTCACTCGTCTATAAGAAGACTTCAAGATCTTTTGGCTCACCTTCATTATGTATTTTATGTGCTGTAACAAAGTATTAAGAAGTAGGAAATCCTGGCTAGTGGTGTTTTCCAGCCTGTTCAGTTTCATTTACCGTTATTGAAATAAAAAATGAACTTTGTTTGTAAAGTAATTTACAGAAGATTTCATATCAGCAAGTTCCCACACATGACATGTTTCTCTTTCCAATAACCTCCATGATGTTTACATCTATATTTGGCTCTGGGTTGGGGAGAGCTAAAGAAAATAATTAAGGTAACTATCAATCAGTCAGTGGCAGAAAAAATAAATGTGCTTAAAAGGAAATTGAGACATGTTTTAAATCAGCAAGCTCCCATAGACAAAAAGCTGCAATTTAATATCCCTCATGTTTGTTTGTGTTTGGTTGGGGTTCGGTGGGGTGTGGGGGATCTTTAACCACAAAACTCTGAAACGCATAAAGTACCAGGTATCTACCATGACATGTTTTCCTCTTCAAATAACCTCCATAAGATTTGTTTCATTGTTTCCTTGAAGCTAAAGCTAGAAGGAATCAGAGAGGAAGCAGATTTTATGCAATCTTTTTCTATTTTACTAAACAAGCAAGCATCCAATGTTAAATAAATTTTGATTTGAGTCGAGTGATTTGGGAGATCAAGACTAACATAAACACCTGATTAACCATAACTAAACAGAAAGTTAAATATACGCACCAATACTTTCATGTTAACCGATCGCCCTGATGAATTTACATTACCCCCACTCACAACAAGGATGGAGTCTTATGCACTGAAAGAGTAAACGAAATCAGAGATAAAGTGATAGAGAATCAAAATACAAACTAAAGATTCTGAGATATGTTATGCAAATTCACATCCATTTCTCATCAAAGGCAATGTACATTTATAAGAAAAATAACATATGAATAATCTTTGACAGACATCTGTAAGAAAGACTACTTCCCCAGGTTACTGACCTTTCTTTCAGCCTTCTTTTTCTTCCTCCTTTTAGGCCCTTTGAAGACTAGGTAACTTTGTTCAGTTGAATTTGAACAAAAATATGTGAATTTACCTAATTTAAACATGTTCTGCTTACACACGTACAAACATATGCATGGACAAATCACCCCATATATAGTAAGAATGAGTATGTGTATATTTCTCATTCAATTATAGAAATAATACCAATTCACTTATGAATTATGATGCACTATTTAGTACAAAATCTCATCATTCAAAAGATTATTTATTTATTTACTTTTGATATAATGACTTAAAGGTAAAGTTCCAGCAGAATCTCCCAGAAAAGATGCAACTTCAACTCCAGAAATTAGGGAAAATCAATAATGAACGGTCAGCTGCTCAGATTGAGATACGAGACACCCTCAATGAAAGAAAGCAATTGTTTTTATATTCTCTTGATAAGTAATCCTAATCCCATGACACAGATAGTTGCTCAAAGTATTGTAACCACACGCTGCAACCAAACTTAAGTACATGAATCAACAAATTTCAGAAAATGCATCCCAGTTGGAAAGTTGTGATATTAGCTCTCAATAGAAATTACAAGAAGGTTCAGCCACGTAACTGGGAAAGGAATAAATATAGACTTAAGCGAGGTTACCCTATGCTCTCCAAATTACACATACATGTGCATCTATCATGATATCAGTATGTGTCTGTGTGTGATATACTGACATGAGTATGTATAGGATGAAAGGAGCCTGCAGAAGACAATGAGACAAATAGTCTAGCTTAAAGAAAAAAAAATGATAAAATACAACAAGATATCTGATTCTGAAGAACTAAAGTTAATGATGTATTTCCTTTCCTTTTATTTTTTTGGCTGACTTTGTTGACTGATATGCCTTATGCACACTGCAACTAGTTCCAAGAGAATGCCACTAGACCTGTGACATTTTTTATCTCAGATATTTCATATCATAGATAAATGGTACTGAAGTTTGAACTCGTAATCACACAAATATCCAAATTTATCCAAAAGTTAAATATAGGCATTTTACTAGACTGATTTATGAATTGCTGAAGAAATTCCTATTTTTCTTCATATGGAAGCATACGACTAAATAGAAAAGCCATTCAAGTGATAACTTCCCTACCCTGCTCCCCAAGTTACAATTCATGGAATTGTAGTTTGCTTGGGGAAGACAAGGAAGAATATCATAAAATACCAAAAAATTATGAACACCTATGACCTAATAATTTAATTAATTTTAACCAATGGCATAATGAATTCAAATTGGGTCTCAGATAAGGCAAAGAACATGATCTTGTTTTCAATGAGCATAAACAGCACGGTATCAAAAATCATGAAAAGTAATTCTCATGTGAGACAAAGAAAGTTGTAACCTCAAGATTGAATTCACTTCTATCGTTGTATTAGTTATGTGCCTCAATTAAAGAAATCATTCACGGTTAATTCAGATTTCTTTGCAAACCATGTTGGTTAATGGTTCACTCAACTCAATGTCACACCTCACATGTTTGGAGGGCCTGATCTAATTATACAGTTCTGTGCAGTTGAGACGCAAATATTATAAAATTTCAACTAAAGCTACAAAAGGAATCGTTCTCATTGGTGACAATACGACATTATGGGAAACTAAAGTTTCCAATCTTATATGCCACAACATTGAAAAACTGTCTACAAACCTGACCCTTTAGTTTGACTGTCAAACCAATAAGATGGAACCTCAGGTGGCAAACAAAATGGTTCATTCTCCTCATTGCTACAAAATGGCTCTTTTCGTTTTTTTGTGGAAGATTCTGAATTCTGACCACCACAACTCCACATATTTGAACAGGAACCGAAGCGTTCGAACTCAGTTCTGGTTGGGAAAAAACTGAATTCTTCATTCGCATAAATGGTTTGATCATGGAATTGGCGCCTCTCCCGAGAACTGCTTGGAGCAACATCTCCAGTTTCAAGAGCCCAAGTTTTTCTGCTGCTTACACATGGCAAGGAAGGTACACCCAACCTTAAAGATAAATCACATTCTGTGTCTGGTAGTTTTTCTTCTCTGGCTGTGATAACTTCTGATGGGAATCTGCTCATAGCATTTCCGGACTTGCAAGAGCGAAGGCTGTGCTCAGCAGGCTCTGCACTTGATATGATTGGTCTACCCAAAAATATAGTCTGTTGGTTGGCGTCTGCAGATATCTGGGAACTTAAATTGGGTTCTTCAGTTTGACAACGAATTCCATAATACAATGGATAAACAGATCCCATGTTAAGTGGGGTGTTGGTCTCAGTCATTGAAAAGTTGTTATGAACAACTGGGACATTCTCAATCAAGAAAGCAGGGCTACTCGGAATGGCAGGGTTGTTATGTTGTTTTATTTGGCTACTGCGCTCTGAACCAAAAAAACTGGAGTTCATAGTCTTGGCTCTTGCAAAGTTCAACTGGTTGCCAGGGTGTAATGGCGATACCGGTAGGCGTCTTTCGTCGGTGGCTTTATTCAATGTAGTGGCAAGAGTAGATGTTGGTTCTTGACCCCTTGGAGTAAGATAAGTCCTCGGGTTGCTATGGCGTTGGCTTCTAGAAGCTCGTACCGGAACACAACCGAGGTTAAGTGCAGCTGAATGAAACAGAGAAGAAGCAAAGAAAAAGAAAACAGGAATAACTAACAACTTGAGTTCATACAAACAGATGACAAAAAACAAACCAAAACCTAATACATTTCGAATAAAGAAAAACAAAGAGCACATTTTCATCATTAGATCCAAGAACTTGAAATACAACGACGTTTTTTACCTTCAACACATGGAGGCAAAAGCTCACCACTTTCACTACTTTCATCTCTTCGAATTATAGTATTAACAGCATCATTTAAACGGTCCCAAAGCGTCTCAAGATTCATATACTCAACCTAAGCAACAAAACTAAGAAAATTAAGGAAATGAAATCCAAAGCTTGAAACACGACAAGATCCAAATTGTGAGCAAAACCCAGAAGAGTAAAGGGCAAAAATACCTCGGAATTAGCTTTAGAATACATGATTTCTTCAGCTCTGAAAACAACAATCGGCAATTTCTCTTGCCATTCCTTGTTCTTTTTAGTTGCAGGGGTATGATTCTCATGGACAACCCTGATCAAACAAATGATGTGCAAATTCACCAAAATGCACAAAACAAAATACAAAGTCGAAACGAATCAACAAAATTAACAAGACCCAGAACCTGAAAATTTGCTGAATAATAGAACCTCTCATGGGTTGGAGCCTATCGCTATGCCAAGCTCTCCGCACACACTCGTACGGTCTCGGGCCTGGCCTTGGCATCTTCGTTCCGCAATAGCTAAGCCAGTCACAAAAATCAAAAATCAACAAAAGATTCGAAACTCTTAGCTCCCAAAAATTCAGTGGGTACTACTGAAGATGGGTTTGGATGATTTTGCATTAACTCTCTATCTCTCTTTTAATCCTCCATTTTCATTCCCCAATTGGCAATGGGACAGTTCTTGCTGGGTTTTGGGGAAAAGAGAGGAAGAGAGAGAGAAAGAGAAAGGGTAGCTTTCTCATTCCCTTGTCTTCTTCAATAATTTAAGATAGTTTACCCCCCAAAACTTTGATGCTCAATCTACTTGTTTTTGTGTATAAGGAGTGTCACCTATTGGGGAAAATAGAGTGGAGGGGTGGGGTGGGCTTCAAAAAGTGCTCTGTAAAATCTCCCTGCCACAACATTCAAGCAATTGGCACATCAATTAACCTTGTGCTATGGGCCACACCACCTCTATAAACAGCGACTTCCCATCATCTCATACATAACTTTGAATCTATCTTCTAAATAACCAAACCAAATTTCAAAAATCTCAATCCATTTTCCTACTCCCCCCATTAAGAAAAATCACTTTTTTTTATTCTGGGTCTCTCTATTTTCACCCAACTCACAACCTTTGCTTCAAAACAAGTAATGGCCTTTGAAGAATGGAGAGGAATTTTGTGTTTTGCTGAGTGGTGGCAGTGGCTAATGGCACTGCCCTGACATTGCATGCCATACCCACTCTCCCATGTCTCATTTCCATGTCCCCACTTTGAAAAAACCATCACAATGAATGACCCCATAAAAACCTCTTCTTTTCCTTTTCCCAAAATGGCAACAATAGCTTACACTTTCAAACTTTCAACTTAGTTGCCCAATTTCTACAGGTAATAATTTGGATCTTCAAACTTACCAGAAACAATTATAAATATAATTTCAAGTTAAAGTATTAATAAATTATAATGCAGAAGATTAAAAATACAGTATGATTTAAATCTAGCTCTCAAAGTCTATCGGTGATAGACTATATAATAGATTTGAGTCTATGAGTGAAAAGAGTCTGACTCTAAAAGTGTTATTCATTGCAATTATCCAACTTACGATTAATTATAAGAATTAGACTCTTAAACTTATATAATAACTACAGCTTCTACCTTTAGTTTAAGGGTCCAGATTCAACAGTGTAGCTGCAATTATCGAACTTAAGCAACTTTATGCAATTTCTCTTTATATTTTTCTTTTTCATTTTAAGTCAATTTTCTTCTTCATTCCATCTTTTTCCCTATTTTCATGACAAGTCTATGTCCACAGGGAGCTCAAACTGCCAAAGTGGCAAACTCATCTTCTCTGTTTCCATGTATGTTGTCTGTCCCCTTTACCCTTTTTCTAACTTGAGAACCTTGAAAGTAGGGATGTTTGGTATTTAGTTTTGGATGGTTAAGAATGAAACGTCTTTGTTTTGGATAATGCATTGGAATTTCATTTTATCTTCTAACTCTTTTAAATCGTTAGCGTGAACGTGACAAGAGTAAATTTACGCATATGTTATAATGCTTGAGTTCAAGAACACATGGCTGAATCGAGAACGACTTTACATACAAAGAGATCTTGAATATATTTAGGTAGGGTGAAGATGGACTAAAAAGAATTGATAGTGAGTAAGAAAAAAACAACATACTGGAAGGACTCGTATTGATACGTAAGAATAATCTTTTTTAAGGACTTGTGTTGATACACAAGAATAATCTTCTTACCGGTCGTTTAAGATAAATATATTAGTAAGTTGCAAAATGTCAAGTTTATTTATATGATAAAGTATATAAAGTTCACTTTCAATAAGAATAAAGAGATTTGAATCTTTGAACATCAACTTAACAAAACAAAAAAAAAAAGAGAAAGAAAAACTAATACCTTAAGGTGGTATAAGGGAATGGAATTAAAAAAAGAAACTTTGTTAATAGTGTGTACTAAAATATTGAGAAATAATGGTCCCACCCATTTGAAAACTGGAATTAAAATATGATCATTCATTTCAATGATTTGTCACAGTACTGCTTACTGTTTCTTGTGACATTTTGCTATATTTGAAAATAACTCGAAAAATGAAATTATTTGCAATCAAAATAAACATAATATTTTATCTTTTCAATTTTATTATTTGAATTAATATACTATAAAAGAAGCTTCATTTATATCTCAATTCAATTAAAAAATAGAATTATCTAAATTTCCATATAAAAAAACTATTACGAAGCTTTTTTATATTTTGTAAATATTTTATCGAATGTTTTATTCTATTTCATAGATATTTTTTTAAAGTACCAATGTTTATTGTTTCAAACACCATAATTTTTTTTTAGTATAATAGCGGTTAAAAGAAAAAACTTACGAAGTTTCTTTGCATTTATTTCTTTTTTCTTTTATTTCATAAATGTTTAGTTTGTGAGTGATTGCTATTGAAAATTTTGTATATCATTCCTAATCCAAAAGTTATTCATTTTAATGATAGTATTTTTTTTGGAAGTTTATGTCAAATTATCAATCTATCTTTATCTTTAGTTTATCTCTACATTTCTTCCTTTGATTTTGATTAAACAAATGAGAGTACGAAGATTTAAATAAAGAAGAAGCATATGATAATTACTATCGTTAGCTTTAACATTTCAACTCTACTTGTTTTTTAGGTTATTCATCATGTAATCTTTGTCGAATTAACCATAATAAACATTAAAATATCGATACTTAGAGAAAGTGGTAATAAAATTAGACTATTAGACACTTTCAAAGACAAAACATTCGTTCTAAATTTATTATAACATATTGCATATCTCTCTCTTTCAAGAGAATTTGCAACATCGATCAACCGTATCCTAGTAAGGATCTTCACTCTCATTATCTGATTTAAATATTTAAACAAGTTTCTGTTTTAAGCAACCAAAATTTACTATTCTTGTAGTAAAATTGAACAAGCTTGCTCGATTTACACTTCGTCTTATATTACACCTCCATTTTTAATCTCCTTTGAACTTGAATGGCTAGACATATATATCTTACTTTTTTTTTTAAACGTGCACTGTTTAAACAAGTGGCTTCATTTTGACCAAATTACGTTAATCAATCAAATTAAGAGTCTACAATGTGCATAACTCAACTGATATAGTATTGTATTATCGACTTCGAAATTAGAGGTTCAATATTCCCAACTCGACTTATTGTCAAAATAAAATAGAGATATATAAACTTTTAAAAATGCAAAATAGTAATAACAATAATAAGAAAGATTTTTTTTTTTTTAAATAGTGTTGACTTTGTTTAAAAGGTTTTTCATGAAAGATTTTTCTCACCTCAAATAAATGTATGTTTATTTTTGTTCTTTCATGTTTATTCTTTTTTGGAAAAAAAAAGTAACAATTTTGTTTTAATTTTTAAACAATAAATGGTCTATTTATTTTTCTGTTCTGTTTTTTTTTTCTTCTTTTTTCTTTTTAATTACAACCTTTACATTTATATTTTTTTAAAAAAATATTTTTAAACTTTAATTTAGGTCTAATAAATCATAAATTTTAAATTTAATTTTTAACATTTTTAAGAATAGCAAAATATTGAAACAAAAAATTCATCAACTCTTTATAACTCATTTGAAATTATTGCTATATTTTATACGTAGTTTCATTAAATATAACCTTAAATTTTGTATTTAATATAACCTTAAACTTATAAATTTTGAAAATGAAGAATAAGTCGTTAACTTTTTAGAACAAAATTCAAAAAAATAAAAAATTTATACCTAAAATTAATAGTATTAAGACATATTATTAAACCCTTCTTAAATTTTATACATTGTTTTGTACCGATTTTTTTTCTTCTTAAATATAGCAAAACTTTACTTTTTATAATGAATAATTAAATCGAGATATAACAAGATAAACATTTATTATCAAACACAACCACATGTTTTGCTCACTTACCTAGTAAATAAATAACTCGTATTTGTATAGACACAAGTACAATGATATCTACGAGACAAGAATCACATAAATGAGAATGACCTTGTTCTTGTCCACTATCCACTTTTAACTCAAAAAGAATATATATATAGATATATATAACTATAAAATTAAACTTGGAAGAAAGTGACTAAACTTTTTTATTATTATTATTGGGGATGTGAAGTGGACCACAACATATGCATCAAAATAGTTTATATAGTGAAATGCAACTCCAACCAATCAAATAACAAATAATTTTCTAAAACTACCTCTCGCAACAAGATATAATTACAAACATAGCAATTAGATTCAAATCATTAGTATATACAAAAATATTTCAGAAAAATTACAAATATAGCAAAATCTGTAAGAGTCTATCAGCAATAGGATTCTATTGTTAGATAGAATTTATTATATCTATAAAAATTTTAAAGTATTGTTATACATTTAATTATTAACTCTAGAATATTTACGTCATTCACAAATAATATAGAAATTAATTACAATCAACATCATAAGAATATTCTAATACCAAACTTTGACCATTGTTGTCACATAGAATGATCAACCCCATCTTTTTTATCCACTCAAAGTCTAAGCACTTAGAGCCTCATTTATTTCACCACCTTCATTATCTTATAATAATTGATGTTTTTTTTTTGTGTACTTTTTCTAATTGAGATTTGAACTTAACAAACATTAATTAAACAAATTAAGAAAAACTTAGACCATTTTCTTCATATGATATATGAGGTTTAGTTAATTTATGTGCCTTAGATTACTTCTTTGTATAACGGTATCAAAATTTTCTTGTAAATACCAATGAAGGAAATCAATGGTGAATGCCTAAATGATTATATTGTTTATGTAAAATTTAATAGTAGAGGGTCTACAACAAAATTTAATCCTAACAATATTGTATATCAATCAAAATTATTAATATACTTCTTCTTCTTTTTTGACTTGACCTCGGATTTTAATGAACATAATCGATTCTTAAGGCCGAGAAACAAAAAAATTAAGTTATTTAAGAATTTACTATATACCTATAGTTTTTTTTTATGTGTCAAATCGAGATAAAACGAGATAATGCATGAATATAATATTTAAGATAAATGTATTATATCAAAAGACTAAAGTTTGAATTTCTTTATCTTTTATTACCGTCAAATTTCAATATATCACTCATATACAAATTTATTATTTTTATGTATAATTGTATTATTGTTCTCTTTTTATATAGTGCAACCAAGGTATGTGTGTGTGTTAGCAACAACAAGATTTGTGGTTCGAATTTCTCGTTTACAATTTGTACTATTTTTAGAAAATATGTTTGTGCATACTTCATTTTTCACCTGCAATAAAATAATAAAGACAAACTTAGAAGTCAACTCTTGTTTTCTCGATAAGTGCATTTCTTTTTATTTGATTTTTCCTTCATTTGATTATTTTAATAGAGAAATTAGTTTGATTTCTCTTCCTTCTTCATTATTATTTCTCATCTTTTAATCCAATTGGTGAATAGTAATGATAAGGATTTAGGGAACTAAATAAGCTAAAGCTAATTTTATTAATCTTGATTAATAAATAAGTTTAATTATAGCTTTTGATCTTCGATTTTTTTATAGTTACAAATGTAGCAATTATATTCAAAATAATTAAGTATATAACAACATTTAAAAAAAATTGCAAATGTAGTAAAATCTATCAATGATAGAAGTCTATCATTGATAGATTATATAGTAAATGTTGGTCTATCACTGATAAACCATAAGAGTCTATCAACGATAGAATTCTATCACTGATAGAGTTTGCTATATTTGTATTTTTTTTTAAAATATTGCTACATCCTTAATAATTATTTTAAAAATTGCTACCCATTATAATTGTATTTTTTTTTTCTTATTTGAGTGTTTGAACTAATTCACTTCTTGTTTTTATAGTATTTTTAATAATAAATTATATATTTTATTATTATTAAAAAATGAGACATTTTCAAATAGCATAATAAATCAAAATACTTATGAAAATAGAAGGTTTGATATTCTGTCAATAATAATACTTATAGACTTCGATCAGTGTATTGGTAGACATTTATAGAAATTTATCGATATTTATTGTTGATAAAATTTAAAATTCTGCAATATTTTGTAAATATTTTTTTTTAAAAATAATCAACAATGAACTAATAGTATGTACTAATTATCAAATTTAAGATAAATTAAAAGTATAAAAAGAAATTAAATAAACTCGAAACCTTTTTTTTCCATAACTATCTTAAAAATTCATTAAAATGGATTAATTGCACTCATATATATACACACATATATATACACACACACACATACATATATACATACACATACACATAAAAAAAAAGAGATAAAGGAATGGTCAATTTCATAGTAAAGAGAAAAAAACAAAAAACAAAGAAACGACATGTCGCTTGCTTCCTTATTGGAAAATGACTTCACTATTTCGAATCTTTAATCCAAGCCGTCCATTACACGATCGTACCGTTGTTTTGATAGTTCCCTTCCTATATTTGGTAGGAAAATAGCAATGGAATAACATTGAAAGTGTTATGTGTGAGTGCTTATATAAAGTAATTTTTAAATTAAATTAATGATGTTACAAATAATTGTCTAATAAATATAAAACTTGAAGAACTTTGCACAATGGTAATGACATAACGTGACCTAACACGCTTTTATCATAAGGATTTAAAAATTTGAACATTCGTTCTCGTAAAAAAGTTTACAAAAGAAATTATTAGATCACAACTTCTGAAGACATGATTATATTCAAAATCATTGTAAGAATGTTTTTCAACTATTTAAAATCAATTTCAAAGGTACGAACAATGTTTTTAATAGGGTAAAGTTAAATATTAAATTGATTTTGTGTGATTAAGAGTTTGTTTTGAAATGATTTTGAACGCGACAACTATGATTTTAATTATTGTAAAATTACTTCAAAAAATCCACCTAATTAATGAAAGAATAAAGATTAACAATATATGGTTTTTCCTCTTAATAGTGTTTATGCACTTAAATACAAAATTATTGTAGGTTGAGATGAGCACAATTTAGACCAAATTTGTTACTGTCAATTTTAGAGTTAAAAGTTCGATTTTTTCATTCATATATCGTAAAAGATAGACATTAGTTTAAAAGAGAGACCAATCAACATGCTTGCTTAAAGGGTAGCATAATCTCAATGGTAATTTTGAAAATGGACTTCATTTGTATTTGTTGTTGTTTAACTATGTTCTATAATGGTAATGAAATGTTGGTCCACAGCTAAATCCGTAATTAACAAACGCAATCTAGTAGTTTGAGGGTAATCAATAAATATCGTTGCGTTTTAAAAGTACGTGAGATCCATTAGGAAATATCATTACCACTGCTGTCGAAATTTTGTTAGTGTAGGAGAATTATGAATCTATTGTAGTTATTGATATCGTTGCAAATACTATAGTCGACCAACTATAAATAAGAGGATAATGATACCTGACGATGCAAAGTGAACAACCTAAGTCGTAGTCAAATTATATTTGCAACATGTCTAAATACACATAATAATAAAAATAGTCTGATTACTTTTGCGACTGCGACATTGCCTACATATTTAAAAAACAAGATATAATTGTTTCAATTTGATCTAAAAAAATTATTACAAACAAATCAATTAATATATTTTATCAAGATTACATTTGAAACGTTGATACATGTGATGACTTCTATAAATATCAAACTATAAAATCGAATAATTCACTTATGAAAATTTATGGGTTTAGTCGATAAAAACCGTGTTTGTTCAAATATAACATAACAAAGCGTAGAGTATAGACATTTTTTTTAAAAAAATTTGCCTTTCGCATGAACTCAAAAAAGAAAAGATGCATTGAAAAAAAAGTCATTTTCTACTTGTCATTGTTCAAATATAACATAACAAAGCGTAGAGTATAGACATTTTCTACTTTTCTTTTCTAATCCTCTATTGTTACACGTGTAAGCCTCTTTCTTCTCCTCCATAGCCTCTCAATTATAAACCACACACATTTAAAAGAAGCTCGTGAAGATTGTGTTGTCACGATAAGCTGGAACACGGTATAAATGTACGATTAAGAGATCTATAGTTAGAATCTTCCTATCCTTATTGTATTAAAAGAAACTCAGAATTGAAAAAAAAAAAGTGTTTACTTTTAAATAAATACTTTCTTAAGGGAGTGGTTTTGGGTAACCAAATGGCAATAAGAATAACTTCAAAAAAAGAACAGGAGAGTGAAATTACAAAATAAAATCAAAATGTTCCCCAAGTACAGGCACAATAAGATGTCAAGATCTACCCCAGCAATAATGTGACAAGACAGATTGCATCATTCAGAGATTGAATGCCAAATGTATATATCATCAAAGCAATTAAACATCTACAAGCTTCCAACCAAAACAGATTCAATAGACAACAGAAACAGAGAAAATTTCTCTTTTTGACTGACAACTTTTGCTGTGAGAGGCCATCACCCCACATTAAAATGTTGGAATATAATACCAAAACCATAGCCAAAGCAAGAATCAAAATATACAAATCCTTCTGGCGTTTAGAACGTGTAAATTCAAAACTCTTACCTTTTCGATTCGGAGTATATGCTAACCGATTGAAGTAGCTATATTCACGCAACCTGTAAACCGTCCACCATCAGTCCAATGAAGATTTTGCATCTACCTTCCTCATATGTGAACATAATTTTTAGCAGTAGAATTGTCCCACAAATGCCTGTTCACTGACATATATGAAATAGAATATATCATTGATGTGTGGACGTTACCATGAGACAAGAGATTCGGCTTTATTAGATGAAACGATATTTATAATATGCTATAAAGATTGAGATGTCAACATCAACATCAATAAAATATCAACAGACATCTTCATAAAATTGGGATTATGATATTTCCATCAACATCAATATTTAAAATCTTGCTGAAAATATTAGGGGGTTTTGTCCACCATCTTTTTTAGACAATCCTTAAAAGGAGGGCTTTTGGCTTTGAAATAATTCTGAATAAATGACATTGTCTTCTGGAAATATGCATTTGGGTAAACTATTTATTTCAAAGATGATTTACTTATAATCTAATATAGATTTTGGATAGTCTCTTGGAAAGTCGTCTCTTTAAAGAGACGTTTATCAAATCAAGAAGTCAACAGTGTTTTTCCTAATGAGGAAGAAAACTTCGTTTGACCTTTTATCTGCCTGATTGAGCCGCCGCTGAAGCTTTGCTTGAACCTTCCTTCATTATGGGGTGATCAGTTTATTCTTCCTCCCCAAGTCCACAATCGTGTTTTTGCACAAAAACTTGGAGAAAATCTACAAGAAACTTAATGCTCCAGAATCATTTGAGATACAAATGATCTTATTGTTTAAAACTAAAAACAGAACAGCAGCACCCAGAAGTATACTTAATTATAAATAACTGATCTAGTTAAGTCAAAATTAGTAGTAACCTTTATGTTTCCAAGCACTCAATGTAAAAATCTCTTCCGACACCGAGCAGATCCAAGTTCCTCGTATTCAGCCTTGGTAACACACATTGCTTCAAAACTAGGACTAGATGCTAGTAGCGATCCCCCTCTCCATGCCCCTAAAATGGGACTGCAACAAAAGCAAGAATGTTCACAATTAAGTATCAGGCCGCTATATTGAATAAATAAAAACTAAAAAGAATTAAGTTTTGGGTCATATAATTTACTCTTCTTGAGTTGTTATCTTCACTTGACACTCGTCTGGGACAAGAGGACGGAGTTCCTTCTCTCTGAGATGATAGATTGAAATTGAATGTCAAATTGATGATTTATTTAAACCAAGAACGTATAAACTTATGATCAAATAAATGAGGGACTCACAATCTCTCAGCAAAATTGTGAAATAAAGTGCTTCCACCAGTCAAAACAATACTGCTTGAAAGTATAAAAGTTAGTCTCAGTTTAAAACGGATTGAAAAATATATGCCTATTTGCGAGTCTACTAACAAATAGCAAACAAAAATACCTCTCATAGAGCACAGGGTGCAGATGAGGATGGCAAGAATTGACAGCTCTAACAATGCATTCTGCTAGACCGGCCTGGTTCATTCCTGTTTCAACTGGTTGAGTAAGACAAAATGGGATGGAAATACACATGGTATCATAGCAAGCCATAGCTTTTCAAGTCTTTCATTAGAGATAATTGAGAATTCAAAAGATTCTACATAAAACCTTGAGAACCCCTGCCCTTTTTGTCCAAATTAAGTGGTAAACGAGTATGGCACATTGGTTTCTCATCCAAGGTTATTCGAATTCATAATCATTCATATTTTAAACGAATATGGTACCTACCCAAATCTGCAGGGTGGAATATCATTTCCGGAACAAGGAATCGTTCATTGGTCAAATCAAATTCCTGCAAAAGGCACGAAGATTGAATTTTACAAACAAGGAAAAACTTGATATTGATTCACAAGTATGAGAATGTACATTTTTTGTTAGATCAATTCTCTTCTTATCTTCTGTCTTTTCTGATACATCTAGCTCAATTGCATCCTTCTTGACTCCAAGTGATGGAGATGAGGCTTTTTCATCAGTCAAGGAGAGATACCTCTTAGCTTCATCTGGATTTTTAACAAAACCCCTTGTATACGATATGCCATCAGGGAGAACATATGTACATCGGAAGAAATTATCCTTTCCCGGTTTTCTACACAAAAATCAATGACATACGATAGCTTTTATTCAAGAGTGATGCATAAACAAATCCAGAAGTACTTAAACAGCCAAAACTACTAAAATACTTAACGAGCCACTCTATGGGGTAGCAAAGTTAGAATCCAAAAGGTCTTAAAACCTGAAAAACTTCACCATCCTTCCCCACATTTAAAGAAAACCAACATTCTAAGATTAGAAAAAGACTAACAGCCTAAAACAATCTCATAATAAATCTTCAAACACAAAGAAAAGAAACTATATACAGAAACTTCAATGGGATAACCAAAATTCAGAAGTCAGATAACTAGCACCGTCCCCTGAAAAAAAAATGGTATTCTAACATCAATTCACCAATATTTTCCCTACGAACAGTCTGAAAATCACAGAAGAACAAGGAAGTTCAAACAACCCCAGCAAATTCATCTATGAAATCATTAGATACCCCCGCCATAGAAGAAAATGGGTGCAAACCTCGCAATCTGGAGGTCGCGGGGGACATTGAGGGAGACAAAGCAGAGCTTTTCTTTGACATCATCCATGATGAAGGTCTCATCCATAACATTCAAAGCACGATAAGACACTAACTCCTTCAAATAATTCGTCAATGCCTTCCCACCCAGGTCGATCCTTTTGACAGCATAGTTCAGAGTGAAGTTCTGGAACACTGGAGCAGCATGAGTGAACGAAAACCCACAGTCAACAACAAGGCTACATTGTGCCCTAGATAGAAGGCTCGTCGGGCGGCGGCTGGCCTCGTAGAAATGAACTAAAGATGGAGAATCCGAAACATAGAGAGAAGAAAAATTGAAATCCTCGAAAACGAGTTCGTCAGTGGCGCGTTGAATGGAAGGGAGAGTGAAGAGAGGTTCTGTCAAAAGGAGGGAGGAATTAGAGGGATTGACGTGAAGAAGAGAACTGAAGAGGTGAGACCAAATGTCGCGTTGTAGGTCGGGGTTTATTAGATACCCACGATCAATTGGGCGGCGGACGGAGGCTGATGTGAGGTCGAGATCGGAAAGGGGTTCGGTGGCGGCAGTGGCGGTAGTGGAAATGGATATTGGAGAAGGGTGGAGCCATTTCTTAGCGGAGAGAGGGCGATAAAGGCAGTTGGGAATTATGACGGAGGGGTCAAGGTCGCCGCCAACACCGGCTTTGAGGAGACCGCCGCCGTTGTCTAAAACGACGACGTTCGACATGAAAGCGGAATGTGAGCTATTTTGTGACGGTTGAGAGTCTTCACTGAGAGCTATGGCTACCTCCTCTCCGGTGGATTGTTGTGGTGATGACGTGGTTTCTAAATTTTTTTTCTTTTGTTAAAATATCATTTTCATCCTTCTAATTTGTGATTTATTCCATTCTACCCCTTACAATTTTAATAAATCCTAAAATTAGTTTATTTAAGTTAAAATATTTTTTAAAATCCAAATTAGCTAAATAATTGTAATTTTTTTTTTCAAATATATAATATTAATAATATATTTTCAAATTTTAACCAAAAAAATGTTAATAAATAACACAAATATTTTGAAAAAAATTCAAGCAAACCAAATCTGAATTAAGATATATTGAAAGTATAAGAATTGTACCAGAACAATCTCTAGAATATAGGGATTAAATAGTTTTAAATAGAGAAGAATTGTTAGAATAAAAATTAGAATATTTAACTACTTAGATAAAAATTGAAACAATTGGATCGTGTTAAGACTTCAACGCTTGTGCTAAATCATAATTTTCATTCAAATAACCTAATTGAAGTTTTTTTAATGTTTTGTAGTAAAAAATATATTTCATTTTTTTTAAAAGCAAAGCATAATTTTGTATTGTTATTTATTATATTATATTTTATCATTGTTTCTAAGCCAATAAAACTAAAAAAAGAAAGTCGATTAAAGGGTTATTGTGTAAATCAAACAAATCTGATTAGATACAAGTTGAAGGGCTCAACGTGCAATTTGCCCAACTATTATGAAATGTTTATAAATTCACCCAACTCCGACCACCGTGCTTCTTAAATTCTCTCTCTTCACGACGGAGCCGCCGCAATGTTTTTTCTGCAAGTTCATACGGTGGACACCGACCACCCTCTAACCGTCGGAATTCCACCGGACGAATCTTCAACCACCAGCACCATTTCTCAACGGAACAGTATAGCTTCTCACGCCCATACGAAATTTTGCGAACGAAGAGGTATCGTTCACTTATTCCGAAGCGTTTCGAACTCATCTCTCCCTAACCCTAGCTCTCAATCCACGATTCTCTTTGTTGTTGCTGTTCCGAACTATCTATCATACGATGATTTCGTCACCTTCTGTGGCTCTCGCATCAACCATGTCTCTGAGCTTCTCTTCATCAGGTAACCCTTGATTTTGCTTGTATTTTCGTTCTTTTGTTAAAAAATTTTACTTTGTCTTGGTATCTGATGAATCGAACTCTACTGATTGATTACAACATCGAGCCGAGCATTCTTGATTTACTTGATATTACGATACAAACATTCCTCGATTAGCCAATGGATAATGAGCCTCAAGACTTTAATTCTTTTATTTTCAAGATTCTTTCCTCGAGTTCTTATTTTGGCAATCACGAAGCGCAGTTGAGTCGTTGATTGTGAATTTACGAAAGTTGGAATTCTCTTGGGAATTTCTTGTTTTTCTTCCATGCATTGCATGATGCTATTGTATGAATTTAATCTGCAATTCTGATGGAATTTTATTACGGTAGTTGGTGGCAATTTTGATAAAATTTCTTGTATTGATGGAAAATTTTAGGAACGATGGTGTGGAAGAACGATACAGTGTTTTGATTAAGCTTGGAAATCTAACGGATGCTGATAGGTTTTTTAGCAATTTGAATGGCAAGAAGTTCTCTCCCTCAGAGGTACGAGAACTTCTATTTCCGTCGTTTATTTGATTTAATGGAAACATGCTCATATAATATTGCCATAAATATTATTCATTTTTAGGCTGAGGTATGTCATATTCTGTTTCTGATGTCTGTCGAGTACACAGAATCAGCAGAGGTAGCCGGGTCGCCTCCCGATGGATGTACAGAATTGCCTACTTGCCCCGTTTGCCTAGGTGAGTCGAGCTTTTTTGTTTCTTGCGTCCTGACGGTTGTTTGATTTATTTTGCTTGAGTTCGATATTCTGATAGTCTAATTCTGCTAACCTAATCTGCATTTGATTGTTAGAGAGATTTGATCCTGATACTAGTGGGATAATTCACACACTATGTGACCATTCGTTTCACTGCCTCTGCATTTCAAAATGGACTTCTTTATCATGTCAGGTGAGTGCATTCTATGTTCGCTTCTGTTATCATTGTGTACTAGTGTTTTTTGCACCTGTGAACCATCGCTTGACCAAGAGCCTCTATAATTGAGGCTTGTTTTTCTCATTCTATGTTTTATTTAACTGCATAAATTCCTAAGAGCGTTGTCCCCCCTGGATTGAGGCCTATTCGTATTTATCGTCTAGTTCTTATTCTTTGGATTAGAGATCAATTTTGTAGCGTTGGTCATTGTGGCTTCATCTTTTTATATGAGCTTTTTGCATTCTTTCATTTCTGTTGATGAAAGTGATTTTCTGCTTTTAAAAAACAAAATTGCTGCAAAACCTGTAAAGCACTGGTGATGCAGCAGCCTTGGTGATTGTTTTTAGCACATCTTAATACATAGATCTAAAATATATCTTGATTGAAATGTCAATGAAGTTATCTTTACATGACATTTTCACCTTCTCATGATATGACATAGAACAATAGCTATGTCTTACTGTATTTGATTCTTATTTTTCTTAATAATCTGGAGAATAATGTGAAATACAAAAAATTACGTTTGTATGAGTTTTATCTGGTTGTGCTCTTCAAGGGAAGCCTTTTAGAATTGGTCAGCTTGCTTGGAAATTGAATTTCTTATAACACCATCTTTCTATCATCAGGTCTGTCGTTTCTGTCAGCAGCAGGATGAGAAACAGGCATGCTTCATTTGTGGAACTGTGGAGAATCTCTGGGTGTGCGTGATATGTGGCTTTCTAGGATGTGGAAGGTTAGTTGCTAATATTTTCGTTTCTTCATATATATTCTAAGATGACATATTCAAGAAGACTGGTGTAGTAAAATACTTCGTGACATTAGTTCCTGCCCTTTTGCATCACGATGATCTTAGGTATAAGGAAGGGCATGCAATCAGGCATTGGAAGAATATGCATCACTGCTATTCTCTTGATCTAAGAACACAGCAAATTTGGGATTATGTTGGTGATAATTACGTTCATCGCTTGAACCAGTCGAAAGTTGATTGTAAGTTTGGAGAGATGAATCCACACTGTATGTCACATGAAGGGGAGTGTGGAACCTGTGAATATGATGAAAACTCCGGATTCAATGACGCCCTGTACCACAGTAAAGTTGAAGCAGTACGGTTTCCCAACATTCTTTGACAAATATATATCATGAATTCTAATTTTTACCAGTCTGTAGACATATTTCTGTTGAGCAATTATAGTCTTAGAATTTCATGGACTTGAGACCATAAATTTAATACGTGTGATATTGAAGGTTTAAAGGTTGGATAATACAAATTGTCTGCATTGACATCTAGTTTCTTAATCACATTATCCATTCAAGAATTGCTTATTCCTAATTGATATATTTGATATTTCCAAACAGATTGTGGATGAATATAATCGGCTTCTTGCAACACAGCTGGAAACTCAGAGACAAGTATGCATCTTCTTTCCTACTTTAGTTCAGGCTTCTCTAATTTGTCTTGCGCCTTATTGTATGCATGTTATTTTTGTTAAATAGTTCTTGCTGTTTTCGAAATTATCGTTGGCTCCCAATATTAGTTCATGTGAAAACATCTGTGTAATACTTCAAATTTCTTGAGTCTTGTTTTTCCTGAAATGAACGTTGAATATTTTACTGAAATACGATGAGACAAGACAAAGTGGCCTGATATGGCTGTTTCTAAAACGAACAATCACATGTTTCTGAACAGGCCTAGTCTCTATCCTATATCATGCCACTTATAACCATGTGTATCGTGGTTTTGAGCATCTTTTGTATGAACTGCTATTCTAGATCAACATTTTGCGCATCCACGTAATATCTTTATACATTTCTTATTTAGTTGCTTAAAGTAAAAAGTAAATGAACTGTTGTGCATATTACTTAAAATCTGATCAATTTCCATCATTGTTTTTCTTTTCAGCTCTAGTTAACCATGATTTGCATACACACACATATAGTGATCAATTGCCTTGCTATTATTTCGACAGTATTATGAATCTCTGCTGGCAGAGGCCAAAAGCAAAAAGGAAATTTCCATTTCTGAAGCAGTGGAAGAGGCTTTAATATCCAAAACTCAAGACATTCAAGACAAGCTTGAAAAATGTGTCAAGGAGAAAAACACTGTTTCCGAAGTACGTTGTAAATATTTTCTCATTTTTGCAGTTTTCAGATGATCACATTTTTTTGTGGCCAATGACACTGATGCTTTCTCTTCATCTTTGCAATTCAATCATGTGTTTTTCTAAATAGGTGAATCAAAAGCTCATCAAGAATCAAGAAATGTGGCTAGCTAAAGCAAAGCAAATCGAAGAAAGGTACATAATCTTACAATCCTTGATGTGAAGGATTTATACGATAGATTTCTTGTGTGATAGTATGATATGAAGCTGACTTACACGATCAGTTCTTGGGACCTTAGTGTAAGAGATCAAGCTGGTGTATTCAAACCTTTTTAGTCCACAATTTCCATTGCTTCCACATGAGGAGTAAAAGGAAAATAAAACCTAAAAACTTATCTTGGATAGATGGCATATATTGAAAGAAGCAAACAGAAGCTCACCTCAGTTGTTAGTTACTAACTAATTACACTTTGTACGACAGAGAACTGGCTTCGTTGAAATCGAGGAATGAGAAAATACATGATTTGGAAGAACAGGTAACAAACATCTACATATTTTCATGTCTCACTAGTTGGTAGTTAATTGCACTTAGCTCTGTTTGATTACGTCACAGATTAGAGATCTTACGGTCTACATTGAAGCTCAAAAGACACTCAACAACATTACGGATTCAGATGACATAAAAGGAGGAACACTCTTGCCTGTACCTGCCAAAGAATCATCACCCGCTAATGGCAGAAAGAAGAAAGGTAACCGAAGGCGAAGTTAGATAGAGAGACACGTGTTCTTGTATGAACTCACACACACAGGTTCTGCTTGTAAACATTTTACTTAAAGCCTTGAAACTAAAGGGGAAAATTCTTACTTTGATCCATGTTTCCATGTTGCTGCAAATGTATGTATATATATGATGATTTGTTGTCTCATGTAAAGCAAAAAGGTATTCTATATTGTATACAATCATGTCAATTGTTGGTTTATTGAGTCTTCGTGCATGCGTTCAAGTATTTGCTAATTTATCTATTTTGATATAAAGGTTAGTTTGCTGTAAATTTAGCGTCCTCCATACTAAAATTGATATTGTTTTATCGTATACAAACTTTATACTTTTTAACATCATCATTGTACAAGTGGGCACTATAATTTTATTTATTTTCTTTATTCTTTTTAAGGGGAATATTTGGTTGATAATAATTCTTTTCTGAATCAAAATAAATGAAAACTTGTTCTTTTGAATCGATGACAGTCAGAGTGTTCAAATAACTTGACAATTCGAACAACTTAGACTATCCAACTCAAATAATAAGAATTCGATTGAATTTTTTTACGTTTTTTGAGTATTGGATTGGGTTCTTGTGACATTTTTAATCAAATTGATTTAACCTAACTCAAATTTTTAATGATTTATATTTTTTTAGGAAGCTTTTTTAAGTTTGTAATAAGTATTTCGGATTTTAACATATAAAATTTGAGTTTTATGAAATTTTAGTTATTAATTTCTGTTGTTGACAAAATTAAGAATTTTAAGTTAATATAAAAATATATCTAAAAAATAAAATAAAAATAAATAAATAATATCCAATTGAATTTTAAAGACTTGGTTGAAGATCTTATTCGAGTTGCTAATTTGACAACCCAAAAATTTAGATTGTTCTTAAAAATCTTCCTAATCCAACCAATTTTGAATAGTAATCTTTGTAACTCAAACACTTTTTATCACCTAAATTTCTAAACTGAACGATGATTTTTAATCAAAAAATCTATTTTCTAAACTAGGAGTGAACAAGAGTTTATTACATTTTTTAGATAGTAAGAGGATCTTGTCGAAAATAGGAATAGATTTGTGACATTTAATTGACTAAAATATTTGAATTACAAATCTCTTTTGTCAAAGAATTAACTATCGAATGGTTTTCGATCGTTCGATAATTGAAACGTCGACGAGATACCAACTCCAACAACTTTCATCCCAATTCCTTTTGAAGATAGAATTTTTTTTGGAGTCCCTCCTATAAGGATGATGGCGAAAGAGCAAAAAGAGATGGTGAAGAAATGGATGTTAGAATAGAGTTTCAAAGGCAAATTAGGCTTAAACAATGGGACAAAAGTAATTTGAAAATGAAGAAATGATGTTGTTATAATGTTAATGTACAAACATATGGTCAAATTAGCCAAAGTGGAAATCGATACTATAAGGAAAACAGAAACACTGAGAAAAATTAACATCAGATTGTTATCTACCCATATCCTTTCTTTCTTTTAATCCCTCACAAAGGACTAGAGACCAAAAATAAAATAAAGAGAAAAAAAAAATCAATGAAAAAATTAACTAAGGCGATATTATGATATCTCACGACAGTCAGCCCACAGTCGATACAACAAAAATCGATTTCTTCGATCGTCAGACATCACCAACCTCTCCTGTTTTGTGTCTGATCTTCTGAACCCCCCTACGATCCCGTACTTGCTTGCTTGTCATCTCCGAGTCTTTGTGGATGTAAACCAACTGCACAACGCTACGGCTTGCTACAATGCCACATATGACAAGAAGCTTCTAGCATGTTTTGATTCAAGTATCCTACATCTACATAACCTATTTCGGCAATTTGCCTTTCGCTCTAATCACAAACATCTCCTATGGTCAACATCATCGTTGAGGCTGATCAGGACCCGCAGCACCCGTAGCAGTGCTTGGCCCGGCACCATTTTCAACTGGAGGAGAGGTCCCCCACTTGCCTTCTGACTCTGATGGTTCGAGTACGTGGACACCGCCATCCGACAGTCCCAATGCAAATTGGTTGGGTTCAGATGGATGTGCGGCGATAACTAGAGGATGTACCCTCAAGCTGCTAAAGAATTAACACAATGCAATTTATTAGGAAAAATGGTAAAGGAAGAACTACAAAGTTTTGCATAACACGTATGAGAGTATTTTACTTTTTGGGTAAGAAACGATTTCATTGATAAATGAAATATCCAAAGGGTACATTGTCTAAGTGAGCTGATCTTACAAAATAAATAAACACACCTTGGATTAGAAGGCAAGTAAGCGTTCGGATTTATTCGACATCTTAATCGAAGAGTCGAAGCAGTAAGAACACCTACACTTCCATCTTCAAAGCTGACATAGATCGACTGACTATCACAAGAAAAGGTGGCATGTGTGATTGGACCACTAGCTTCTCGTGGGACCCACTGTTGAAGAAAAATAAGTTCCAAAAATGATCAATGACGATACAAATTACAAACTACAAAAAAAAAAAAAAAAAAAAATGCTCTTGATTCTTGAATATGGCATTGTTCTGGATACTACATACCTGCTTAAGGCATTCCAATTTTGGTGCTTCATATATGGCTATCTGAGTTTCGTGAATGGCCAACAAGTGTATCTGATCTATGTGGAATTGAACGCGTGTATCTGCGAGAGGAGCGGTTGTTCGACTGCTTGGAACCTGTAAGAATTTGTTAACCTGTTTCTCCCATCCATCAGTGCTCCAGACGCACAGCTACAAGAAACAATAACGATTATAATATATAAACACAATAAAGGATAAAGAAACAAAGGAGCCATGCACCTCAATAACTCCAAACACAAAGTAGATAAAACCAAAAAAGAACATTTAAATCAAACCTGAGAGTCGGCTCCAGAAGATACAAGAACATTTAGTTGATTCGAGAAGGCAAGACCAGTTATTCTTTTCTGGTGACCTTTTAACTTGGTTCTCACCTGCATTATGAAAGCTATTGATTATCAGAGACCTGAACTCCAATTTTCAATTAAGCTATACTTGCAAACTAAAAGATCAATCTAACGAAATCTGACCTCATCAACTCGAACGTTGTAAATCTGAATGGAAGAGTCCTCCATGCCTATAGCAATTATATTGTTATCCTGGGGGTGAAATGCCAAGAATGTTGCTGCTGGTGGTGGGGGCATGAACGTTGTCATTGTCTGCATTGAAAAACACATTTTAGAATTGAAACACCCGACAATCAGATAATTTCAATACTGGCACGTATTTATTACTTGAAATATTTAGCTTTTCATCCAAATATAAGATGTAAATACATTTGTTCAAACACATTAGTTTTGTTGTGGAGTATGCCAATCATGGTTGGTTATGTATACGAAAAAATGAACTACCTTAAACGTCATCATATTGAATAGGGATATTTTCCCTCCTGAGGCAGACATAACATAGGAGTCATTCTTTGAAAGTGCAAAGCACGGGACAGCATCTTCTGGATTTGTATCACTTATATCGTTGGTCATCAATATTCCACTAGGTGGTTGCCATAACTGTGGTGCTACGCTAGCTGTGGCCTGCACACGACGTTATTTCGTAAGTAGAGGATTTCTAGGAATGAATCATAGTGTACATGCATCTGACATGAATAAAGAAAGCAAATACCTTTACTGTCACATTTCGGTCATTTCTCTGCCATCTCCATAACTTATGTACAGCATTAGATGCTAATGCCAATATTGCAAGGCCTGAATTTGTATAGATCAATCTAGAAACCTGAAATAGCAATCAATGTATCACAACATAATTGTAAACCAAGATAAATGTGCTTCACCAAAGAAATTAATCCGTTGAAATCTTTTTATAATATTGTTCACTTAATGCAGCGCAACCCAGCTGCCTTCAGAAGGGAATTCTAAAACCTTTCTGATAAATTATATTAAAATATATGATGATATTCAAGGAAAAGGTGTGATCATAAAAAACTAAAACATGCTGTGCATTAGAATGCTTGATCTTGTAAGATACCATTATAAGAAAACTGGGAGAATCAACAGAAAGTAGCATTTCATTACATCTTCTGCCTAGTTCGACAAAAAATAACTTCAAACTAACAATAAAGACTAACTCTAAGATTTAAGATAAGTAAATAGACCAAATTCGAACATTTTAAAGTATAGAAATAAACTAGAATGAGATTCAAAGTACAGGGACCAAAATGGCAATTTAACCTATGTGTGATTATATAAATATTTAGTAAATTAAAAATCTTGACCAAAGAAATGAAACTTATGAACAAGACCTATACCCTTGAAGCTGTTAGATTATCAGGAAGCCTCAAGGAACGACATTGAGTTGGTTCGTTGATTTCTGTAAGTTTCCAGATCCTAGATTTATCCACTGATTCATCAGCAATTCGGGGCTTTACATCAGCCAAACTTCGACTATCATTGTTCTGAAATTGTCGGTAAAAGAAAGGGTAAATCACTGAATTATCAAACTGCTTATGAATGTCAAGCATGTTAGGTTCCAAATCCAATATAGAAGCATAACAATCATCATTGATAGACAAAACCTGTGAACAAGACACTTACAATTCCAACCATGGCTGCTGCAACTGGGGGAGTCCGATCTCCAATGCTCATACCAACAGACACCGCAGGAGGGCCAAATGAACCTATTGGTGGAGCCTAAAGGAAAATAATTGAATAAAATCACCGCTGGAGAAAAGAGAAGTAAACAAAGCATATGTAATATTTGAAATACTATACCTTCACAACAGCAGCAGAAGCAACTCTAGAAGCATCAAATGTACGATTTTCTACTGTTCGGAGCATCCTAATTCCCTCTGCATTGGCTAGAATCTTGATACCATTATCGTTTGTTGAGACAGCCAATAGTACTCCATCCTTGTTAAATCTTATACATGGGGATGCCTGTGGATTTTGGAAATTAATATGATAAGCTTACTGCAAGCATAGTGTTAGGATCAGTACGAAAGTGATGCTCATATCATGACTAACCGGCAATCCACCATCAGCATCAATACTCGTTAAAATATTTACACTATCCATATCCCAGAATTTAACAGAGAAATCATCACCAGCAGCCAAGAAACGGTTTTTGGTGGTATCAAATTGGACAACACCCACTGATCGCTTGCCAAGACCTTGATATGTACGCTTTACAGCTCCTTCACTTTCATTCCACTCAACCAAGTATGATTCTCCTTCCTTATTTGTCCCGCAAGAAAACAACCTATAGGTAGAAAATAAAAAAGGGAAGATATTGTAGAATAAGTAACAAATAGAAGGATAGCGTTATTACTTAGATTAAAAAATATCCATAATAGTAAAATATTAACATATAAACCTCGTTCCATCAGCACTATATGCCATTGTAGTAGATGAGTGGCCTGGTGCATCATAGTCAACTCTTGACCCCATGTTATCATATAACCATGCCTTTATTTTTCCGTCAGCTGCTGTTGAGAAGATAAACTAGAAAGAAAAAAAGTTGAGAATAAGAAATCACAATAATAAAGTATGTTTACCCTAATAGACAACAAAAATGTTGTGCCCATACGAAGGTACGGACAAATATCATGTTCTAAATTAAATAGTTATTAAAAGTTACACACGACACACCCAACTCAAGAGAAAAAAAGGTAGATACACACATGGTTGTGAGTCTGTGACTGTTGTTAGGGTGAGAGATGGATAAGATGAACAGCTAACCCAAAAAGGGATTCAAATATTCAATGTTTTTTCTTTTTGTCTTCACATTGTAGTAAACTTTTAGTTTTTGGCTAAAAGAAATCATAGCTTTAACCCATCACTCTACACTTAGTTATGTTTAAAGGGATTTCCAGCACTTAGGAACTGAAGAGTTTTCTTTCTTTCTTTCTTTAAACCAAGCCCACAAATACCCCACTAAAGAAAAGGGGACGAAATAAGTAAAATGTTCCCTAAAAGAGTAGAACCCCAAAAGGGAGACATAAAACTTAACCAAAAAAACCTCAATAAATTTGTTCACATTCCTACTAGAACTTTTGTGGGTTTTATTTTATTTCCCTCTCTTAGATAAATTCAGGTTAGTAGATCTGTCCATGGAATTTCAGTACTTGAATGATATCTGGAGCTAATTTTTAGAATTGATAATTTTATTGGGATCAGTTTTCCAAAGATGACTCCATTTTTTCAATAAGAAAATTGACAGTTGTGACAAATTACATAATGCTCCATTTCACAAAGAAAGTCATGAATTGAAAATAGTGAGATTCATACTACCTGAATGTTCTCTTTATGATGTGGGCATATAGAATACACAGGTGCATCATGGCCCTCAAAAGTAAACTGCTTAACTCCAGTGACTGCATCCCACACCTACAAAGTATGAAAGAATAGTTTTTAGTAAGAAATCCACCCGGTGGTCGTCATCTGAAAGTCACTGAGAAACAAACATTACAAACCTTAATAACCCTATCTTCCCCACAGGTAACTAAGCATAGCTGCTTGTTTGGATATGAAAAGGCAAGATCATTGACACTGCCAACATGAGCCTCAATCTGTATTTAGAAGTTCAACAAGAAAAGAAAGTCGATCACCAAAATTATGCAAACAAGATCAAGATTGAGCAGTTTCAATTGGATACTGCAAGTACTAAGTAAAAACTGATCAAGATTTCCCCCCAACACAAACCTCCAAGTGGTTTCTTAATTCATCACCAGCCTGATAGGAATATATGTGCACGATATGCTTTGAATATGCAACACCTGGATGTTGAAAAGTAATCCAAACTAGTCAATTACCAATTTGTTTAAAATATACTTCTCTAACAAAACAACAGTTTCTCAAGAGTCTATAATTAGCACAAAGAACTCAATGGGTTAAAAACAAAAGAAAAAAAACAAAGATTGAACTCACCAAAAAGAGTTCCATCAGGGCTCCACATTACACGATTGATTGATGCAGTATAATCACTGGCCAACGATGCCTAGAAGCAAACCAAAGAGTTCAGTATCTTAAAAGTGCATTTTCAACTATAAATCTAACAAGAAATGTTTCACGGGAGCCCAATGCAACAGAAGCCAAACCTGTAAAGGCACTGAACATGCTGAAAGATCCCAGACTTTAAAATTTCTAATAGCAATCCTTTCACGACCACCAACCTCCCAGATCATGACATCGCCCACATTTGTTCCAACTGAATTCAAAAATACATTGAAGGGAATGTGAGATATGCACTCTTATCCAGCATCTACAAGCCTAGTACAGTCAACATAAAAACAAAAGGGTGTTGATATTGCTTCTAAAGCAAATTGGGACATACCAAGTAGTATAGTTTGTTGTTGTGGATGAAAATCCATACTCTTGACAATTGAACCTTGACTCAAGGTTGTAACAACATTCTTAGGCAAGTCATCAGAGGAATAGGAGCTTTGTCCATGACCTTGGTTGCCATATCCAACAGGAAGAATGTTTACCGGTAAATTAGTACCCTGCAATAAACCATGTGGCAGTTCAAAACTAATGACATAAACCTAAATCCTAACTTTGAGTTGTTTAGAAGAGCAGGTAAAGCACATACTGACATACATAGATGAAAAACTTAGAAAGCTCCCGAGATTAATCAATTCTAGAAATAACCAAAATTATTACATAAGATATTTCCACCATGACTGGCATCATAATGTGTCCTAGGCATGTCAAGAAATGACAGATTATTTATGTGTCATCAGTTCACTTCATTACAACAGTTTCTTGCTAAGATGTGGAGACAAAGATCAGGAAACTCAGGCTAACGTGGTTAATAAATTCAACCCAAATTTTGAAGCTTGAAGTGAAAGTTGCCACAAGAAAATGAGAATTTCAATTTTTCCCCCCCTCCGCTGAATGGATAAGGCGAGAAGCACTCTCATTAATAGATGTAAAAAAATCATAGTGCAAGGTAAGGAGAAAGGCTTTGCTGTGAGATGCATAGAAAGAAAAAAGGAAGAGACATTTTTTAGGAGAGAAAATAAAAAGAAAGAAAAAGATGAAGTTAAGCAGTACCTCTTCAGATAATCCAAATGGTCTTGATCGCTTCAACACATGTTCAGAATCAGCTGTTTGATAGTCCATAGTTGGATTATTGGTAGGAGGAGTTCTAGGTCGCTTTAAAATAGCTGCTACCAAATTTCCATCAGAAATCAGAGGGTGAAATTACATCACGAGAAAATAACTTGAGATGAGAAGTGGACAACATGGAAACTTAACAAGCATTTCATGACTATGGAAACAGACTATCTCAATGAGGGGGGTTCATCAGTGTCGATTTAAATAATATTAAAAAACCACACATTATTATTTTGTTATATATTTTCTTCACCTTTTTTATTCTATGTTATGAGACAATTGGACAAGAACAAAAGATTACAAGCCATACATATTCAGCATAACCAAATGCAAGAGTGTAAATGTGCATACCCTCTCCACCTAGGTGAAAAAGGAAGAAGAAGAGTCACATCCTACCTGCATTATTAGCTACATTGAGACCAATAGGTGCAGCAGAAGCTGACGGATGAGGCACAGGGGACGGATTTGCCATCCATCCAGCTAAAGAAGTTGGAAGAGCAGCTGGTGTAGGCTGAAATGGCTACAAACACACAAAGCAGACCAGCATTCAAACTCCATGGGCCAAGAAACAATCTGATAGCTTGAAAATTTATAAAACAAACAATGTCCTAAACTTACACCATGCGCACTCAAGGGAGGAAAGGCTGCAGCCTTCGGAACACCCCCCATTAAGGGATTGGTCACAGGAGATGGAGCCCTGGCACCATTAGGTTGTCCACAACTATGGTCAACAAATAAGGTCTTTATGTCAGGGTTTGGCCTAGGATTCTTACAGAGCTGGTGCTGCCAATTTAAACTGCATTCTCAATTTGGAAAAAAATAACGTAATAATTAAATTCAGGTTTAAAAACTTATTACAATTAGCCGACCTTAAAACAGAGAGACAACAAAAAGGCAGAATTAGTAGAGACCTCTGATTGATTAAAGTCCGCAATCTCGAGTTTTTCAAGGTTGGAAATTGAAGCTTATCACGAAAAAGTGGATTAGCTTCAATCAACTTTTTCAATTCAGCAAGCATTATACCCCTAGCAGACTTAGTGTCTCCATACTTCGATAACTGCTCGTTATCTCTGCAAAACAACAAATTTCATAAGATTTCATAACATTGATAGAGAAAGACATAAACTGAAGTTCAGGAACAAAAGGTCCACAATCCAAGCAACAACATTTTTTTTCTTTCAAATCAAGTAACCACCTCGTACCTGAAGTTCTCCAAAGTCAATAACTGTGTAATTTCCTTGAAGAGCTCTTCATTAAATGCCGAAAACACTTTCAAATCCTTAACTAGAATATCCACAGCTTTCGCTCTATCCCGCCTACAATTTCATTCTATCCTTTAGTATAGTTGAGGTGAAGAAACCAAAATATCAAAATGAGGAGAAAAAAAAACAAACAAAGCAGCATAATAAACCAAATCCACAAAATTTCATTTCTTCTTTACTTGTCTAAAGCTTCAAGGTACTTCTGCTTCCGTATTTCAAAAAATATCTTCATGGAGTATCTATTGTCATCAACCTTCGTAAACCCAGATAGATACTTCTCCACCTCTTCCCACTCGCCATTCGTAACCATATCCTCAAAATATCTCATATTGAAGAAAAACCCCGACTCTTGCTCCAACCTCCACCAACATCCAAAAAAAAAAAAAAAAAAAGATTAGCAACACCCCACAAATTAACAACATGAAGAAAAAAAAATTAGAGGAAACAAAAAATTAAAACATACTTATGAACTGTCTCCTTGAATTTCTCCTCGTCCAGAAACTGGAGTATGAGAAACACAAGCTCTCTGCTAAGCGAAGACATATTTATGTCTTCAATTTTCGAAACAACAAGAACCTGAAACGATCTAACTAAACAGATCAATTAATTAAACATTACCAACAATTCCAATTCCGAATTGAAATCGAAATTAGGAAGATGTTGAAAAATTACGAATTACATAAAAATAAAATAAAATAAAATAAAATAAACAATACCTCCGCGAGATTTGGGAAGTCAGATCGGAAGTGGTTGAAAGGATGAAGAGGAATAGGAGGAAGAGTAAGAAAAAATTGGAAGAGTTTGAGTGCTTTTTCTCTCTCAAGCTTGTCTTGGTTGAAGCTTTTATACAGAGAAAGAGGAGAGGGTTAGGGATTTGGAAGAGAGAGAGAGAGAGAGAGATGTGAAGCGAAGAAACAGAGGTAATGGGACAAATTAAATACCGCGACCGAGAACGAGATGATAAATAATAGTGTAATAAGGAGAATGGAATATCAGTTGATAAGTTGGGTGATAAGGAGGTGGTTGATAAGTAGTTAGAGTTATATATTTGTCTTAAATAGCCTCGGGCTTGCGTGTATCTTCGGCTGCATTTGCGGGATTTTCGAAGACTAGTCGCTCTAATTTCACCCACCTCATTTCTCTAACTTAAACCACTACCTTTATCCATTTACCTAAATACCCTTCCTCTTCTTTTCTTTTCTTTTCTTTTTTTTAACTTTTTCTTTCCTTCTTTCTTTCTTTTTTTTTCTTTTTTCTTTTTTCTTTTTCATTCTCTTTCTTACGCAATCAACAACTAAGCCTATAGACATTGATATATGTATATTAAAAAAATAAATGTTAATCATTATTGTACTGCGTCGAACCGCAACCTTAAAAGTAAAATTCATGCGTGAGCTGCTCTCTAAGGTTAACATAACTTTCCAACTCAAACGTGCACTCGTGAAAGTAGGAATGGAATCAAAGGGAAGAACTTGTTCAAAGGAAGAAATTAAGGTTTTTTTTTTTTTTTTTTTTGTAAAGAAGAAGAATGAGTTCACGCTAAAAACTTTTCTTTAAAATATATATATAAAAAGAATAATGGTTTTTTTAACTATAAAATGTATTAAATATATCATTATACCTTACGGTATGTATAACCATCAAAATAATAATAATAATTACTATTATTAATTTTTAATTATTAATTATCGATCAGTACAATTATAGTCATTTCCAACAATGTAGTTCACTAGTTCAAATAATGTTTTTTGAACACAAAACATTGTCATCATGTTAAAGAGTTTATATATTGCACTTCTCATAACTCCTCCATGGTCAAAATCATTAATAACTCATAAATAAATTAAAATACATATTCTCTAAACATTCCAACGTAGAGGTTTAATGATTAAACAAGGGACAAGTATATATCAATTTATAACCTAAGTTTTGGATTGTATTAATTTAAATTTTATGTTTCTATTTCATAAGTGTGTCTAAATAAAATATAGTGGACGTTTAAACGAATACATACCTATACAATTCAAAGTATAAATTAATACAATTATTAATTTAGAATTTTAAATTGATTCGATCTTTAAAGTTCAAATAAAATAAAAATTCGAGAGCTGTGATTTAGGTGATATGTAACTTTGTGTTAAATTGGTAAGAGAAAAGAAAAAGATATTTTTGTCATGAATGAAATTAATAGCTAAAAACAATTACTCGATGATAAGTTGGTTTTAAAATAGGAAAAATTAAAAATTGACCCTACAAAGGGAAAATAAATAAATTGGCAAACAAATAAATTTAAATTATTAGGAAAAAGAATATATTCTTTGAAGATATTTGTGAATCATCACTATGGATAAAAAAAATTGAGATTTCAAATTATAGTTAACTTACTCGAACACCATATGGTTGGCAGTCCATCAAAAAATTCTCCTATAATACTTACTATTTCTATTCTTAATTTTAATAACTATATTTTCAATTATTTTATGATTTCACGTCATTATTGCATTCTATTTTTACGTCGAACAATTAATAAAAATATTAAGAATTTTTCTTCCATTAGTTAGTACTATAATTTTTCTCTAGTCGACGCATCTAATGTATATATGTCAACTTAAATGGAAGTGCTTCAATTCTTGTGCCATGGATTTTTTGATGTGATTGCCACGTGAAAATTAATTTTTAAGTATATATTAAAAAGTTATTTTTATGTGTGCATGAGAAATAGGGAGCGAAGGTAATACCCCATGCATGTCGAGGCTCACAAGTGTTTACAAGCTTTATAGACTTGAGCATATGATAATAGAGTCGTACAACGTAGTTGGCAACCTTCACATAACCAATTTTGAAAACCTACATTGGATTCGACAACAACCTTCAACAAAGACTACCTCTGATGGTTAACTTCTACTAAGTAATATGATATTTACTAAGGTATTTATGTGCGTGAACATGTCAATAAATCTCAGATGACAATTGATCTATCTTTTGTGCATATTCAATTAAAGCATGTTGTAGGGTTGTAAAAAATTGTAAAACATATCTTTATATGTTAAGCTCGTATATTTCAAAGAAATGTTAAAACTTTGAAGAAGTAGATTGTAGTTTGAAGGGTGGAACGAAAAGTTAAACGGGAATACAAGCTTCCCTTAACCAACCTAACGTACGCTTCTGATTTGGATAATTATTACGAGCTCAATCCATAGAGCCCTTAAACCCATACAATTATTACCAAACAAACAATTATAATTTTCAGACAATTATATATTAGCAATCTAATATTGATTACACAATTCTTCTTTTTTCATGGATTACACAAATTTAGAACACGAGTCAAATATTATTTTATTTTATCCTTTTATTACCTTTCAAAATTATAAAAAAAAAAGTTTCATTAATATGGATTGATAATCTCTAGAGAAAAGAGACAATAAAGTTATTTATCTTATAATAAAATTTAAATTATATTGATTGATTTTCTTTTATTTTTCTACCAAAAAAGGAATTTTAGTTCAACATTTTTTTTTTATTTTATAGGAGGTAAACAATTTAAAATAATACATACACTTAACAACATTATATTATTAATAGAGCAATAATGAAATAGGAGATATTTTTAATCATGGGTGGTTGCAAATTGTGAGTCAATTCAAATATTTTGCAATTGAATAATTCTCATATATCTAAAATATTATTGATAATAGGAAATGGTCCTAATGGCACACACATGTTTTCATAGGAGAAAAACAAATTGTTATGAATCTTTATTTGAAAAGATAATAATTATGTTTTTTATGAAAAATTATTATTACAGAATGTTTACGGTAATCTAATTAGATTCTATCAATAACAAATATTAACATATACAATGATAGGTACCAGATAGAAGTCTATTAGTATTTATTAATAACTAGCTATTATTAATAAAATTAAAATTTTACTATATTTTGCAAATATTTTAATTTATTTCACTATCTCTTATATATAAGTAGAGAAAAAGAGATTCGAAACGTAAAACTTATTCTAACTCGAATATTATATATTTTAGCATATATAACAAATGATACCATGCAAGTCAAAGCTTATAAAAACTATATAAATACAAAACTAACATCTAAATAATTGTCATGCACGAATCATAGTAAATGTTTTTTTCTAGAAAAAAATATAAATTTAGATATAAATTTGTCGGTCAATGTCAGGTCTAGTCTATAATATATATATATCTATCTTCGCACATATTTCTTTTTAAAAAACAATATTATACTTTTATCTTTTAAAAGAAGGTTTGGTGTGAAAATTCAAATTATAATTAACACAAAAAAGTTTATTTAATATATTGTTTATGTTTATTTTTATTTTTTTGTTTCAAGCCAATTATTTTAATACAATTTCAAGGGTTCTTTGGATGAAATAATTTAAAATGGTTGTCATAACAAAACTATATTCATACTAAATCATTAATTACTTTTTATCTTTTCCTCTATTTTAGAAATGGTCAAATATTACTAATTTAATGTATAGACTTAGGGACATTTTCCTAATTGAAATATAGATTTTATTAAACATATTTTGTTTCTATTTTATTATTGAAATAAATTTAAACTTTACAAGATTCATGCCAACTTTATATAAATAAAATTTTAACTTAATTTAAATATGATTTTCGACTAAATAAAAAAATTAAATATGGTCGATAAGATTTTAAAAATCAATTGGTTCTATGGTGTAGTGGTTAGCACTTTGGACTTTGAATCCAACAACCTGGGTTCGACTCCCGGTAGGACCTATCAATCAATATTTTAGCTCGTTTGATCATCGACATTATATTTGATTAAGGGAGTTAGATATTATACTCTAAAATAAATTTTATCCATGTGTTAGAATATTTTATAAAAAGCCTAAGTCATTTCAATACTAAAACCAAGGCTTTCATGCATTCAAACTTACTACAAAAAGAGTGCTTTTGTTTCTTTTGTAGTCTAAAGAATAATCATTGAAACATATTTTAATCTTTAAATTCACATTTTGAAGAGAAAAAAGGGGAAATAAATAAGGGGTGAGTCAAATCAATGGATGGAACCTTCAACTAAATATACAATTAAATTAATAAATGATCAAATTTTAAAATAAAAAAGAAAAACATAAAAAAAGAAATGAGGACGGTGAGAGTCACGTGCTGAAAGATAAGGTTTTGGAGTAGAATAGAATGGTTGTCATGCAAACGTGGACCTTTTGTTGAAATGAGAGCCAATCAAAAATTGACACTTCAAAAATTATTTCCTTTTATAAACAAAATTAAACCACTATACCTTTTACACGTGGCAACCCAACATTTTCTCTCTCCCTTATCGCAACGACACCGTATTCAGCACCGCTCCCCAACACCTACTTATTTTTACCTTTTTCGTTCTTTTTCTTACTTTTTCTTTTTCTCAAATATGATTTACGGCAAATAATGATTATTATAGTTTGATTAAAATAATTTATGTTTAAAACGTATATTACTCTAGTTTAGGTTATAATAATATATATTTGGTACGTAGATTATTTTAGTTTGATAACGAGATAGTAAGTATGTATGAATGTCAAATATTGAGAATTTTTAAATAATGTTTCACTCTACTTAATTGAAGATTTTTTAAATATTATTTACTATATCAATTATTATAGTTTTAGATAATATTTTCTCCGAATAATACCTTAGCATTTAATTTTTTTTTTCAATCTTTTTATCTTTTTAATCTCAAAATTGCAATTAAATTTGAGAAAAAGATGAAAAGTTAGATTAATCGAATTTTAATACTCTAAATTTAGAAAAATCTGGATGAATTAATTTTTTTTATAAAATATAACAAAAAAGAATTCGACACATATTCATTTAAATATATTATTTAAATATATATAAATTTTAAAATTAAAACATTTAGTTATTATTTTTGTTTCTTTTAACTTGCAATATATATATTTTTTTCAAGTTTAGCTACGAACAAATATTTTAAAAATTTATTGGTCAAAATTAAACATATAAAATACACAACATAAAACGTCTTATAATCTTTAAACATTTAAATATCTCTACTAAAAAAATTATTTTTGCGTGAAAAATGTAAAAAAAAGAAATTGAAACTCTTTTATTTACCGTTACGTAAAAACTACCGAATTTTCTCGTATAAATAGTTTTTCTTTTCTATTTATACAAATTTCTCTTAAAAATATATATGTAATATAAAAAAAAATTAAAAGAGAGCTTAACTACCAATGTAATAAAGAAAATGTGTGTAGAGTATTTTAGGCATAATTTAATATTTCTTAGTATAGAGTGATTTTGGGATTCTCTTTACTTTTCTTTTCCTTCTTTTTTCAACTTTTTTATATATCTCAATCATGTATTCTTTTTCAAAAACATTATGATTTATAAAGTTTCATATTATAAGAAAAAATTTAAAAGGTTAGGAATCAATATTTATTATGGAATTGGATTCTTATTAAATTGTCATATATCTAACCTAACTTTATTTAGAAAATAAACGTGAAAGTCGAGCCAATACTGACACAATTATTTCTATTATTGTTGTTGTTGTTTTGTTATTTTGAGAAATTGAACACACCCCTTAATAATGCATGAAAATTATAATGGTAGAATAGACTACATGTAACACACTAAATGTGAATAAGATATATATCGGCCAAATTTGATTTTAGTATTATTGCTGAATTGTATGAATTTCGATCATAAACTTTTAGTTTAATCAATGTTGACCCTAAACCTTACGTAAGTGTTTAGTTTTAATAATCCATGTTCAGTTTTCGTTAATCCGCTGATTCTCATATTAATATTAACCTAACATTAAATAAGAAAAAGTAGAACTAAAAATATTCATAAGAATTTATGAAAAATTGTCAAAGATAGAACATTTGACATAATATTTACAATTCATAAAAAAATCTAAATAGTTTGTAATTTTTTTATATATTTTTTAAAAGAATCTAAACTTACTTTTAATAAAATAAAGTTTTTCAAAATTAAACGAACAATTAATTAAGTTTGGTCAATGTAAAGTCAACCTTTGGATAAAAGATGATCTACCATTACTACATTAAAAAAAATAGGAAAAGAACGAAACATTATAACAAATATAACTTTTGGGATAGATGCAAACATAACAATTATATTCAAAATAATTAAGTATATAGTAAATTTTTTTAAAAAATACAAGCATAATAAAATCTGTCAAAATCTATCAACGATAAAAGTTTATCACTGATAGATCATGTAGCAAATGTTGACATATCATTAATAAACCATAAAAGTCTATAATCGATAAACTTTATTTAACATTATTTCATCCTTAATAATTATTCTAAAGATTATTATCCATTATAAGTATCCATAATTATTTTCCTTTAGATAAATCCAATTCAACTAAAAATATAAAAGAGAAAATTTCATGAATATAATAAACAAGTAAAATATTTACGACGATTCGTAACAAAATGAAAAAACTCGTAAAGTCGACCATTTTTTAAAAATATTCCAAGTTTGTCCTTTTTTTTTATCAACTATTTTTTCTTTTTTTGTGTAATTTTTTATTCTTTTCATCGTCTCCGTTTTTTCAAAAGATCCGATAAAAAAAAAAAAAAGATATAAAAGGAATAAACAAATCAAAATTCACAATTAAATTATGGGATAGTTGCAAATGTAGCAATTATATTCAAAATAATTAAGTATATAGCAACATTTTAAAAAAATTGCAAATATAGCAAAATTTGTCAAAATCTATCAATGATAGGAGTCTATTACCGATAGACTATGTAGTAAATGTTGGTCTATCACTGATAAACCATAGGAGTCTATCAACGATAGAAGTCTATCACCGATAGATTTTACTATATTTGCAATTTTTTTAAAATGTTGTTACATAGTTAATAATTATTCTAACAATTGCTACCCATTCTAATTACCCTTAAACGAATTAGTTAGTCAAACCCAGTTTGTGGTAGGTGGGAAGGACACGTAAGACGACAAAAAAAAACAAGGCGAGTACCAAGAATTCTGTACTCGCGGGGAGGACTACACTTAATAATAATAATAAAAAAAAAAAAAAAGGAGAAGAAAAAAAGAGAAAAAAGAAAGAAAAAGGAAAAATCAGTATTTAGAATGACTTTAGTGGGGCCCAGGCAAAGAAGCGTGTAAGAAACGTAAGCCATTTTCTCATCTCATGAAGAACGTCTAGGGCGCGTATCATATCGTGATAAAAAACACACAAAGTGAAGAAAGTGTCGATTTCCGCATGACGATGGACATTTTAAACGCTTCCCTATTTCTATTCCTATCGGACCATTTTCCTATTTATCTCTCTCTCTCTCTCTCTCTCTCTCTCTCTCTCTATCTATCAATGAATGAATGAATGATGGGAGTTGTATTTTTACTACGTGTGCGCGTCTATTTTAACTACCCTGCACTTCCTTTCCACCGCCAATCACAATAAACATCTTCCTATTTAATTTTATTATTATTATTTTTTGAAGAGGTTATTTTAATCTTCTCTTTTCGAAAAAAAAAAAAAATTACTTATTTATAAATTTACGACTCTAAACATACTTTTGGAAAATTTTCGATTTTGCCACTATACCTTAGTCTTAGTACGTCGTGTTGGAACATTTGGAATATTTATTTAGAGGACCACTTGCATAAATAGTATAATATATTATATACTACAAAAATTAGTAAAAGACTAAAAAATTTGTGTGTATTCATCATTTTGGATTTTTTTTTTTAATTTTTTAAAATAAAAACCGTCGCTAATTGTATTTTTGGTTGGTTATTGTGTATCGTGTTGATAGTTATTATTAGTGATAATTTTCTATTTGCCATAATTACAAGTGTTTCTTCCTGGTTTTCCCAATTTGAACGTGATAATAGAAATTAATAGTTGTTATCAGTGATATCTTTCAATTTGAGGAACTTGTTATAAGTTGTTATCAATTAATAGTGATAGTCATTTGAGGACAAACTTGATATTTTTTTAAATAATTTTCAGTTGACTGGTCAACATTTGCTATTTTTGCAAATATTTTATCTTCGTTATATTTTTAGTATTGTTTTCTAAAGGAAAAATTTCTCAAAATTAGAACATTTGATAAAATATTTATACTTCATAGAAAAATTAAGTATTAACAAATTTTGTGATCTTTTAGTGATTTTGTTGTATGAAGCGTAAATATTTATCAATTTTTTCTACTTTTGAAAAACTTTTATTTTTAATTTGTGTTATTCGTCGTAATTTTTCGTATCGTGGAAAATAAAAAAATAAAAAAATAAATAAGAACTTGAAATTATTTTTATAGATATTGTTATGGAAGTTGATGTGGATATAAATTGAAATTAGATAGGTGTGAAATGATTGACAATTCAACATTTATTTATACACATAATTAGGATTGTCGTTATCGGTTCAAGCAATTGATCAAAATAAATTGTTGATACTATATATTTACAATTATAACATTATTCACATATAATTGATTTTTATACCTTAAATGTTGAGTCAATGTTTGTGCATATGATGATGTTGAAAATGACATTAGGTACGTGTTGAATTTCTTTTGGAGTATACATGTGGACGTGATTAAAATCTATAGTTGTGAAATATCTTCTAGTAGTGTAATAACCGATTCCGTTTGATTGCAATTTAATTTTCGAAATTTGAAAATTAAGCTTATTTCTTACAAAGAATTTGGGTCTTTGTCTATGCAATGAAAATTACGTTGACACATCATATCTTTGTTCACGTTTTTTGTTTATGTATTGTTAAAAAAAAAAACTATCGACAGAAACCATAATTTTTGTAGTAACTGTTTTAGGGTTCTTAAATTTTTCTTTTTTTTGTGTACTTTTTACAAATACTAAAATTACACAATAAAAACAACAATATTAAGTATAGTATATAAAAATGTGGATAATGTAAAATAAGAGTTATGGCAAAAATTTATTAAGAAATTTTACGATAACTAAATTCTTTATTGCATATTTTCAAAAACAGCGAATTCCATCACATTTCTTTTAATAAATTTAAGTTTTTTTACTATATTTTTTTGTAAATAGATTCATTTTTCTTATATCCATAACAATTTTCTTGTTCTTAATTTTGCCCAAATGAATTTTCTAATAAAATTTGGGGGAAAAAAAAAAGTTAAATACTTCTTTGATTTGTTTTGAATGACTTAGGACAATTGTGAAAGAGGTTGGAATTTTCTTTAAAGTAGAGATAAAAAGAAAATAAGGAACATTATTATTTATTACATAATTAATTTGAATTTTTTTTCTTTTGAAGAATTAGGTTCCTATTTATCGAGAAATTCCCAAAAGCAAAAAAAGAAAAAAAAAAGAAAAAAGAAGAAGAAGAAAGAAAATGATTGCTACTTAAATATGTATCACAATTTTAAGTATTAATTTTGAATAAGAGGGGGAGAAATAAATAAGTCAGTTTTTCTTGAAGTTTCAAGTCAATGTTGGGTTTTTTACACTACAAATATTTAATGAAGACAGTGAGAGATTTTGAAGTATTTTGTCAATTCAATTAAGACTGGAAATTTACCAAAAGGACTTTATGAAAAGGATATTTCATACTTAGGGTAAGGTCATGATTTTCAACTCTTTTGTTTTTCTTAAAATAATTTTTTTTCAATTTGTAAATTTCTTACTCATTCCTTTGTAAATTTCTTTTGTAATTTCCAATTTTGATTCTTTATCGATATAAACGTTGTATGTTTTATGTTAGTACATTTTAAACATAAATCCGATGACTTTATTGTTTTAGTTTCATTTTAAAAACCTCGTGTGTATATATATATATATATATATATATATATATATATATATATATATATATATATATATATATATATATATATATATATATATATATAACATTACAATATAAAGTATACATTTACGTCAAGAAATATTGACAAGATTATAATGAATGTCAACAAATACGACGAACGACTCTAACAATATTCTAAAATAAAATGAAAGTCCCTCTTATTAAACAGTCGTAGAATCTTTAATTTAATTACGACTATATATATATATATATATATATATATATATATATATATATATATATATATATATATATATATATATATATATATAACTATTGTAATAATTAAAATATCACTTACATTTTCGTTGCATGATTTTTAAAATATTATTGTATATATATATATATATTATAGTGTCAATGATTTACTAATGTTTAACGCAACACAATTAAATTGAGAGATTCAAACCTATCTCTATTCATATTTAAATCTCTATTTTCGTCCATATCTTTATTAATGAAATAAAATGCAACATACGTTTATAAAATGATTGAATAGATAACACGAACATGTTAATATAGTTTTAGAATAAAATTTTTTCGAAACAAAAATCATATATAAAAGTGTTGGAAGATTTGAAATCCTAAAAGATATTGTAATAGAAAATTTTAACGAAGAATTAAATAACTAAATATGTCTTTAAACTAAAAAAAAGAAAAAAGAGAAGAGACTTTAAAAAAACCACAAAAATATTTAAAAGAACTTTATGATATTATATATATATATAAATGTAGAATATGTTCATTCCTTTTTCCAAGTTAAGCTTGAATTAGAAGCAATTAGTAGAAAGGTTACTTTTTTTTTAATTACATTATTATGATTAATTATTATTATCATAATCATCATTTTAATGAGTATAGTTTTTTAAATGATGTAAAAAAAAAAAAAAAAAAGAGAGAGAGAGAAGAATTTGGAAAAGGAAACCCTAAATGATGGCAAAGTTGGGCCCATGAAGAAAAGAGATTGACTAATTAGATTTTAATATTTCATTAATCAAACAGTCTTAATAGTGTTTAAGACTAATATGTAAAGATCAAATGATTTCTCTATATTTGGTAATTAATAAAATATTGGGACTAAATAAATAGTGCATTACAAATCATTCATCAAACCTCTTATTTGACAACAAATTACACAAGTAGTTAACAAAATTATTTCTTTTATATATCCGTAAATGTTTGGATTAATTTACGTATCTCAGTTAATGTTAGAGGACAACTCGTTTGACCTATAATGGATAACTAATATTGTTGATGACAAAGTTTAGATTTTTACCAACATTATTCATAATTTTAATTTGAAAAATAAAATACTTTATATTTTCCATGTATGGAATCATACTTTTGCATAGTCTTTTCCTAATATCAAGTATGAAAATGTATATAAGCTCACACTTTATAGACACTTTTCCATTAAAGTTTTATCTAATTGATATTTATTTTCTTAAAAGAAAAATGTAAAGTAAATATGATGAACAAAAAGGGAAGATTTTGGCACTCGTCAAAAACTATCTTATCAACATCTTTGTAAGCTATTGTTCTTTGCAATATGTCACTCAATACTGCTAGGTCCACACCTATCTTTCTCAATACAAAACGGATTAATATTACGATATTTTGTCACGTTTCTTCTAGAGAGGAGAACAAAACAACTCATTTTATTGGAATTTTAACATCCTTTCATGGGTATTGTTTTTTTATTTGAAAAGATGCTTTTTCGGATTGTATTCTTTTTCTTCATGCTTGCTGAAGTGGCTTGAGAATGCTAGTTTGGTTAAGTTGTTTGTTGAACGCGTTCATTACGTTAAAGAAAAGAGGAAAAGAAAGAAAGAAAGGTTCACGTTTGTTCATAGACGGTATTTCTAAGTAAAAATCTTTTAGTACTATATTGGTAGTATCATACCCTTTATTTGTTTATACCACACAATTACTTTCTTAGATATTAGTAGACCTTATTTTATTCTTAAAAAAGACGGTTGCATATTAATCATATTTGTGATGATCCAATTAATCTTTAGATAATATTTTTTTTTCATTCAAATAAAATGATAAAACCTTTGAATTTAACAATATGGAATGTGAGAGATTTGAAATCAATATGTTAGAGAAAAAGTATATACGTTAATTATGTCAATTAAGTTATGCTATTTTTTTGAAAAAGAAAAAAAGGTTTCTTGTTAGCATATGTTAGACTTAATTAAACAATGGTTCTTATGTACATTTCTACAAGAGTGTGACATCTTCATACAAAAGAAAAACAATCATATTATGCCTATTGCCATTTGACTATAAAGTATTAAAGACCACTTTAACAACATTTGACAAAGCAACATTTTTCTATTTCAACTTCTCATTTCAAATAATTAAATATATTTTACAGTCTATTTTCAAGTATACGTGTTTGTTCGTAGAAATTTATCTTGGTCTATCATAGTATCTCATAAATAGATAGTGATATTTTGCTGTTTTATCTTTTAAAGTAATTTACATATATATTATATACAAAACAATATAAAGAAATTATTAAAACTAAAAAATTTGACAAACTATTTACAAAATATAACAAAATTTCAAAATCTATTAATAATAAACATTGATAGACACTGATATGCTTCTATTAAACAATGTTAGAAGCTCATAGTAAATATTTTAGTCTATTTTACTATATTTAAAAATATCCGAACAACATATTAAATTTAAAATTTATTTAACTTTTATTTATTTTTTTCACATGTCCCATTTTAGTTTTTTTTTAAAAAGTATATGAATATAATTTAAACTTTAGCATCTTTTTTTCTTTTTTTTTTTTGGTGAAATTGAAAAGGGCTATTCATCAAAATAATAGAGAGACAAAAAAATGTTATAATTTTGGCAAAAGTCCCTCTCAAGAAGTTTCTAGGATGTTTCCAACTTTCCATGTGTGTTATCTTTTCATTAGTTTTTTTTAATGGAAAGTCCACATGTATTTTAAGCCCAAATGTCATAATAACATTCATATAATATTTAATTTCATATGTCAACATCCCTAATAGTACTTCAAATCTATTAGATAAGATTTTCAATAAAATATTCTAAAAATCTAGATAAGAGATCCCATTAAATAAATTCTAATTCTTTTTAGATATATTTATCTAAGAAGCCCAAATTTTTATTTGAGCGATTCATGTTAGTTTGATAAACATTGATATCATATCTATTTTATTATAGTCGTCGTATTTATCTTTCAATTAAAAACGTAAATTAAGAGTTCGTTTGAATCGGTTTGAAAAAAAATATTTACTTATACAACAAAAATTATTTTGAATGGTTGTCAAATACTCCAATTATTTTCAAAGTTGTATATTTTTTTAAGTTAAACATTTGAAAATGTATTCTAAACACATCATAAAATGCCAAAATGAACTTAACTAAGCGTCAATTGACACTGTCTTTCATCCTAATTTTGAAAGATTCGAATAGCTTTCGCCAATGTAATTTATCGTACTTAGAAAGAAAACTAAACATACCTTAAAATTTCATCCTTATTACTTTTTCCTTAGAAAAATATCAAATACAAAGTTTCCTTAGGACATTGAATTTAATATGTAGAGTAAAAAAAACGAAACTTTTAACGTCGAAATTGATAATATAAACATTATAGTAATTTAAGTTAGGAGATCAATTTTAACCTATTCAAAATTAATATATATATATATAAATAAAGTTAAATTGAAAATTGGAGAGGTGAATTTGAGGTTAGGTGGAGGTCAGATGAGACCACATTAATTCAGTGGGGGCTTTGGGGAGGATAGTATAACCCTAAAGGTGGGGTCCATCTCAATATTCAACCTTTTTAAGCAAAAATTCATTTTCTATCTCAAAATAGTTCCCAAATTTTTTTATTTTTTAAAATTCTATTTATATATACTAATTGAAAAAGAGAACTTTTTATGGTATTCACATACACATACAATGGCTATTTTTTTCTTTAATGTTTATGTACCAAATTTAAATGAGATTTAAAATACTAAAATTTATTAGTTAAAATATCATATATTTTTCTTTAATCTTTTCAAAAAAGATATGAACTTTATCAATCGTGAATAATGTTGCACTTTTGAAAAAGTGGAAAAACCGTAAAAGATGGAGAATTTATTTTTAGTACATAAATTATTTCCATTATTACTTAAGCATTTTCCAACATGTCTTATTATCATTATAGTTGTTATGGAGTATCTTTCACTTTTATGGGAAAAACGGTGTCAAATTTATCTACGACACAGTAACGTCATTTTCAATTTCCAAATAGTTCTAAACCATCTCGATAGAAGAAGAGGAAAAAGCGGAAACAAGTTATGTTGATAGAATTACTACTGTATTTCCTAATTTGTTTCCCAAACCACGGAGTTAAACACAAACGTTACAAAATTGAAAATCAAATAGGATATATATTAGTAGTCACCGACACAATAACTTATTGTAAAAGAAAGGAAGAGGGAGGTAAAACTACTAGAAGTGAATATAAAATTAATAAAACAGATCATTTCCTTTTAAAAAATTTAACATTGGGTTTCTTAGTCAATTAATAGTCAAATTTATTAGGAAAAATTATATCATTTGTTTAATCTCTATAGCCTTTTTTTTTTTTTTTTAAATCTCAAAGAGGGCACGTGAAGTGCACATGATGCATTTGAGCCCATTAGCTAATGAAATGTATTGACCCATCAAGAGAGGTCCAAATCAAAATCCACACTTATAATACTTTTACTATTGTTATTATCAATTTTTTTTTGTAATTTTAATTCTAACGAGTTACATTAAAATGAGATTATTGTTTATAAGTTTGCATGCATCATAATTTGATTATGTTATTTTAATTTATTCCTTGAAATTATTCAAAATTACAAATTGGCTTTTCAAGTATTCTATTTCTTCCTAAGGCATTTTAATATACAAAAGGAACGAACTATCGTTTACAATTAGGTAGTATATTAATTTTATGTTACTTAGGTTTCGTTTGAGATTGAGATTGTTGTACCATTTAAAGTAATTGTTCGCAACAAATGTCATATGAAGTAGATTAGTGTTCCAAATAAATTTCAAGTTTGATATAAATAGTGGATTCCAATGAACAAATTATACAGACATATTATAATTCTAAGGTTTTAGTGATTAAGGTTTGTATACTTTTTTGAAATACTATGTCTAACAAGATCTAGTACATTAGTGTATTTCTATGACTATATCCAACATGAAACTTAGTTTAATCAACGTAATCTTTTATAAATGATAAGCTTCTATTGGTTTATATTATCTATAGACTTGTATCAATTTCTATCACTAATAAACGCTATGATAAGATTGCTAGTATCTGTCTGAAATGTAGAAAATTTTGCTATAATTTATGATCCATTTTTCTATATTTAAAAAGCCTCGTTCTTTTTTTTTTAATCACGGACAAACATATTTTTTCTGAGTATGGTTTTTCAAGTTCAAACATTTCTTAAACAACATTATTCTTCTAATTAATCTGAAAAAATTCGTAACAACACACCAAAACCAAAACTTGTCCCACACTTTTGATACAAAAATGTTGTGTTAACATCAACCATTACACATTTGTTGTCCAAAGTTGATTGAGACTCCTGACCCTCACTATGTATATACCCAAAAAAACAAAAAAAGGAAGGAAAAAAAGAAGAGACATTTGCTTTGATAATAAGCAAAGTGGGTGGGGGAAGTTGAGACTTTCATGGGCAATGTTGTGTCCCTTTCATTTGTTTTAAGAATCAAACTGACTCTTAACTTCTCTGCATTTTGTCACCTCTCTCTCTCTCTCTCTATTTTCTATTTTATACCTTTTTCTCCCAACATTAACATATTTAATTATTTATCTATATTCCCATCAAACAAACAAACAGCCATAAGGATTATTGTTTTCAAAAAGGAAAAAGAAAAAAGAAAAATTAGGGTTAAAAGATAAAGAATAAAAAGGAAAGACATAGATGGCGATGGAAAAGGACCATTTTTGAAAAGTCCATATAGTACATATATATATCATTCTCATATATATATATACAAGGTTCTTTCTAGTCAATGTAGCATCAATAGGCCAAGTTCCCTTTCCAAAGAAAATAAATAAATAAATAAAAGTAAAATATCAAATCACAACTCTAGAGGTGAACTTTCAACGACTGTGCATGTGTATTTACTTGGTCCCCAAACTTCTCCAATAAATTTCTAAATTTCAATTATATGACATGTTCAACATTTCTATAAAATTATCATTTGTGTTCTAGACATAAAATTTAAAATTTAAAATCACTTTAGATATAAACTTCAAAAAGTACATTCGATGGATTTACAAATCTAATCTTTTTCTTTAAAAATAATTAAACATGCCACGAACTTATTAGACGACAAACAAAAGTTTCGAACCCAGTAAAAATCTAAAAATCTAGAGACTAAATTAGAAATTAAAAAGAGGGAGAAAAACCCAAATTAAAACTTGAAGAATGTGACAGCAAACAGAAACAAAATGAGTCACATTAAAGTTGAGAAGAGAAGAGAGGTGAGAAGTGAAGAGAAAATCAGAGGGTGGGGCTCTGTGTTGAAAGCTTCTATTTGAGAATGATTGTTATTTTTCTTTTCCCTTCCAACTTTTGCAGAGGGAATCTCAACTTACTCCACACCCCCCCCCCCCCCCCCCCCCCAAAAAAAAAAAAAAGTTGGAATCAATAGGAAAAAAATGAAAGGAACCACAGCCTTAAGAGAGACAAATATGTCAAAATCATTCATTTCTAACCTCTAGAAATTTTGCTCTTATTGGACATATAAAAGTTGCTAGCTGTTTTTTCTAGGGTGTGGGATTCTACCAACAGTAAATTTCATGTTTTCTTTTTTCTTTTTACATTACATACTATATGGTGGGTGATTTTCCATTATTTTCACCATTTGGATATGGCGGGTCGTAAAGTGAGTTCTAAGATCTATAATTAATATCTATGTGAAGTTAGAAAATCAATGTTTAACATTCAAAGTTGTATAATAGTTTGGAGTTGAGAAGTCTATATTGAGGTGTCAATTATTATAAGTTTTTAAGTAAGGGTTCATCTAATGTTTTTTGCAATTTGAAAAAGTGCACTTACTTTTTGTTTGTTTAACTTTTTGTTGGTTGTAAAGTTCTTTTTCTCTCTTTTATTTGCAAGACTCAATTGAGATATTAACTTGTATTTTGCATGTAACGATAATTATACATGAGACAAAATACTGTTGTTTCTTTGTTTTACCCAAACAACAAAATTACAAAATGATTTCACATATGTGAAATGTTATATGTCAAAAAAGAAACGTCATTATTTAGTTTGAGGTTTTATCTTCTTTTATTTATTTTTTATTATTTTTTTATGGCATCTTATGTCAAATTTGTAGGTTAATTAGGACAATTATCCCCAACAGTGACCAACAAAGTTATGGAGGTTTATGCTTGAAGTGGACAATATCTCAACATTTGTATGTGGTTTGTTTTTCTAATTGTTTAGTCTAATTTTTTTTGCAATAAAAAGAATTTTCTTTAAAATTGATTGTTTTCCTCTTTTGCAATATATATATATATATATGTATATAGAAATAAACCGAATATGTAACTATTGAAACATAGAGTAGGGTAAGGCAAAGGAAGGGACAAAAAAAAGTGGGAAAAGAATAGGTAGCTATCCCATGGCAGAAGAAAAAAAAAACATAAAAGAGAGTTATAATTGACCAACATTTTGGTCTGTGGCTCTATACAATCCGATTGCCTAATTCCTATTTTTATGATTTATAGAAAATTATTTATTTTCTCTTTTAGATATGTGTGAACGTTTGTGAACTCAGTTAATCTCAACTGATAATTCGCGATACTACAACATTTGAGTGCCAAAGAAGTGAGAGAAAATTAATTTCTAGATAGACGACTACCATGAATTGAATTCATGATTTTTTTTGTTATTAATTGAAATGGTCTCTTTTTACCACGAGACTAATTTATGATAGTTTATAAAAGATTATTTCTAAAACCTAATTAAAGGCAAACAAAATTCAAGTAGTTAATTAGTTTTCCTATTTTAAACCATTCTTAAACTTATGCTAATATTCTTAAAATAAAATAATAGAGAGAGAGATAAAAAGTTATAATATCATGTGTATGCACGTGTGTGTGAAAAGGAAAAACGAAAAGCATGATTGTGATAGAAGGATTAGTAGAGAGAGAGAGAGAGAGAGAGAGAGATAAGAGAGAAGAAAAAAAATATGTGACAAAGGGTTGAGGTCGCTACACTAAACACAAGTGAGTGTATGGAATGGATTATGAATATGAAAAGGTGAGATGTTTCAAGAATGGAAATCTATTTCTACCCATTTTGGTAGAACCCATGTGCTTGGAAGGCCTTAAATCCTATTATTTGGCCGCTCCAAACAATTAAGCACAATCAAACTTGATCCAATTAAGCAGTCAAACTTGATCCAAAAAGTAATTTCTTAACCAATTGAGAGAATACATTAACTAGTTGGTGCACTAAGCACATAAGTGCTAACCAATTAGTTTCTCATCCGGGGGATGTTCCGAGAATTGGAATAAAGTAATAAGATTAAAAATATAATCCAAAATCCATATTTGAAATGGGCATTTTGAATGAGTTTTGTAATACTAAACTGATTTGGGAAAGCACGATCCTAATTTTATTCCATCCTCGTTTGTTCATCACGCATTCTAAAACCCATCAAATTCCCGGTATACTTGATTATATATCAACTCTCCTAATTCTTAAGTTTCAACATATTTCACTTTTAACCCATGAGTTGTAAAAAAATTTCTATTTGATTTCTAAATTTAAAAATTCTATGTCGAAGACCATTGAGTTTTGAGTTTTATTTTTGGTCCTTTAGATCTCAATATATTTTACACCTCCCTCCAAATCCTTATGGATGCTCCATTTTTTGTTATCGTAGACGAATAATTACTGAAAATTACTTAAAATTCTAGAGAGCAGATAGAGACAGTTTTTGATGTTTTTGATGTTTTTGATCTTTTACCATGTTTTTCTGGAATGAGAACAAATTATTGAAACACTTCTTTTACCTTAGACAAAACAAAAAACCAAAAATATTAAAATAGTTCTCAAAATCCCTTCACCCCTCTTAAAAAAAGAAGAAGAAGACAAATTTAAGAATTGAACTTTTATTTGTTCATAAACCCATTAACCCATCACTGTGCTGCCCCTCATCGCTGTGATCTTGTTATTAAAAGAAAGAAGAAAAAAGAAAAAGGTTCAACAAAATGAAATATCTTTCACTCATGAAAGGGTCTGAAATTTCGAAGTTCAACAACTTTAAAGGCATGAACTGCCATAAAAAATCCACACAAACTTAATATATACATTTCTTTTTTAAAAAAACCATAAATAAGAAATAGCTATCAAAATCCCTTACACCCATCTAAAAAGTTATTAACCATTTAAAAAGGAAACTGTCCTTTTAGACACAAAATTGAAAGTTAAGACATCTATACAACATGGTTCTAAAGATTGACATATTTCTAAAGACAAACTTAAAAATTGAGTAAATCTGTAGTGTAGTTTACTGCTAAAAGAAACCCATAAACAATAAATAGTTATCAAAATCCCTTACACCCCTTCCTTTCCCCAAAGAAAAATCAAAATTCAAGGACCCTATTAAAACATTTTTGAAGTTCAACGTCCTTTTATAGACACAAAACAGAATTTCAAAATCCGAGGAGAGTAAATTAGTAGTTTACTCCTAAAAGAACCACAATTAAACAATATCTAAAGTTAATTATCAAATTCCCTTTCACGCACTTCCCTTACCAAGAAAAAACAACCACAAACAAGAAACAGGCCAGTCCTTATTAACCCGATATTTGGAAACGTTGATGATTAAGTGGAAATGGGAGTGTGTAGATGTACCTGATATGGAGAAACAGGGCAGAAAAAGGCAGGTAGGCAGATGCAAAAGGAGGGGAAAAAGATCCCAGTGATGAGAGACAGCACTATGTAAGCTCTAGCTTAATGAAGGGATATGGAATCTTTACAATAGGCTGCTGCCTGTCAAGAGAAAAAAAAAATAAGTGAGAAGTCATATCAGTCTATTCTGTCGCAGTACCTATCTTTATGCCAATGCATACAGAAAACTTCAATTATTTATTTATTTGTTTTTCTTTTCAGACTTGTACGTACCTCACGGCTTATGACTCAATTGGCTGCTTGCCTACTTCCTCCAGCAAAAGCTGCCATTGTTTTTTTTTTTTTTTTCTCTCTCTCTGACTGCCTCTAACTTATGAAAGCTTGATAAATACTTAAGCTCCCAGGTAGGAGTAGCTCTAGTCTTGTACCTTCCTTCACATGACCGACAATAATAAAAATGAAAAAGGCTCTCAAATTTCATTGTTGTTCTTAATTTTTCTTGAAGAAAATATTATTTTTACTTATTCTCATTGTCGTCTTTACTATTTTTCTTTTTAATCTTCAAATTTTAGAAAGAATTTGCCCCGACGTTGGTCACTAAACTTGAAATACAAGTCCATGCGATGTGATATAAAAAAATTTATCATGATAATGTTTGGGGCTAGGAATGAAGTGAAGTGGACTATAATAATCCACACTTCATTGAGGGTAAGGATTAGTTTCAGTTGAGGATTAGGATTTAAAATAACTCTCATATCATTACTACTCTTCAACTCTAGAAATATTTGTTTAAGTATTGGAAAGCTCATCAACCAATTTTCTGATCTTCGCTGGTCAATCTCTAATCACCATCTTTGGTGACGGCAGTGACTCCATCAACAAACTTCACCATTACCACTGATCAACCTTGAAAAATTTTAATAATTTTTTTTAAAGTTCAAGCTAATCTCCGATGATCATCATTGGCCAATCTACGACCACCAATGACTCTACCGACAAACTTTCGAAAACTTAACTCTAGCGACCGTCGCCAACTAACCTCCCAATCGCTACCAATCAACCTTAAATTTTTTTTAATGAAAACATTTTTAGGGTTTAGACTAATATCTGGTGATTATTGTCAACCAAGCTCCGACCAATACCAATCAATTTAAATTTTTTAACTAACTCCAGAGACTGTCGTCATCAATCAATTAATTTTTTTTTTTAACAAAAGCATTTCTAATATATATAACAATAAAAAGAAACTTGTATATACAAATGCTTTCAAAACAAAGTTTAACCACATTATGCTTTTGTTCTAAGTTCTTATAAAAAATATTTAAATAAAAAGGAATTTTTTATAACCTTTTTCTAATTCCAAATACATTTAGTTAATTATAATAATATTTTTTAAAACACTTTATTATGCTTTTTTTTGCCTTGCAAAATTATTTATCTACTTGTTAAACTTGTTAATATTCATTTGTACATGAACCATCTAATCAACAAGATTAAATCACATATTAATTTCTACAAAATATATTATAATATAAAATTGTAGAAGAATGCATCTCAACTAGTAATAAACTATTTTGTATAAATTAGTGGAAGGTACATCGAACTATGTTTTCAAAAAATGGTATTTCATGTATGCAAAAATTAATAGTAGAAAAAAATAAACTTGATATGACCCGACTATAAAAATTTACAATTCAAACATAGATTATAATAATCCGCACCACTATTATAATAACCATAAACATAGACTATAATAACACATACTATAATAATAATAAATTTTAATAACTCACTCCGTTAAGATACGCCTTCTTATAAAGAGGAACTTTCTAGAGAAAATTAGAATTTTATTCTCGGAAGAAGCAAGAGTGGTAAACAACGATATGAAATGCACAGTAATATGTATATACAAAATCCAAAGGGGGAAAAAATTAAATTGTTCCATAAAACAAAATCTTGAAACTATTCGGGTAAAATCAAACTCAAGCTTATCCGTTTTGTCTGGGTGTGTATATACCAATAATTCTCATTTCTCATTAACTCCCAAAAAAAATCACTCGTCATTCTAACCGGAAACCAAGCAATGAGGAATAATAAAGCTTTTGTCCTATTTCCAACTTTCAAGTAAAAATAAAAGTTAGAAGTAAACCAAAAAAGGGGGGAAAATAAACAAAAAAAACAGCCATTCTTTTCTTATTTATTAAAAAATACCGTATTCCCTTACACATCAGAACAATCATTGCGCTTATTTATCCCCTCACAGATCCTTGGTTTGAAATATCCCTTTTAGAGACATTCTTGAATCCAAAAACTACAAAACTATTGGATACTAGGTAATAACTTATTATAGGCTCAATTCATGGTGGTCATTCATCTAAGATTAAATATCCCGTGAGTTTCCTAACACTAGAGATTAGTCAAGGTGTGTAAGCTGTCCTAACACTCACTGATAAAGTTATGGAACAAACTAGCTGTCTTTCAAAAACTTATAACAAAAAACCATTTTGTTTAATAAAAGCCTCTTGTCAATAAGGGCCAAGGCCAAAACAGACTTCCCTCTTTTTTATACTCAGAAAATAATATTATTTTAGCAACTAGGCTCAATAATCTTCTACCAAGAATGGAGAGAGAGTTACCTGTCTTGATCGAGAAGCAGGCAGATAAGCTTTTAGCAATGCAGGGCCCTCACGTCAATCCACCAGCGCAAAGAGAGTAATGATAATGCATGCATGACCCAACATTGCAACATTCTGCGAGTAATATATGACAGTGCCGGGAGCCCATTTTTGTGTCATATATATGAAGAATACAATCATGCTAACCATCATTACACCCTGTAAGTTGTATTGTCACCAACCTGAAAAGAAGAAAATAAAGTGATGGAGGAGAGTAAAGCGATGAAGCAACAGCCCAAGAAAAACTTGTGGAAACCAGAAGAAGATTTCATCCTCAGAAGCTACGTGGAAACTCATGGTGAAGGGAATTGGGCGACTGTCTCCCAGGAATCAGGTAAAAGAAATCGACTCCAAAACTATAGATTAACTGAATATAAAAGGTGCATGCAATAGTAATACTATATCGGCTACAATTCATCGTTCCCAGAACCCTATAGAACACAGTGGGACAAAGATGAACGAATTTTTTAAAAAATAGTTCACACATATCAGGAATTGTAGGGTTCACATCTCTGTGTGTGTGTGTGTGGGCGTCCCTCCCCATCTCTCAGGTTTGATGCGAGGAGCAAAAAGCTGCAGGCTGAGATGGAAGAATTACCTCCGACCTAATATAAAACGTGGGGGAATGTCCAAAGAGGAAGAGGATTTAATAATCCGTATGCATAAACTTTTAGGCAACAGGTCAGTTTGTATAGCATTAACCTCTACAAAGCTTAATCGTTACTTACAGTAAAGAGAGCAAACTTGCTGAATGTTTGGTTTCAACTCTGTTACTTCTTCCATCAGATGGTCATTGATTGCTGGTCGGCTTCCGGGTCGAACTGATAATGAGGTGAAGAACTACTGGAATACCCATTTAAACAAGAATGGTCTGCAAGATAAAAGAAAAGCAAATAACTCGAACAGCTGTAAGAAAAATGATGACAACAACAGCGACGATGGGAATAATAAGAAGCAGAAGAAAGTTATCAATCAGACTTGTTATCCTCAACCGCCATTATACAGAGACAACGGGGCAGATTTGGCTCATGATATACAGAGAAGGAACCAGGAAGAGAACAGAGAAAAGCAAAATCCTTCGAATATGGATGACATAACAAGTTCTCATTATAATATAAATTCACCAATGATACCTGCAAATAACACGACGTTTAATTTTGACGACGAGCCTTACTTTGACCACCTTGATCCCTTCTTCCTGTTCGAAGCATTTGGATGCAGTAGTGTTGATGCATCACTGGATAACATGTAACTTGTGATTCATTAGGTTTTGAGAAACTCCACGCTCAGGTAGGCTTCTATTGTCAAAATCCTTATTCTTTTCCACCCATTAAGATGGAAAAATTGCACCGGCTCTGTTTAACATTCAGAACCGAAGCTTCAAATTCCATGCGACCTTTTCCTGTACCTTTTGAGCAACTTCACACATCGTTATCTAGCAATCAAAACTGCACTTTCAAAAAACATCTTGGAATCTACCAAATTTTACAGCGCGGAAGCTGAACATGGCTATTATATTCTAGATATCATTATTTCTATTATATGTATTAAGAAAATAAATAAATAGCGGTACATGTTGGAGAACACAGAAAGACTTATCCAGTTTAAGTGCAATGCTTTGGTGCATTTCCTTGTGGAAGTTGACTGAACAAGAATATGAAAGCCTTTCCATTAGATATCATTGAACATTCATATAATATGATGGATTGATACCATGGAAAATCTAAAAAATCCACACTTTCCTACCAAAATTAAGTTACTTAACAGATATTCAATTCTCTATGTTCCAATGTATTGGACCAACAGGGCTTGTTTATCAACAAGGAATAGAACGAATATTACAAGACTTCATCATGCTGAATGTAATATGAACCATCATCCAGTGGCAATGAAGGAGGGGTTCCAGGAGGGATGTTAGCAGCCCCATTCTCTCCAGCACACACACATAAAGCCTCCGCATCCCTGATGGCAGCGTCAAGGTCAATGTGACCACTTAACTCATTGATAAACTTCAAGAGTGTGTCGAAGTCCATCTGCTCCCCCATTATCTTGTTACGATAGCGCTTCAAGACTGCAACACAAATGTACAGATGCAGGTGTTCGGATGGATAATGAGTCCACAATACCTCCCATAGGTGCATGACCTTTTCGTATTCAAATTCTCTGTCCATGAATAAAGAGCATATTAGCAAGATAATTAAGAGAACAAATGCATGATAAACTAATTCTCTATCGAAAGTTGTGCCATAAAATGAGAAATATAACTCTATTAATGGTGATATAAAATCAGCACACGGTGCAACTCAAAAGAAATTTTAGAAGATGAAGTTAGTCTATGATACAAAGTGGTGAGACTAGGCCTTCATTGGAGGGAAGGCAGCTAAGTTACTAGCAGAGAATTGGGAACATGATATTCAGTTAAATTCAATAAATTAAATATCTTTTAGATGCTGATGTTCATGAGTAGTTAAATCAAATAAGAATTAGGCCCTATCTGTTTCCAATCTATGAATTGCCTATAGAATGCTGCCAACCCATGGATACTTTATAGTTAACTCTTTAGGGTTCTGGAGATAATCTCCTCTTATTACTAGTATCATTGTGCTCTTTGGGCAAATATTTTCAAACTCTTCAAAAGAAGATATAGAGAACAGGGTAAAAATTTCTGTACCTGTCCACATTTTCTAAGTACTAGTGGGACGATCTTCTAACCAAACAATCACAACAAATACCATAGCAATGTAAATTGTAACTATTATCCTTCCTAAGTTTTGTAAATGTTGAATTGCCTATGGCATCCGACTAGCTTAGTTAAACATCCATCTAAATAGCATCATATTCATTGATACTTGGTAGTAAGGGCGGACATATGTTGTTTAATGTGAATTGATTACTCCTTTACTCACTCCAACTTACGTAGTCCTTCCTTCTCACAAAGTAGAATGCTCGAGAATCAGCCCATTTTTTCTCACTCCACACAATGGCAGCAGCTATGTATGTCACGTCTACTAACATGCTAATTTCCCGTCCGCTCACTTTGGGCAGGGTAATATATTATAGCATTTAACTCGTAAAATTGTTGAATAAATTCAATCACAAGGTGTTTTCCTTGCTTGCATGTATTTCTATATTCATGCGAAAGTCAATAAAACTTCAAAGCCAGTCAACAATCTTTTAGCATTCATATATTACGTGCAGAACCTTCCCTGCACAATATTTAGCCAGTCAACATCTTGTAGTTTTGAAACTTTGAAGACTCAAATTTCTTCCCTTTATGCCCACTGCCAGTATAATATGCATTACACACTACACGAACCAAAACTTTCTGTTTTGGACTGATCGGAGTATTGTATCTTACTTTCTAAAGCACATTTCTTAATCCCTTTGCCCAGAGACTCATAATTTAAACAGATATTAATAGCAATCAATTAACAAACGAAAGGATAGTGTAGAAAAACTGTAGAATATTGGGTAAATATAAATATAACCAATATTCCAGTCTTAAAAGAAAAAAAATATGCAAAATACAGATGACATGAGCCTGACCTTTTGAACTGTATGAGAACCCAACGGAAGCAAAAGAAATAATTCAAGCAATCATGCTGGCTGAAGTAGTTGTGCAATGGGGTATCTAACAACTCTACCAGCTGCCAAAGACGTAGCAGAAGAAAATTAGGAAGGAAAATCATACCATATAAACGTACCATTGCATCATAAAATCAATATATTTAGAAAGAAATGTAAGCTTTCCTATTAAATAAAATTAGATATTCATAAATAAAAATTTAAAAATTAATTATAAAAGATAATGTATTTAAAAATTAATGAACAATGAATAAATCAAGTATGGCAGCTTTTTTCACAAAATGATTTGTTGATGCAATTAGATAAAAAGAAAAGATTCCTATGCTCTTCTATTCCATTGACAACAAGACAGCCAAATATTGAAAGAAATTGAGCAAATAAACATCTCAAAAGGTCAAAATGACTAACAACTTAATGTATTGAAGAAACCAAGAAAGCTCCAATAAAATCATGAAAGTAATGAAAGGGAGACTCAGATAAGCAAAGGAAGTCTCAAAAAGAAGATTACAGAAAGCTCTTTCAACTGGCATGTTTTGCATCATATCTTAGGGATTCCTTGGTTCGGGCTGAAGAAGCAATGCCACAAACACTTGACAACGTATAGTAACAAAAGGAGGGGATCATAAAATACAAGGGCTATACATTAGTTAGGTTGATAAGCTAGCCCTTTAATAATAATGTTCTACTCGTAAAAACTAGGCAGATTTATTAATAAATTTCACTTTATTGTTTTTCTCCATATATGGTATTCAGGGCCAGCTTTAAGAGACAGCCGGAAAAAAACAACCACGTTCAGAAGTGATAAGTTCAAACAAGATGTTGTTGTAAGCTCAGGAATCTCTTGGAACAATTCAAATAAATATAATAGAGGTTCAACAAATGATGGATACCAATGGGAAGAAAGTTCAATCAACTAGTTCTATATCTTTCTGATATGCACGGTCAAAGAAAACAAACAAAGATGCAAGAGGGCTAAGCACCTTTCTTGATACATAAAAAATGATGGGATGGAGATAAAGATTCAAAAGATTTTCCGATAGGCAGCAAAAATTATTAACTTAGGTTTCAGTTTGTGGAGAAAACAAGAAAATCCCTTCCCCAAAGTCATTGTCACACAGAGCTCCAACCTGCCCATCAAAACAGCATTGGGAACAGAGGATCTTTCTTTACTGGCAGCAAATACAGTTCTTATACGTTTCTCCATTAAAACCGATTGTCAACAGTAACTGTTTACTTAAAATTTAAATGATAAAATAAATATCAAGCAACCTATTGCACAATAATTTATCTAACCACTATAAATATAGATATCGTGAATCCAATTTGTATGTGCATGCAACGAAATACAAGGGAGGTGGGAACCTTGGAAATTGCAAAAAGTTGGCAATGCATCCCAGTCTGGTCACGATTGAAGTTTGGTCCAAGGCGTTCCATTAGAGCAACAAAACACCAAAATGACTCTGACTCATCGCCCATTACAAACAATATAGGTGAAAGGAAATCACTCATACCCTGTAAGTTATGACAGTAAAATCATCAAGAGTTAGTAGAGCAACAAAACACCAAAATGAATCTGACTCATCACCCATTACAGACAACATCGGTGAAAGGAAATCAGTCATACCCTGTAAATTATCACAGTAAAACCATCAAGAGTTAAATGTAGTTTAACCAATGTGATTTGACTCGCATAATTCGCCAAAGCAATTTTAGTGCATCAAAAAAGGTGTAAAAGAGGGGGGGAAAAAACTAAAGTGTAGCTTACATCTATTGGCATATCAAAAAATTGAATTAAAAAAACTATGAACATGGCCATAAATTAAAACACACACACACACACAACTTTCATGCATTACAATTTGATGATGATCATTAAATGCACAACAAAAGTAAGTCTTAGTTGGCAATTAACCAGGATAAACTGTTTGGAAGATACCATGGTTGTATAGGACCATTTAGAAAGTCTGATTGAACCTTTTTTTTTCTTCTTTTTTATTATTAAGAAACACTTAAATCGATGAATGAAATATCCAAATAGTAACAAAAGGGGAACCTGATAAGGAGAATAACCAAAAACCAACAATAAAAACAACATTGGTCAATTTGATGAAATTTTAACTTTTTTCAGAATTCTCCGAACTAGGCCCTCATGGAATAGTCTTATTCTCCTATGCTCGTATATTTACAGACATTGTAAATATATATATGTTTATATCAAAATAACAATTTTGGTTGAGAAAAAATGAAAGAATACACAAACATACAAAAAACCAAGCCTACAAAAAGAGGAAACTCCCTTTACAAGAAGGAACTCCAATTATACGAAATAACACCTATAGAATAATTAAATAGAAGATAGAATTTAGAAAGCACCTAAAACTTCGAACATCCTAGTTATATCCTTGCTGACATATAGAATTCATATCTAGATCAAACGACTTCATATGTAGATATAATACTGTTAGGTGGCAGCATACATTACAAAAACTTCAGGTAACCCTTAACTGGCGATTAATTTCAAATGAGGTGTACACTCTTTCTGAGCCACTAGTATTTGGTTGATGAAAAAGGTAAGATCAAGTATAAGTAATATTCTTTGATGCCTGAACTATAACTATTAGGCATAGGAAAAATGAAATACCTGACAATATCCAAGATCGAAGTTATAAAATGAGTAGGTCAACAAAATATCGTGAAGAAGCTTCACATTAGGGTTTTCATCCCCATCAAAGAAAGAAAGTGATCGGTCTGTCCTCACCTTAGGAAAACATTAGGATAAACTATTTAGAAATGGAAAAAAAAATCAAATTTATTTAATAACCAACTAAAGAAAACAAAGTATTTCCTTTCAATACACCTACCACATCTTTCTCAATAAGGCCTTTTCTTTCTTTAAATTTGGTAAATCTTTTTGCCTGCTCTGGGGATATACTCTGCAAAAAAAAAAAAAAAAACCATAGTACGTAGATAAGCTTCACTAAGTGGGTTGTGGAAAAATGGATTACTTCATTATTTACAAAGTTTTACCTCAAATAAATTTATCAAGAGAACCTATAGATAATTCCGTGGAACAAAGGTTCCACAACATAAAAGTTCGAAAAAGATTCACTTATATTTTTTGATAGATGGACTACTCACTAGGCTGTCTTGAATGAAGTATACAGTACAGACTTTTTTTTTCTCCATAATCTCTATTGATGGGTTATGAAATACCTTTTTTTGGATAATTGAGACAGATTTCATTTCAAAATATTAAAGGATGTAAGGCATCCCCTTCAATCCAATAAAAATGGGGTCTGTTAACAAAAGTCCCGAATCCAAATTGATTGTAAAATAAGTAAGCAATCACTTTTCATTGGTTGGATAAAAAGAGATTAGTGCTCAAAAGTACAAGAAATCCAAAAAAGGATACAAAACCATAATAGAAAAATAAATTAAAACAAAGAAACATAAAAGAATAATGAGAGCAACACAAAAGCATTTTCAGTTGGGACAAATATTGTAGGCTCTTATTAGGACATCATGTGATGTAGGAAGATTTTTTTTTTTTTTTTTTTTTGGTTCCTTTTTGTTTACTTTATTAATTAGTTGCATTGTTAATTTTAGTTAATTCCTAGCTAAGTAGTATTTAGAATTTAGTTATGATCTTATTCTTCATCAAGTCTATCTATAGCCACTTTTAGGCAGTAATTGAGAGCCACTACTTTCGACCAAGCGAACACTTAGGATCGGCTCGCATGGAGGATGTTGTCAATAGTGGCCCATTTTGTTGTGTTTTCTAATAGGAGGAAGACTCGAATCAAGTTCTTTGAAGATATGAATTCATGGATTTCGTTTAGAGACTCTTCTTCCAGAAGTTCAGTTTGTTGCTTGCTTGTCATAGGGCACCAGAGATTTTTTTTTTTTGTTTTTTTTATTTATTTTTTTTTTTTGGGAAAGGGCACCAGACATATGATCGGGAGTTCCTCCTCCATCAGCCTTTCAATGAGAAAGGTCATTGTTTATGGTTGGTAAGGGTGCATGCTAACATGCTGAATCTTTAAGGGAAAAGGAACAATAGAGTGCTGGATAGAGCCCCCAATTGAAGTTTGGACCCTTATTAGCTTTCATGTTTCTCTTTAGCCATCGACTTCAAAGTTTTTCTGTAGCTATTCTAAAGGTTTTATTTTGCTTGATTAATCTCCTTTTCTTTCGTGGGGTTTCTTTTTTCTTCAAGAAGAGTTAATTATTCAAATTCTTCAGCTAAAAATTATTTTTGGGCATAAAAAGCTAACTTTTATAATCTCTACCATCTAAACTATAAAGTCACGTGGTGATAAAACTCATGTAGCCTTCTAGCTTCTGCAGTAAACTAAAAAAAATTGTAGAAGAGGGTTTATGATAAACCTGCCACTGGTTCTTTATTGTCAAATACTCGGATCTTTTGATGGATTGAAGATATTCCCTCTCAGCATATGTGGAATCATAAGCATGGAACCCCAACAAGAAAGCCCATACCTAGATTTTATTCATATTGTTGACATGAAACATAACTTCATTTAGAAAATAATAATAGTATTAAAAGAAAAGAGAACTTAGGAACAAAAATCTATGGAAGACCATGAAGTCCTTCAAACAGTTAATCATAAACCAAGTTCAATTTGTACTATTGTAATTAGAAGAAAAGAGAATATATAAATTGTACACAGTACTTCACTTCACTAGCTCTATCGAAGACCTACCTCTTTTCGTAGATTATGCTCTACTCCCCCATAAAAGATTCTCTTTCTCAAAGATGTTGAATCCAGAACTCGTCCCTCAGCATCCAAGAAAGTGGCCCACTAAAAATAAAAGAGGCAGTGTGGTCAAACATATATCCTGTTGCAAGTACATGAATGCGATGTAATTGATTTTGTATATATGTGTGCTTAAAGTATTCCATGAAAAAGCCAAATCATCCAAGGACAATCTTGGAGGCCACTATTCTCAACGCTTTCTTATGGCGTAAAAGTTACAAGCCATTAAGAGGCATAGTTTCTCTTCTCTACAAAAGAGAATTTAGGCCTAGTGATATTGACAAACAACAAGACCACAATGATGTTAATTGTATTACTATATCATTCTTTAACAAAAAAATAATAATAATAAAGAAAGCATGAAATATGTATTTACCTCTTCAGATCCGAGAGGTGGTTGTCGTGGCTTTCCCCACACTAAGGTCAATTTATCAAACTGCCAAAGATGCAAAAAGTGCATGATTTGAGATAAGTTTTACCATGAAGTAAAGGAAAAAGAGAAAAGTAAAAATGAAATTACAGTTGAAATTACAGATGTAATCACCTGAATAGGATCCTGTACAACAGGACTATCATCTGTAACTTTTTCTAAACCATTGGATGATGTCTGATGGGAATCAAGAGAAGATTGATTTTGTATTCTCATCTCTGCCACACTAAAACCATTATTATGATTTTCACGGAATAATTGTGAAGTTGTTTCTCGTGCAAATTTGGTGACAAGAGAAAACTTTTCCAGAATTTGAATTGGGAGGTCACGTGCTGGATCATGAGCCTTATGCCTTTGTTTCCCACCGTACCGAGAAATTTTCGATCTTTCTTCATGAGAATCTTCACCAGCCCTCCTTTCCAAATTTGATGGAGACACATCAAAGGAAGCAGATGAAACAGCACTGGCTATCGAACCAGACCTTGGCAGCTCCAAAGAAGATAAAGTTCTCTACATATGAAAATAAAGTGGATCAGTATCCTTGGATGATATGACAGTAGTAAAGCAATAATACGAGAAAGAAGACGCCGCTAAAGGTTGAAAATCTGATGAGAACCAAAAGATTGACCTAAAGAAACAATAGTTGGAAATTGTCAATAAATGAGAAGGGTAACAAGTACCTGAAGAGGATTCTGAAAATCGTTCACAAGAAATGTATTTGCATCTTCTTCAGACCTAAATATGTGCTGAAAATTAGAAAACTTGCAAATAGGATCCGACTAAGATTATAAATTTAATCTAATCATAAAAAGAAGCCCAAAATGAAAACAAAGGTGGGAGAGATTATAACTAAATGGCATATGGAAGAAAAAATTACAACTCCAGTCACCAAAAAAGAAAAACAAAAAGAAGCATACAACCACAAATTCCTCAAGATAAATCCCACGAATGAAACCGACTGCCGAGGACAACATAACAAAGGAAAAACCAAAAAAAAAAAAAAAAAAAAAAAAAACCAGCAGAGAACAGTAACAGAAAACGAAGAACGGCTGAAGAATCAAAGGCTTTTAACTGAAAAACAAAGCCAGAACCTTCTGACTGCAACAGACAAAACAGAACCATGTTACCACAACCATCAACAACTTGCCAACCTTTCAAACTTTCCTCCTGGCACCAACATATAAGATCCTCTATCTTCAACGAGTGAAGGTTGAGAAAAGACTATAAAAAGCTTAAAAGCCAACAACTGTGGTCATCTACAAGCACCCTACTCAAAAGAGTAAAAACACACACACGCCAATTAGCATATGTGCATATGTTATCTATTGTATGAAATCTTGGATACCTAGTTCTTCTTTAATCTTGTTGTGACCTTTTTTTCTTTTTTTGTTAATACAATGCTAATTATTTAAAAACAAGCACCAATATGCATACATTCATAGATTATGAATTGTATGAACTTTTAGATTTAGCTTCATAGGTGCCATGTTCATGGGGGCCCCGAAGCTCTTTTATTGTTTAAATGGGGTTGGAGATTCGTATGGGAACCCAAAGCTTTTTGGTGTAAGTTATTAAAAGTATCCGTAGTTCCAACACTCGTGGTTGGCATTCTTCTGGAACCTTTGGCCTGAGTTTGAGAATTCCTTGGACTAATATATCCAACACTTGGCTGAAAGCCTGAAAGTGTCTACAGCTGCTTTCAAGTTGGGAAATGGAAGACAAATCAGACCTCGGCTGGATATTTGTGTTATGAATCTTTCCTTCGGAGCATTTTTTCCTTAGTTGTAGGAGTTACTTTATTACCCAATAGTGGTTCTGACTTTGAACATTGGGATGAAATATTAATTTTTGGCATATTGCTTTCAGAAGGCTTCTAAAGACTCAAGGTGATTTTCTGATTTTCTGCAACTATTGTGTAGTTTGAACTCCTTACAACCTTGTTCTTCTCAAGATTCAAGGTGCTGGGTGTTACCTCCCCCCAGATTCTTCACGGTTAATTCTCTATATAAGCATCTAATGGTGGCCTCCCATTATCTAAAATTGTTTATCAAGCACTTTGGAAGTCCAGAAGTCCAAAGGAATTAATGTTTTCATTTGGACTATGCTACTCTTCTCTCTTAATTGTGCTGCCACCTTACAACATAAATAGCAACAACACTGTCTCTTTCCCTCAATGTGCCCTCAATGTTTGGCTCAAAGTGAAGACTTGCAACATTTGTTCTTTAAGTGTAGCATTTCTAAATCAGCCTGGGAGGAATTTTTCTCTTTTTTCAGTGAATATTTGCTTTGTCTTTTCCAACTAACATTTTTCAGCACTTGGTGGCCCCTCTTTTGGCAAATACTTGTCAAATAATATGGTCTAATGCAGTGAAACCTCTCCTGTCTAAAATATGGTTAGAAAGAAACCAACAGGTTTTTCATGATAAAAAACCCTTTCTTGATCTTTTCGTGCGGATTCGGCTCATCTACTTGAATCCTCGTGATGTTCTCGCTCCAAGGCTTTCTCTAATTATTCTATTTAAAACATTTGTTTGAATTGGAATGCTTTCATCTACTATGCTTAATTTAGTTTATATCTTTTAGTTGAACATTCATTCTCAGTTTCTATAATATTGTATTTTGAGCATTACACTCTTTTCATTATATCAATGAAAGGTTTTGTTTCCTTTTCAAAAAGTAAAAAATAAGAAGAAGAAGAAAAAATAAAAAGATGTTGCGTTAAGAGGATGTGGATGGGGCATTCTTTTTAAAAGGAAAAATTGAAAGAAAGAAATTATACAAATGACAAGAACAAACCTCACAAGAAAAACATGTTGCTTTACAGTAGCAAGAAACTCCCGAACTCCTCCATTATAAAAATAAAGAGATGGAAATGCAAGTCCTGCAAATCATTCCAACCTTGAGCAGATAGAATTGTACCGTGACAATAGAATTGGGACACAAAAGATGAAATGTCATTAACAATTAGGTGTAACATGTAAGAGTAACAACAATATTCATTATTTCATTCACTGAATAACAACATTCAAAACTGCAGCATAAGCAAACTTTATGAATATTTCTAACAAAGCCAATTAAAGAAAAATAAAGAACTCCATCAACAGAACGATGCTATTATGAAATAGATCGAATAATACTTCAAAAACAATAAGCCTTTTTGGTTGTCCACGTAAAAACCATTGTCATGGCTATTTATTTTGAAATGGTTATATGAGTCTAAGAATTCCATTGATGAATGAAATTCACAAAAAAGCAAGAAAAGAACTTACAAAAATACATAGTGGATTACAAAACATTCTGTCACATAGCTATAGGGTTGCCCCCAAAGAACGTGAATTTTTTCCCTTGTGAACTCAATCTCAGTTGCAATAATAAAATTGTTCTCAGACGTGCATAACAATGTATCTTTCAATTCTTAATTTGTTCCCCTTTTTTTCTAAAATAAGAAATGCTTCAATGATTTTTTCTACTATATCTTTTCTTCTTCTCCTCTGCAATAAAAGACTTTATTTTCTTCCATTTGAGTCACAAATTGGTAAATGAAGAAACGGAATTGATTGTCAAGTTCAGCAGAATCTTCTAGCTTTTCTTTTTAAAAGGTTATTTTTCTCTAGATAAGTTGAGCATCCATGCCAGAGCTGCTGATCGAATATGTAATATCAAAAACTTCGAAATAATATTTAGGAAAATATAAGCTCACCGAAGCTGATTAAACCTTATAAAGTTCGAAAGAACGACTCTCTGATATCTTTTTATAATAAGAAATAAATAGAAACCGTAGAAACTTGAACAAGTTTACCTTTAAAAGGCATCTGAGTTTAATGCATCAATTACCAATGTTAAGGATACAATTAAACGTACAGACACAGTTCAGGAACAATTTAAATTTATATTCCAGTAAGATTGGTAATTCGACGAGAATATATGAATGAACACCGCACTTAGAAAAAGGAAGGAGAGAAAGAATAAGTTACCTGACGACAATACGATAATAACGTACTGCCAACCAAATGCTGGAGTATGGCGACGGATAGACCTGACTTCGGTGAACGGCACTCCTCTGATGGTGTAAAGATTTCTATCTACATTTAAGAATCACATAATCAAGAAATTGACAGCAAGAAGATAATGCATCATTCCGATTACAATTCCAAAGCCAAACTACCTCTCTCCGATAATTTCGCATTTGAGTTTTGTCCTTTGTAAGGAATCCATGTCTGCACAATTAAATACAAATGAATATGCAAATACAGATTTCATTTCTCTATCAAAATAAACACAGAGTTCCGATCAAACGTGCTTACAATGAACAGACACGATCCTTGCTTGATCAACCTCAATCTTCCACTAATTCTTTCAGACGCAAACTGCGTAGGATGAATTGTCACATTTTCTTTAGAATAAACAACCTCGGCACCTTCAAGTTCGCTCGATGTGCTTCCTCGACCGCTATCGGTCCGCATCATAGTAGTGGAACCCTAAAATTCATGAAAACAAGATCAAGCGGAGAAATGACGCAATTGGATGAATATAATTAATCGATGCAAGATAATTAAGAGACTGTAGCTAAAGAAATTGAAATGCGAAATCAACAACAACAAAAAAAGAAAAAAAAAAAGAACAAAGAAAATCCGACGTACTTGCTGCTGTGAGGCTGCGTAATCGGCATCGTCGGACAAATCGTGAAGGTCGGTTTCTAACATCGCCGTCGGAGAAGCAGTTGCTGTAAGAGCGGCTGCCGATGAGCCTCTTTTTGGCTATTATTTGCTTTTCTTTGTTTCGAGAGTTTTTTTCTTTTTCTTTTTAATTTCTCCCACTTCCTTAGAGGCTAAGGCGTCGTATCGAGGACCGTGTGCAATGTACACAACAAGCTTACAACGGGGAAGTTACGATGGCGGACCCACTTACTTGGGTTTATCTTCGTGTATTCTTTTTTCCTTTCATGACTTCTCCTTCTAACACGTGTCTACTACCATTTTTTTACTACCATGTCATTAAACCACGATTACTAGTAATTATCGTTCCTTATAAATAGACGACAATTTTTATTATACTTTGTAAATATTTTGCTCCATTTAAAATTAAATAAATTATAACAATATATGTGTTCGGATGCATTATTTTAATTTTTTATAAGAAATAGTAAAATCGATAACAAATTATAGAGATGATAAGTAGAAGATGTATGGTAAATTTAGATCAAAAAGGTTTTTGATATTTTTCAACGTACATAGCGTGTGTAGATCATGATATATCAAGATATAATACTATTTGTGTCTATATATTATGATATAAATAGACATACATATAAAGTGTGTAGTTTATCTTGAACGGTCATCCATTGTAGATAGATTGACCCTGATATCTTGCAATATTTTGGTTCATTTTTTATATATATATTTAAAAATAGCCCTTAGGTTATATTATTATAAAGGAAATTTAGTTTGAAACTCTTAAAACGAGCACCACTATATATATATATATATATATATATATATATTATTGAGTAGGGTTTTAAACCCAAAAAAACACGAAATTAAGGAGGAACTTATAATTTAGTATTTTTAGTTGTTATTCGTAAATAACGATAAAAAATTCAAGAGAGAGAATCGTAAAAAATGACAAAATAAACAAACTATTTACACTTTTTACGACAAAATCAAGTATAGCGAGTTTTTGTTTTTTTTTTTTTTTTTTTTTGTCATAAATAGTATGTATTTTCTCTATTATTATTTTTGAAAAACACCAAATTTTTATGCTAAGTTTGTAGATTTGGTCAATCAATTAGTTTTTTTTAAAAAAATGGAAACATAAGTAAAAGCATGTATTTTAAAGTTGTCATTTTCAACTAATCCAAATAAAATATCGGAAAATGAATAAAATATATAAGGTCATACGTATATGTATAAAGTACACCAACACCAATTAAGTCATGTATTATTATATAACTTTAAACAAACGAAGTTAGATAATAAAATAAAATTTTGGATACTTTGCAAAATAAATTATACTAATTAGGTCGGTGACTAACCCGCACATTAATTTAGTGTTCGTAAAAATGGGAAAAATAAAGTTCAACCTATATGCTACGTATGCCCTTCACTATCGATATGCTCGATGACGATGCACTTGATTGATATACTTATCAACCATACGCTCATTTATACTATATATTGATAAAACTTAATTGATGCACTTGATTGATATACTTTATAATGTTATGATTGACTAACATTCTTGATATAATTGATAATGATGTGTTTGACTGACTTGTTTATACCATCGATAAATTTGATTGATACACTTGACTAATACATTGATTGATTTCATAACGGTGCACTCTTTTAGACTAGTGAGCAACTTCAATATTTGGTAAAAGAGACTTGTTTTTAAATGGAATGTCTCATATTTTCCATCAATTCGTAATATCCTTTGAGAGAACAACAAAACTACACATAACTTAGCATATTCAGCCTACTCTCTTAGGTATTCATAAATTTGGAAAAATGTCTTTTATATCATCGTTCTTTCCCTTTTGACAAAGTATCTATCATGGGTGGAGTTTTAATTTTTTTTTTTTTTTTGTAAATTTATTGATTCGTTATGCTATATTTAAAAATGTCCCGAATTATTTTATTATCGTTTTAGATATGGACATGACACTTTTAATTTAAAAACAAATATTTTCTCAAATCTCTCTCTTCTCCCACCTTCAACAATCTTTTCCTTCTCTTTGGAGTATCTCATACCAAGAGGTATTCAATGGAGAAGTTGGGGAATTGGGGGTTAAAAATATATAGTTTGTTGACAATCCATGTTGCAATTAGATCGTAAAGAATTATAATTTTTCGAGTATAATTACTGTGGAGATGGTAAATTGAACCTTTCACCTTTAAGATGAAAAATCATGTCAATTAATAATAGATTGAGCTCGTTTTAGTAGAAAAAGATGAAGATACTTACAAACTTATTTTCGAAAGAAACATTATGTTTATCGTATTTTCTAACTTACATTATTAAAATTGTAAATATTTGTATTATTGTTAAAACTAGTAATAAATAGGATTTTTTAAAAAATAAAAAAAATTGATAAAACATTTACGCTCAACAAAACCACTAAAGACAAATTTCATTAAATTGATTTTTCTATGAAGTGTAATACTTTGTCAAATGTTATATTTTTTAAAATTTCCCTAATAAATATTTTCGATAGAAGCTTTATGATTTAAGATGAATGTAAAATACACCTTCTTATCATAAATGAGAATGAAATATATATGGTAAATAGGGACAAAATTTTCCAAATGTGTTGACAAGTAGGATAATGATTCATTTTAGATTTGTTTCTCATACAAAATATAACAAAATCTATTAAACTCTCTGTAATTCAATTGAATTCTTTTTACAATATTTTTTCGTAAATAGTTTCATTTTTTTATCTATAATAATTTTTGTTATTTATTTAAGCGTAGAAACGTACCTCTTTAAAAATTCAAATTTACATATTATTTAATGGTAGAATGTAATAAGATTTAAATGACTGAGTAGAATAAAGATAAATTACAACTTTAGGTTATAAATTTTTGGTTAGTGAACTTTTATATAAATGTCTATTGTTAGGTTTATAATATTTAACTTTTTGTCTAATATGTTTCTAAAATAATCATTTTTGTAAAACTAATTGATATGTTAGATTTAAAACTAAGTTTTATGTTTGATAAAATTACAAACCATTTTTGTAAATTGAAAAAAAAAGGAATAATCCAAAAAGTTGTTAGATATACAATTAGAAATTCTATTATGATAAAGGACTATGTAGACTTTTATATATATATATATATAGAAAAAAACTATTTAGAAAATTATATCAAATCACATCGATTAAATTAGAAAAGCTAAAATTTGTAGGCTCAACCATTGTGAAGGTTGCAAATTTTTTTAACATAATTAACAACTCTTATTAAACAACGAATCCAACCCAAACATGAAACATCTACGATGTGTTGGTCGAGTCATTTATTTAACTGAATAAGCAATATGTTAATATGTAAAATTTGTATCTATTTATTTTCATATATTAAATTTAAATTAAGAACTCAGATCCAAATTTTCTCCTAATAAATTTTCAATATTAAAAAAAATTATTTTTAGAAGTAGTTTGAGACCCAATTAACAAGAGGTATTTAAAAAAAACAAAAATACTAAAATTATTTACAAAGTATAGTAAATTCTATCGTTTTTTAAATCTAGTTCTCCCAAAAACAACCGTCAATAATAGGTTTATGTCTATTTGAGTTAATTTAGATAAAGCACTAAAACGAACATAAATTTTTCTATTTGTTTGAACCTAAAAATTAAAACCCAACTCGATCAAAATAAGTTGATAAATCAACTATAATAGTCGATTTTTTTTGGATCATTGGATCTTACAGAACATTCCTAATTTATCGGACCAAATTTATAGTTTAAAATATTTAAAAAGAGATATAAAAGGAATACCGAAAAGCAACGAACGAGCGGGTGGGAAAAAGAAAGAAAACAGAGTGAAGACCAATGAAGAAAGATGAGAGCAAAATTGGAAGGAAAATAAATGAAATGCATGCATTCGTCTATTCTTTCTGACTCCACACTCCAAGTTCCACTCTCTCTTTCCCTCTCTCGTCTCTAAAGTCGCCATTTCAGAGTTATTTGAGAGCTTGAAGAAGCCATGGCGTCTGAGAGAAATGAAACCACGACGACGACGACGACGCTGTTGCCAGTGCTTCATAAGGAAGGGGAAGACGACGATCATGGCCGCAAAGCTGGATCCGCCATGACAAGAAGAGGAGCTTATGCCGCCGTTTCTTATATGGCTTCTGCTGGTTCGTCTTTATTTCGCTTTCTCCCTCGTCTATCCATAACCATTTTCTTTTCAAATTTGTTTGTGTAATAGCACGATAGTTTCTAGTAATTTTGAAATGGTTAGAATCTCGTTAGTCACGTTTAAACACGTTTGGATTACTTAAATTTAATTCAACCTTTAATTTTAGCTTCTTAAATGCAGTTTTTGCAGTATTAAATTGATTTTGAATGATTAAAAGCATCTCAAGATTGATTTTAACCATTTTAAATTAAACATACCATAAGTTTTTTTGATATAATTAAATTCATCTGTTTTCTTAAGACGTCTTATTTGAGTTTATCATTTTTGAGCTCTAATACAATATTAGATAAATTTCAAGTTTTATTTCAAAATCAATCGATAACAAGTGTAGTAATTAATATATCTTATAAATATGGTGAGGTCTCCCACCTTTTAGGTGGGATCTGATTAATAATTTGAATTGTGTTAATGTCATATTTTCTTTAATCTGTATTGATAATTAAATTTATTAACCGGTCAGCTTAAATTTTAGATTAAATTATACAAAATCTTGACGTACAAACTCTTTAGAATTTAAACAAAAATTGAGATATGAAAGGATGAATTAAATGAAATAGAATAAAAATTGGAATCACACATCGTCTTAGGTTATCGCTACACAGTCGTAGGTCTCAATATCAGTTGAAGGGTGATATTACAAATTCATAGGATATTTTTTAAACAAAAGAGAAGTCAAAAGATATTTGTTATAATTTAGCCAAAAATTTAACGGTTAAAGTTATGAGTTTGTGTGAGAGAACACCCAATTATTTGAGATTATCTTCATATAGTTTTGAACAAGACTTCTGAGTGGTAAAAGACTTTTCTAAGTGCCTATAGAGGTCTAGAGAATAAAGTAGTGTATAAAGTACTTGTAGACTCACTATATGAATAATGTGATGGGACGATAGAGAGAGCGCGAGGCAGAAAGTGGTGGGTCTTGGGAAGATGAAACCACTTTTTAGTGGAATACCAATGTGATAAAAAATCTCTGATGTTAGTGAAAATGACAAGCTTCAATAGTGGTGGAGACTGCCTACCACACTTAGAAAAAAGTTGAAAGTTTACTCTTACCTATTGAGGACTTTCGTCACTATGTGACTTAACAGTTTTGTGTTGTCTTGTTATATATACAAGATAAAAGTTTTACAACATAAAAGCAATCCAGGGGTTATAGGAGTATTCAAAGTTTGGTTTTGGATATATATCAAATGGAACCAAACCACAAGTATTTGGTTTGGTTCGGTTTTAAAATTTGAATTTTCGGTTTGGTTTGGTTTATTGATTTTAGCCTTCATGCAAAGTCATCTAATGGTAGGTACGAGGCAGTCTCTCATTGAATAATTTATTTTGAATTAGTTTTTGGTTAAATTACAAGTTTACTTTATGAATTTTCATGGTTTGTATCTAAAAGTTCCCGGAATTACTTTGAAAAATGCCTGATAATTCTCATTTAATTATTGTGGTATTATGTTGTCATCTCTCCTGCAGTTCTGTTGCTAATGTTCAACAAAGCAGCTCTTTCTTCTTACAAATTTCCATGTGCCAATGTCATCACTCTTTTCCAGGTAAAGTATGTGCTGAATTGTTTTAATGCAATGCGTTATATTTCCTCTTAGTTTTGATACACCATAGTTTTGGTGTAATTGTGGATTGAACTAATTCAAACCGTAAGTTTAATACTACAAGTCTATGCTAATTGAGCTATATGCTCAACTTGACGTGTAATTATCATTTATGCGATTCATATAATATTTGTATTTTGGTGATGAAAACACGATTGCAATTTAAATCTTCTACTTAAGGAATGTTTAGGGTAGTAGGCCTCCTTTCTGTCCTTTTTTCTAGGGAGAAGAGATGTTCAAGTTTGGGTTCCTAATCCGTTTGAGGGCTTTCCATGTTGTTATTCAAAGCTTAGTTTTTTCTCCTCTCCTTGAAAGGTGAAAATTTCTTATAAAAAGGTGAAATTCTTTGCTTTACAAGTCTTATATGGTTGGAGGTGTACGCCTAATATCGTCTTCATCAACGAGTTGGACTCTATGAGTTTCGTTCCTAATCTCGGACCCTAGCTAGGGTTCACATTTTCATCATTTTCTATATTCTTCTCATACACTTGGATAGCTATTGCACACAATTAATTGGTTTTGATCATCTTCAGATTATATGTTCATCCACACTTCTCTATGCATTGAGGCATTGGAAGATCATCTCTTTCACAATGGGTGAATCTCAAAGCATCAGTTCTTCTGGAAAGTCGATAATTCTTGTACCTTATAAGACTTTGGTTCAAACACTTCCCCTGGCCATATCATATTTGCTTTACATGGTAATGTACCTTATGGTAACAATAACAACAATTTCCAACTTTATTTACTTCAACCAACCGTTGTCGCGTTTTTCCTTTCCTAATAAGCCATGTTTCTGAATGATTCTAAAATAATGGTTAAATTCTTTTTGTCATTTTCAACTTGTTCTGGAAAATATTTTTATTAATTCAAATCCAATTTTAATAATATGAAAAATGCAGAAAAGTGACTTTAACAATTTCAAATCAGTCACGAACATACAGTAAACTAACGACTTCTTGATGATTTAAGCTTGTGACTATGGAATCGGTTCGTGGGATCAATGTTCCAATGTATACAACACTGAGGAGAACTACTGTAGTATTTACAATGATTGCTGAGTATTTGTTGACAGGCCAGACTCATTCACTTTTTGTTGTTGGCAGGTAGATTTCTCTTAAGCATTTTAAAATGAACCTATTAAGCATTTTAAAATGAAGAAACCCCTTAGACACAACGATAGGCTTAGTTTATAATTTAGCCTTTAAATTTTTATTTCAATCTACAAATACTTTAAATGTCAGACTTAGTACTATGGTTTATTGTTGAGTCTTTGGTATGCTTTTGGTTTTTTATCAGTCCTATTCCATTACTGCAGTTTTCCATATCTCTCAACATAAGTCAATTTTGAGATATATAGAGGTGTTAGGTTACCATTAAATGAGTCAGGTTATTTTTATACTATAGTAGTGAAAAATATTGATTTGTATCTTTAGTAACTATATTGAATTAAATAAGATAGTATCATGACAATGAACTTAAGCTTTTTACATTATTACGTTTTAACTTTTAAGTATGCAATGCTAATTTGTTTCATCAGTGTGGGGATGATTATACTTGGTGCAGTTGTAGCTGGAGCTAGAGATTTATCATTTGACACCTACTCCTATAGTGTGGTCTTCATTGCAAACATATGTACCGCTATATATCTTGCTTCTATTGCCCGTATCGGTAATGATTACTTTCCTTTTTTTGTCGATTCAACATGTGGAAATGGGGATTTGAACACTTAGGTCTCATTAGATAACAACTTCGTTTTTGTTTTTTCTTTTTACCTTTGATTTGTGCTGTTTTTTTCTCTTAATTTTTCTATTACATGATTCTCACCCATCTCGAAAGAAACACTTACCTTCTACTCAAATTCGAAAAACAAGTTTTATTTTTCAAAACTTGGCTTCATCTTAAAAATCATGAGTAGAAACATGACTAAAGATGTAGAGTTTGTTTAAAATGACTTTCTAAGTAAGTATTTAGAAAGTTGTTTTTTATTTCCAAGTCCATAATTTGGATTCACCCTTTGAACTATGTTTATATTAACTCACAAGGGGTTTTCCCAGGGAAATCTAGCGGCCTGAATACCTTTGGCCTCATGTGGTGCAATGGTTAGACCATTTCTATTTATTTAATTTTAAATACTTCTTTCCACAGTGTCTAAATTTTTTGATACTTTTTATTTGAATTTGAATATAAAGATTATTTTCTTATATTTATAGGGTTAATATGTGGACCTCTTTTGCTATTTTGGATAATTCTACGGGGAGACGTCGAGACGACATTAAATTTTCGTTACCTATTTTCCTTTGGCTTTCAGGTATCTTTTCATATTGTATCAGACTCTAGAAAAAGTCTCAACTGCTTAGAATGAAAAGAAAACGGATGAAACATGAGGATGTCTAGGTCAACTTCATCCATGAGACCTTGGACCAAGCCTCGGTCGAGCTTGATCCAAGTTTGGTCCATAGGTTTGATTTGTCTGGTCCTATCTAACCCATTCATTCATTGGATATATAGTATATGAAATCAAGAAAGTAGACTGAGCTAAACTCTAGCCAAATTTTAATTGAATGAGCTGACAATTCTCAGGCTTGTTTTAATTCTTGATTATTTCTCTCTTACTTTTAGTCATGCCTTTGCAGTGTGTGATGCTTCTCTCCTGTATAATGGCTTTCTTGATCAACTACTTTGTATTTCTAAACACAACTCTCAATTCAGCATTGACTCAAACAGTATGTGGTAATTTGAAGGTGAGAACCACTGCTTTAGTTTCTTCATCTCCAACATGAATAATTAGTCTTTTAAATAAGTTCAGTGTCGTTCTCGTGATGATGTTTATAGTTGGGCTGGTTTGAAATGACTTTTCTAAGTGCTTCCAAATATTTCTTTCTAAAACGAAAATATTTTTGTAAACACTTTGGGAAAACAAGTGTTCCAAACAGGCACTAAAAACTACTAGTTTTAGCCCAAATGGTTTGTGATGTGAAGATTTAATTACCACATTAAAGCTATTAATTTCGTTTTCCAATAAGATTGATTTTGAGACTTTATTATTTACCCGTAGGCTTTAAAATTTGTTATATAAAAAAAGTGAAAATCAATATTAATATTAATGAAGTAGAAATGACACTACGTGAGTTATTTATTTATTTATTTTTTAAAAAAGCTTGCTTAATACCGTACTAAAACACTGATCGAACTAAAAGTATGAGCTAATGTGTTATTTTAAAGTGTTTGATGTAATTAAATATAACAGAATTAAGGAGCTTAAACTTTTAGGTTAATCGGTGATTTATTATGGTATTAGAGCCTCATTTGTTCATATTTTTATATTGTCATTTTCTCCTCTAATTAATATTGATTTCTATTTGTTGAAATTTCTACAAATTACCAATAAGCTTTAGCTCTTAAGATCGATCGATGATTTAATATATTACAACAAATTTATTTATATAAACACTTTAACAAGACATTTGTGATTTTGTTTATCTAACTTTTGATAATGGTCTACAATAGGATGTTTTCAGCATTGCAATAGGCTGGTTTCTATTTGGAGGACTTCCCTATGATTTTGTAAGCCAATTAATCTCTTTTAACTTGAAGTCTTTAATAGTTTGATGCAAATTTTTTGTTCTTTATGTTAATTTATCAATCCTTTTTTCTCTTTTTTGCTAGCTTAATGTCGTTGGGCAGTCAATTGGGTTTCTTGGATCTTGCTTCTATGCCTATTGCAAGCTCCATGGGAAATAAGATATATCAAGATATATGTATGGAGCTTCCCCTTCTATGGCTTGGGTGTAACCTCTCTTAATATATATACAAAGAGAAACTAAGTTCAATTATATTATCATTATTGTGTGCTGATCACTTCTACTTGCCTGTCACCTCTCCCAAATTTTCATGCAATCCAAAGTTATTGTGGAAAGGAAGAAAAACTAGAGGAAAAAGTGATAGAATCTCTCATCCATATGTAGAGAACATCGTCAAGTTTTTTTTTTTTTTTTTTTTTTTTTTTTTTTTTTTGTTTATCGTGAATTTTCTCTCTATATAAATAATTTCTATGAAGTTTATGGTATGATCTAGAAAATTTTCAAAATTTCTTAGAACTTAGAATAAAGTTCAAAATGTTTGTTGGGCAGTACTTATTGTTGTATTTATTTTATGCCTTTTTTCCAAGTTCTAACCAACTCTTCCTTTGAGCTTTACATGATTATAATCTTCACACATATATTTGTGTATATATATATAATTTTTTTTCTCTTTTAGTCAAAACTATCTTCAAACATGTCTTTAAATCATATTTAATTAGTGAAAAGCAACGGCTTTACCTTAGTTCACATTTTAATTATGCTAACTAAACTAGGTTTAATTTGACTATTAATAATAACATGATTTGTGGTACGTTGGATAATAGAGGCACACATTTGATTATATATATATATATATATATATATATATATATATATATATATATATATATATTTATTTATTTATTTATTTATTTTGGTATAAAATGAATTAAATGAGATGAAAAGAAATGTAGTTGGGATTGGACAATTTGGTCAAATATTATCATTTGAGTAGGAAATGGGGCAGAACAAAGCATGTTTTCTTACCTTTTTTTTTTATTTGTTTGGAAAAAGGCTAATAAAAAAAGGTCTAATTATTCGGTCATAGGTGGTGGAACATGCATGGGCTCTTTTTCTCTTTCGATAAAAGTTCATCAATAGGTAAACGTTTGAATTGACTTTTTAAGTACAATTTACCGATACAAAAAAAATGTTTATAAATACTTAAAAAATCAATGTAAACGCAAATTAAATATTAACTATCGACTATATTGGTTATTTCGTTAATTGAAACATAAACCCTCCTAATCTTAAAATGTTGATTAATCTCTATTATTGGACAAAATAAAATATATTATATATATGTAAATAATTCTTATTTCTGCATCCTATTGAAAAGAGAGTTATGAAGAAAAGGTTCACAAAAATTAATACAAACCCTATATCTTAGGCTTTTAAGTTTCAAAGTTAGTGTTATCTTAAAGCTTTTTCCTAATTTTTGAGGCCAAAAAGTGTTAAAAAGATTTTTTTTGATAACATGGACTAGATTTTTATCACATGAGACTAGTCAAAGTGTGTATAAATATATATATATATATAAAAAAGACAAATTTTTTTATCAAATATTATTACTTGGTTAAAGTTAGGGTTTAGATTAGGGTTTTGCAAATTGAGGTTTATTTTCACTTTTCTATTTTGTCTTTACATTATTACTTGGTTTTTGTTTATTATATATAAGGTGAGGAATTAAACCTCAAACTTTAAAGTTGAATTTTTAAATTCATTATTTATTTATTTAATTAACAAAAGGCATGAGAGACTATGATTTCGGAGTACTAGTACTGTTACGACATGTCAGAAGTTATTATCTTCTTTGAATTTAAGAAAACGAATATTTTTTCGAAAAAAAAAACTTTTTTATAAAAAGGGTGTTTTGTATTTCTCTAGATCATGTTGTTTTGTTGAATGAGGAGAAGGGGGACATTGACTATAAAGGGGAAAGAGAAGTTGGAGATAAAAAAGAAAAAAAAAGGTATATATGTTGAATTATTATTATAGGCAAAAACCCTATAGGAGAGTGTTCCCTTAGTGCATGGCCAAAGCCTGCCCATCTCATTAATTGCCATGCCCTTTTCTTTCATATATATCCTTCCCTTATTAATTTTTTTTTCCGACTCAACGATATTTCTATGCTTTCATCGACTCGTATCGACACTTTTTATTATATCATACAATAAAATTATGAAAATAAAAAATAAACAACAAAAAATCATTAACGTAAAGATGACTTAAATTTGTTTACGGTTCATAAAAAACCTAAGTTTATTTACTCATTCACATTTATTTTTAAAAATTTTTCGTAAATATCTATTGATATGTACATTTTATTGATGTTTTTGTAGAAGTATAAAACCTTGGTATTTTCATCAACATCAATATTTTAAACCCTAGTTATGTTGTTTTCCTTTTCTTTTCTTTGTGCTATGAAGCTATATATCTTTCTTCTTAAACGGAAAATTGTCTATATACCAACATCAATATTTTAAACCCTAGTTCACGTTATATTATCTGTTATTTATCTACAAATAAATGACATATACATCAGGGTTGATTTTGAGTGATATAGAAGACGCTGATTTTAGTTACATTCTCTTTTTGTATTCTCTAGATGAGAGTGAAAAAAGTTGGAGATTGCTTTTCTAACTTGGGATCGGAAAGAAAATTATTTGATCGATCATATTAATTTTCACCTCGATAGTTTTTTTTAGGAGTTGTAGTTTCTCTCTCCCAATTTTGGAATTTTTCTGTGAATATTCTTGTTTTTTCTAGTTTTGTTTGTTTAATAATCAATAATCAAATTAGCTTAATTATTTTATACTCCTAATTATGAGGAAGGAATCAAAAGATTTGATTTTTCCTTTGGTGTGATTTTAAAAAGAGACAATGATGATTTATTTGAGAGAATAATTGAAGAGCATGCGTGAATATATAAAAGACCTTTAATTATCTAATTGGTTTATTTTCAAAATTTATTCAAGTTGTGACAAAAAAAAAACTAAAATATAATAATAGCCAAACTATATATGATTATTTCACACCTAAACTATTGCATATAATATAATATAATGTATGCCATTTCTATGAGCATTATTTCTAAAGTTCAATTTCTATATATGACCCCATTTCATTTATCTTTGTCGCTAAAATTAAAGAGAAAAAGAAATGTTCCAAAGAGATGAGTTCTTCAAATCATTATTGTTTTCCATACACACAAAAGAACCTTTTTAATGATTTGACAAGCCACCACATTGCAATAACAAGTGTGACTAGAGGGCTATGGCACATTATACAACAACTATTTACGTTTAACATGTTAAAACACCATACATAATGTAACGATAATGATGCGTTATGCGATATGTCGATATTTAATCTATCACCTTATACGTATACATAATACTAATTCATAGGTTCATGTCTAAGGTCAAAATTGTTGTAGTTAAAACAACTTTAAATATGGGTGTTTTTGTGTCCTAGTTTGTTTCATCAAATTCAACCTTGAACGTGTATGTATATATATATACACACATTGTAATTTTCTTCATTAGGGTTTGTTTTATACTAAATTATTAGGTCCCCCATTAACTAAATTGAGTTCAACTCAATGATAACCGACACGATTTTTCATCTTAAAAGCGAGAGATTCGATCTTCGATCTTCATATTCTAACAAAGTTTTGAACGAAAAACTAACCTCAGTATCATTTATATCTTTTAAGACTTTATTAACTATTTCATATATACTAAACATATAATTACTATATATTCTTTAAATTGACATGAGACTATTTCGTCAATATGTATATATATAACACTTTATTATAAAAGTAACATAATTAATATATTTGACTTGTTAACCAAAATTGGTTCCAACACTACAACAATTTCGACTTCATTATTTCGATACAAAAATTCACTAGAAAAAGTCATAAAAACCCCTAGACAACAATGTTATTCTTTCAAATTAAGCTATAAATTAAGAATACTTTATAACATCAAGATAACAAATTAGAAAAGTTGAAATATTTTTGAACAACATGGAAATAAATAATGTAAGAATTAGGGCTATGGGAATAGAATAATAAAATTTAATTAAAAGGGGAATAAAAAGAAAGAAAGGAATGGAGTGTGGAGATAGGGTTTGGTTTAGAGAAGGGCAGGCAAAGGGGTCCCAAAGCTTGCAAGCTTTGAGAACCGAAAAGCTTGACATTTAAAATTAAAAGAATAAATCTTCCTCTGTAACATAATTTCCACTTTCCTTCTGAAGTATTATATAAATGGAAAGAATTTTAGTCTAAGAAAAAAAAAAAGAAAAAAAAGAAGCCATTAGACAATTTGTGTACAAGTTTAAAAGATTACAAAAGAAGCGATGTTGGGGCAGTTCAATCTCAAGGCCGAGTTTTGTTTTCTTCAATTCCTCTCTAAAATTCTGTCTCTTTGATTGAGCCGCGCCAATATCACTTAACTTTCTTTTAATTTCTCCTCTTTTTTTCACTAAGTCGTGTCAATGTATACATATACACTTTCCTTTCTGTCTAACCCTAGGAGAGAGACTGACATGCATGTAGAAATTTCTCTCTTTGGAACTGTTTCATTTATGGAACTCTCTTATGTACATTTGCATGCAAGTTTTTGGGCGAAACTTGCCTCAAAATCTTACACACACACACATATATATATTAGTTCAAGGTTGCAACGTTTTCTCTATTATGTATATATCGACTATGGATATAATTGTCGATCACATTTTGAGTTAGCAACAAACTTTTACGATTAGATGATCTATTTGCACAAACACTAACATAACAAAAGTGTTTTCTTTTTCTCTTTCGAGAAATTATAATATGATGGGATGAAACGATGTGATTGACGGTTCTATATATGTATGAATGTTGTATGTTTTTGCAGAGAAAAGTACTATGACAGAGAAGAATATAAAGGGTAGCTGTTGGTGAAAGATAGCATCATATGATCATAGGTGATAACTTACTGTTGCATCACCTGGCTGGGAGAGAGGAAGAGCATACTGTGTATGAATGTATGAGAGAGATTAAATTCCGAACTTATGTGCAGTCTTGGTTGCATCCATATCTATCACGCGACGACTCATATATATCGTGCAACTTAGAGACACCCGATCAAAATTTGTAATGTGACGAGTTTATGATTAAATTATTTTTATTTTTTTCATACTATGTATAAAAAGTGGGTTGCGTAAATTAGGTGCAACCTAGGATTGTTACGGCCTAATCATTACCATTTTAAATTTAACGATGAAAAAAAAGACAACATGTATGAATCATATTGGATTAGAATGATAAATCATCGTTATGATGATCACACTGTTTAAAATTTGAATTTCTAACATGTTTGAGAGTGATTCTGAAATGGTTAAAATCACTTTTGTCATTTTCAATCATTCGAAAAATGCATATCTTATTGATATAAATAATATATATTTTTAAAAGTTGAAACCTTATAAAAAATTTACAAAATATAACAAAATGGTAGAACCTAAAGACCAGGAAAATTGTTATAGATAAAAAAAAAAAAAACTAATGAATTTTGCTATATTTTGTAAATAGTTTTAGTATTTCGTTATTTTTTAAAATTAGAAAATTATTGTAAACGACAAAAGTGGTTGAAAGTATTCACAAAATACCGTAAGATTTTAAAATCTAAAAATGTTTGATATAATCTAAAATTTTGCTATACTTTAAAAACATTTTTATTATTTTACTTTATTTAAAAATGATTCAATGTAGTATACAATATATCATCCGATGGCCTAAATTTTTTAACTATACAAAATTATTTTTTAAAATTTACGATTGAGTTATTGGAAGTTATTGTATGTCAATTTTTTTAAATGTAAGTACCAAATCAATTGCATTATGCTCATAACCGTTATTATAGTACTAAATGATTATAGTATTTTAGTAATTTTCAAGTAATTTCTTTCAAATCTTTTTATAAAATAAAATATTATTAGCATCTTATAAGAAACTGTTTAACGTACGGAATAAAATGATAGTCACTTTTTTAATGGACGTTCGATTGAGAAAAAGAATGTTCAATAGCGAGAAACAAACATGCATGAATGATTATCAAACAAGTATCTTTCTTGAAAAATGAAAAACCGAAACAATCAAACAAGTCCATACATGTCGAAGGGTGAATCTCCTAAATGTATCAAGACTCTAGCCAAGCCCACATTTCATAATTTTCATGAGAACAAAGTATTCAAACCTTCAATGGCAAATATTTACAATGTCAAAGCGCTCTTTCTAAACAAAAAGAATGACCAAGACAGAATGTCAAAGCGCAGCAACAGAATGAGTTGTTTTCTCCCTTCTCCCCTCTAGAACAGAAAGAAACTTAACAACGTTTATATATGATATAGCAGCAATGTTCACAATTTCATCTACCAAAGAGCCTCTGCCTTAGTGAGATAAATATCTTTAAATGATCAACATGGTTTGACAACTTCATGAAGCTAACTAAAGTTACTAAACAAAGACCTTAGCAAAATAATGCTTATATATTCCTCTCAAAGCAATGAGTCCTAGCACAACTTCCTTCAAGATGTGACTGTTGTCCCTAAAGTAGGAAGTCATCCATCCCTATACTTCCGTAGCTCTTGTTGGAAAGTAACTTCATCTATTATTGTAGAAGGCTTTATTGAGTCTGGAAACAGAATCCAACAAAGACATTATGCATTGCCTAAGGTTGAAGGTACACGAATTACGCTAGTTGAGTTGTTCTCTTGTTTCTTCCTATTTAAGCCAAATTTAAAGCCTTGACTAAATAATTGAATCCTAGAAGTTCGTTCTGTATCAGAGTTTCGATGGAAACAAACAATTGGTAAAAAAAGTTGATATCCAATTGAAGGAAAAAGTTAGAGTTCGAAATTGCAGATGCTAGCCAGCAATATAAAAGATACACAACCACAAGAAGCACAATGACCAATAATTCCAAACTCAGTGAAACCGACATTCTTGAGGCATCACGAGGCTACAAATGATGATCTTAAGATTGCATCTATATGACAAAAGAAAAAACAGCCATACAGTGAAATTCAGAAGTCCCAAATTGATGGTCAGCTTTCTTAGGATAGGATTTGGAAGAAGAAGAAAAGAAGTAGAAGCTTTTATCATGTACCTTTCCCTCTTCCATCTCTTGCTCTCTGGCTGATCTGATGAATTATATATTCCAATACACAAAAAGTCTTAATTGCAGCGGCATACGATTTATCGACGACGATGAACTCCAACATTCAAAGGAGAGGTTCTAATATTTCTTGATTGAGTGTATGTTAACTGGTGCAGTCCATCTGATTTCTTCTTTCGACGACCTTGCTGAGACAAGCGCGAATGATATGCTAGGATGGCAAGGTCGTTAAGGTCTTGTAGAGGAACGAGAACCTTGACAACTTCATCCATGGTAGGACGAGATTTTGGATCTCTACTGATACAGTGAGAAGCAAGTCGAGAGACTTTTTGAACGCCCTGGATGGAGTAGTTAAGCTCCAAACGAGGGTCCACTATATGGTAAAGCTTCCTTTTGTCATCTAAATATGGCCTAGCCCATGACACTAGGTTCTGTTCACCACTTGGACGTTTCTTGTCCATTGATCTCCTTCCTGTTAAGATCTCGAGTAGGACAACGCCAAAGCTATAAACATCACTCTTTGAAGTCAAATGCCCTGAAAATGGTTAAGAGCCAAAGAAGTACAAATTGTTAAACACCAATCTTTCAATACACAACATGTTATAAATACCACTTCGCACAGTGCAGAATAGCTATAAATTGATAATAGCAAGTATATATTCTAAGCTCCAAAAAACTATATACACTCTTCAATTACATTCTTATTTCTCGTCCCTTGTATTTTTGATGAATAAATCGACATTAACTTACGCTCTTTGTTGTTTCATTATTCAATTTCTAATGAGATTTTCTCACCTGTCATTAGATATTCTGGTGCAGCATAGCCATATGTTCCAACTACTCTGGTGGAAACATGTGTTTTGTCTCCTTGAGGCCCAGCCTTTGCCAAACCAAAATCCGAAAGCTTCGCATTGTACTCCTGCAAGAGTTTGTCCTAAGATATGTTATACAGTTCTTCGGAAGACTCGGTATATATGAATACAACAGTATTGGTAAATCACTTACCGTATCAAGCAATATGTTTGATGTTTTGAAATCTCTATATATGACAGGTTCTGGACCATTGTGGAGGAAGGCCAAGCCTTTGGCTGCAGCAAGTGCAATTTTAATCCTGTTTGACCATGGAAGAGGTATAGTCCCTTCAAAAGATTTGAACACCATGAGAAATTTTGCTATGAACAAACATATAAAACATGGTATCGCATCTCTACAACCCCATTTAATAACCATTTTCATTTACGCATTTCTGTTTTTGAAAATCAAACTTATAAGAACTACTTTCATTTGTAAGTCGTCTTCATTTTATTTTTTTTCTGAAATCAACAACTTTCATTAAGAAAAAAAATGAAAGAATGCCGAGGTGACGTAACAAAAAAAACCCTAAAAAAATAAGCTCCCTTGTAAAAAACACAATTACCCTCCCTTACCATCTCATTTCACATATCTTAATTTCTTGTGGGCTCATTTCTTAATCTAATCACTAGAAGAGAAAACAGAAAAAGGAGAAGGAAAAAGAAAAACATAATGATGGTGACAGAGTTTGAAAGGTATGGTTAAATTCCACAATCTTCTCTCAAAAGGTATAACATTTGATAAGATTGTGATAGCTCTCAACCACCATTTGTACAAAAGAAGGCCATACTAACACTAAAGAGGAGTGAACAGGAAAAGAAAAAGAACATGAATGAAATGAAATGAAGAACAAAAGTCTATTTTGTAATTTCTCAAAAGAAAAAGGAAGAAAAAGTAGGTAAAGTAGAAAAAACTATTGTTGTTGTTCCAATAAAAATGTGCAGACAACATCTTCACATGTCATAATTGCTAGCTTAAAAGTGAAATGGCTGGCCTGGAAAGAAAAACAAATCAAAAGTATAGTAAAGCAAAGAGGACAAAAGAAGGATAAAAGAGAAAAAGAAATGAAAAGACTTAGGTAAAGAGCCCAAGAGGATCCCACTTACTTCTGAAAAGATGATTTTCAAGACTACCACGCGTCATAAATTCATATACAAGAAGCCTTTGATCATCTTCAATACAATATCCAATAAGTTTAACAAGATTAGGATGATGAAGCTGTCCAAGAAAACTAACCTCAGCCTGCCATACATTTATACCAATATCAGTTCCTAAATACCGATCCCATCTACATATATCTTTTTCAAAACGGAAACTAAGTTGACATATCTTTAGCATCAACATCTAGACACTAGATGTCCAATACAAAAACAATCCTCTTTTACGATAAAATATATTAAAATCAATCATTTGATCCAAAATTTATATACCCTTTTGGAAAATCATGAGTTTAAGTTACTTAATATTCATTACTTTAGTTAATTTTTCCCAACTAATTAGTCCTTTCCATTTTTATCTCTTAAGTGTCTGCCACCAAATCCTCCATTCTTGATTTTCCAATGATATTTTCTTCCAATCAAATGACATTAAAGGTAATAAAGATAAAGTTAAATTATATAAAATGGCCTCTATAGTCTCTTTATGTCCCTATCATTTTGCACACTTAAACTTTTAAATTATCTAAAAAATCCCTATGTTAATCATGCTTAGGAATTGAGAGAGAGGAAAGAAAAAGATGAGCATTGATGGCAAATGTTTTCTTTACTCTCTCTACTCACTAGGCCTTCCTTTCACAGCCAACAAATCAAAAGGCTAAATTATAAAAATATTTCTCATAACTTTTTCATTCGTTTAGAAAATATCTCTATAGTTTCAAAAGTCGCAAAATTACCTCTTATCTTTGATAAACATTTCAACAAAAGTATCATAGAATTTTGAACTGATACCAATACTTAGAACTAAGCAGCAGCAATACCCTAAAATGATGGGATGATCATAATTTTCATTCTAGATAACTGTCACACCTTTTCATCAACAATAACTTAGGAGTAGGGGTTACAAAAATACAAGAGATAATCACAATTCACCCTAGAAGCTCAAAGGTTGCTAAGAAAATCTTAACACAATAGATGTTTGATTAAAATCCATATAGTTTGAAACAAAAAAGTTTCTGATAGAATCGAAAGATGAAAATGATAAGGAATTGAAATAGCGAACCTCCCATTCTCTGTGTCCTTGAAGACCATCCGGTTTCAAGCTTTTAACGGCGACAGTGATTCCCGATCCAGGTTTCGCCGGCGCCGTCCCATTCTCTTCAATCCATCCTTTGAAAACGAATCCAAACCCTCCTTCTCCGAGAATGCTATCTGGCCGGAAATTCCCGGTCGCCGATCTTAGTTCCTGAAATGAAAATTTCAGCAACTGGGGTTTATATTTGTCCTCCAACCTCGTCGGCAACGGAGCATTGTCGAAGGATAGCCGAGGTTCGGCTGGCGCACAGAAATCTCGGTCGCTTGCGTTTAAGTATCGGGTCTCGGTAGCTGTAATAGAAAGGATTTAAGTTGAGTAGTGATATTAACTCCATTGTTGTTGCTTCATATTTCTTTTTCAATTCATTTTAACCCATTTGTCTTCTTCATGAACATGAACCAATTCTAAGTTCATATTTTCAAAATTAACGTTTACTGAACACAACTTTTAGAATTAGAAAACCCATGTGAAAAGTTCTAAAAAATTGAAGAATAAAAGTGTGGAAATATTTTCGTATTAAAAAACTTAATACGGAAAAGTTATCAAATCAACAAAATATTGTATATAATTAAACATATTGCCAACATGAGCAAAACTAAAATCCTTTTATAAGAATATTATCAAAGCAAAGTAAAGTATGAACACAACCATAGGCTTACAGAGTTTCAAAAAATGTAGCAGCCTTTTCCTTAGAATCTAAAGAGAAAAAACATCAAGAAGTTCCAAAGTTTTGCAGCTTTAACTCAGAATTCACATAAACAGAAAGAAAAGAAAAAAAACAGAGATTTTCTGTACAATTTTGAACAAAAACCCACAAAGCTCAAAAAAAAAAAATGTAAAAGGTTTAATGTCAGACATATGACAACAAAAAACCCCAAAAGGAAAATAGTACTCTGTTTTGTTCTCTGTCACCATTACAAAAACAAAACCCACAAAAGAAAAGTAAAAAACAATCTAAGAAAACCCATTTTCTCATCATTGAATAAACTGAAAAAAAAAAAAAAAAAAAAACAGAATTGAGAGAGAGATAGAGAAAACATAAAAACAGAGCATTACGAAAATGGAGAAAAGAAGAAGAGAGAACCTGAATCGTAAAGCAAAGTAAGGCGAGGAATGGAGTTGGGAGAATGTTTAGAAGAAGGAGAAGATTTGGAAACATCGGAAACGGTGCGTTTAAGGACTGCCCAACACCCACAGTTTTCATTCTCCTCCATTGATATATACTTTTTTTATGTGTTTTGAAGTTGCAGAGCAAAGTGAAGGGAAAACAATTTAGACATGAATGAAAGAAACAAGAAGAAGAAGAAGAAGAAGAAGAAGAAGAGAGAGAGAAATGGGGAATTTGTTCTTTGTTTTCTTTTGTTGGTGATTGAAAGCATCATCATTCATCATTCATCATCACCATCATCACAGTGTTATGTACAAAAAGAACTTTTTTGGCCACCACCCTTTTCTTTTTTAGGTTTGTTTGTGGAGATGGGGAATTTCACCCACTTTTTAACTTCTCGAATCTAATTATTGATGGTTAGAGTGAGCTTAACTCAATAAATATATTTACCTTATAATGTTCGAGAAGTCCGTAGTTTGAAAATTTTACACTAAACACAAATTGGTTGTTCTTTAAGATGATAGATCGATAATCGATGTCTTTTTCATATTTAACTATGTTTTGGTTGACAGATAAATTATTTTAAATGATAAAACTTTTGAAAATACTTATATATATCACGACATTCGTGATAATCCACGATAGACTATCTTGATACAAATAGATAACCTATGCTATTTTACTACATTTGAAAATAATTCTATAGTGTAAAAGTCTAAATATATTAGATTAAATATTTAGCCTATTTTTGAGTTTTTGAAAGTTAAGCTTGTAAATAATATTGTACTGTTTCTTTGTGTTAGTTAATTTACTTGTAAAATTCAAGCCAGGTTTTAAGAGTCGAACAAAGTAGCTTTAACGATATGTCTTTTGTTTTTAAAATTTGTTTACGGATTTAAATATCTTTTAGAGGTGTAAAAATGATAGCGAGAGAACTACAAGAAATCGATCATAAATTTTTAAAATAGAAAACTAAAATTAAAATTCTAAAATAACTATTATTATTATTATTATTTGAATAATATACGATGAGGTGTGAAAGTCGAACATTTATTCTCCAAGCCATCATTACACCAATGCCCAATGATATCATAGTTAGTCACGGAAAGGGAAAAAAGAAACGATAACATCATATTTGTCGAACGAAACAAATTCAAGAAAATCAATCGTACTGACTCGATCAAGTCTTGTTAGCAAAGAAGCCTTGATCAAATCAATATTTTAAGTTAGACAACCATTTGACTTTTTGTAAAAAACATTCAAGTTTTCGATATTTCACAACACAATCAATCAGTTACATATTTTTGTGTAGATAAATCATTCAGTCATCTTTTGAGTTCTAATATAGAGATGTGAGAAGTTTTGAACATTTGATACTGAAATCATTGAGCTATACTCAAGTTGATTAAATATATTAAAAGAGAAAAAAAAAACATTATTTTAATTAATAATAACAAGTGCCTTAAATGTTGGGCAATTGGTGCAACATCATCATAGTTGACACAATGTAAATTCGATTATGATGCCACTAGTGAATGGGACAATTGCCCTAAAAAGAATGCATTTTCATTGATGTGAAAGTTGTTGACTATTCCTTCCAACTCTTTACACCCCCATTGAATCCAACTTTTAAAGTAATTTTATATCTTTCACAAACTAAGAGTTAAACAAAGTCACGAGTATATAAGTAAGAGACCACATCTCTGTTACTATCAGATATTTTTAAACGATTCTAAATAAATTAGACTCCTTCCTCTATTTTATCGAAGTTTAAATGAAAATAAGAATCTTTTAATTATGTTGAAAAATAATCTAATTACCATAGAAAAAAGTGGCCTAATTAAAAAGAGGAACAAATTTTACTTAAAAATGACCTAATTAAAAATTTACTTCTTTTTAATTAAATTAGTTGAATATATATATATATATATATATATATATATATATATATATATATATATAATGTAAATTAAAATTTTTTTAAAATAATTTAAGGAAAATGTAATTGCTTTTTTAAGAAATGTATTGAAGTTTATTTGGATGATTTGATTGCTTTTAATTTCAAATTAATACATGTATTTCTTTGAAATTTTGTGATAATTCTCTCTTAGTTATAATTTTGTTTTAGATGATATGATTCTCATGTTAATCACTTTAATTTAACACAAAACAAATTATTTATTCAATTTGTGATATTTTTTAAAATTTGATTCGATAGTTGATTATAACCCGATGAAAATATTTATAAATATACCAAAATTTGGTCATATTAATGCCAGCTAGCTTAAGAGTGAGTTTGATTAGATAAAAAAAAAACCAAACTGATTGACCAAAACCAAATCAAAACGAAGTTGGTTAGCTAAACATAAGGAAAGGTTTGGTTGGTGTCGGTTTAAAAAAAATTCAAACCCACTACATCTATGAAATAAATTTAAAGATTTAAATCGACCAATAATCAGTTTATACTTGTTCGATGTTGAAATCGCGGTTTAAACATTTACTAACTTGATCATAGTCCGATTTGGCCAGAAAATTAATTATAACCATCGATGCTCTCGTTGGATTATACAATTAACTCGATTATATTAGGTGAGATGAAAAAATTTATTTTTAAAAATACATAATGTAATATATCTTATCACAAGCAAAAGAGAAGAGATCACAAAGTTTATGCCAAAGTATATATGAATAGATATAGATTAAATGAAGTAAAATTAGAAACCAATTAGAAGCGAACACGTGTCTTACATTGAAGAAATTTCAAAACCCTTTTTTTGCTTTTCCTTCGTACGACGTGTCGACTTTTGAATTGTTCGTTCTTTTAATCTCATCGGTGAGAATATGCACACGATGATGATCGAACTCTTCGTAGCCATGAACGAAGATGATCCAAAGTTTCAGAACTTCAATTGCTGAGAATTTCTCTTCTTTCCTAATTTGATTTCCATCTCAAATCCCTTGGAATTGACTTTCTTCGTTATCAATTTTGTTTGTGGTTGATGAGATCGATCGAAAGGATTTTCAACTGTAACCTAATCCGATTGTTTGTTTTCTCTGTGTTCTTTATGCTTCAATTTTGATTGCTGGTGTTCTTGAGTTTTTCTTAGTTCTTGAAGATGTTTTGGTTTGGATCCGGTGGATTTGCCGCATGAATTGGACGAAAGGTTTGGGTGCGGATCGAGCGCTTAGAGAGTAGAGGAAGCTGAGCAGCGGCGCTGAAACATGTCTGCCATCGTGTGCGGGAAGAGATCCTTATTTGAAGACCTGCCTACGCCTCCCGTTTCTAAGAGAATTCGTTGTTCGTCTTCTTCGCCTGTGCGGTTTTCGCCTCCTAGATCATCGAATCAGTCTGTTTCTCCCTTTCCCCAGACGTCGTCCTCACAATCGGCGTATTTAGTCGATTATCTTCGAGCAATTTTTCCTGATATGGATAAGCAGGTGTGTTTGGATATGTACCTTTTTTCTTTTCCTCTAGAATTGAGGTTAATTTATGCAATGGATGGATGTTATGAATCGAAATATGAACTACTTGTTTTGTTGTATTTTCAAGACATTTCTGATGATAGAATTTTTGCTCTTGTTTATAATTCAAGGGGAAATGTATTTGAATGCTTACTGTTTGCTTTGAAATTGATATTCTAGCTTCTAGAAAGAGCACTTGAAGAATGTGGTGATGATCTAGATTTAGCCATTAGAAGCTTGAACCAGCTTCATTTAGGATATAATGACAGAAACTTGGGAAGTGCTTCAAACTCCTCTGATGTGGCTTTGGAAGCAAATGTTCAACCTCAATCTCAAGGTTTGTATTCTACGTGAACTGAATCTTGGACTTAATAATTCTATTCTCTATGCTCTGTAATTGATTTATAGGAAATATTTTCAATTTTACGACTGTGAGTGCATGAGAGAAGATTTCAATGTTGGTTCATTTATGAATATTTACTTGTGACATTCTTGACATATTCTGAAGTGGTATACCGTCTTGATAAACTGTTTATTTTACAGACTAATTATTTTTCATAGGAGAAGGGATAGTAGTGATTCATTGTTTGAATTCATAACAAGCTTGGGTGCTTGGCTTGCTGGTTAGACTAGTATAACCAAAAGTTAAGAAGTCAAATTTATATTTGGTACATGGATTTGCATCTCAAAACTATGGGTCGTGAGTTTACTAATACCTTAGGTGACTTAACCTCTGAAGCCATGAATACAAATTTATTTAATGAACCTTTTATACTGTGAATGACTGTTGCAAAAACATATTACACAAACCAAGAATCGTTCATGTAGAACCAAGCTTCAACATCAGATTCATTTGCATAAGCCATACACAGATTAAACAAATTTAAGCATTACAATTCAAACCAACAAGTTTCCAGCAAAGAAAAGAAGAGGCTTGTGAGAATTACATCAAAAGCTCCATTTCTTATGATAAAAAGCACAAACAAAGCATCGAGAGGGGTCTTTATCAAAATGACTATTGCTCATCGAGTGCTCTGGTTTGATCGTGGGGCTGCTTGTGTCTGTGCCCTTCCTTTGCTGATCTTTGGTTGTATCTCTCTTGTTTGGTTATCCTGCTTTTGTTTGCTTATCCGGTTGTCCTCCCTAATGGGGTCTTCCCTCTGCACTCTTTGGGCATCTCATTCAATTTCATATCTAAAAGAAAAAATCCATTAAGCTTGAACTTAGCGAAACCAAACATCCTGAAATTGTGCATTTTGTTTTTGTTTTACATTTTTCAGTGAAGCTAGGATTGTCTCGTTTGTCACAGTTGGCTTTTAATATCATTTTTATTCCTCAAATCTATTTGACCTGGATTATAGTGGTAGTTCCTTTCAAATCTACAACCAACCAGTAGAGAGTGACTGAGGGAAATAAGTGATCTTTTATTGTCTTTCCTGAATATTCATGACACTAATAGTTTGGGACAGCTAAGCATTTTTAGGTCGTTAGGATATTGATTGGTGAGGAAGTTACTAACTTTAGTCAGCTTTGATTGGCATCAGAGTGCCTAGGATCAACCTTGGTGTTGGTGATGTCATGCGGAGCTCTCTCAAGTCTGATGAGAAGTTTTCAAACCTTGAAAGTTTTTGTTTAAGCTCATTTATAGCAGAGGCAGTTTTTTGTTAATAAAGACATTCCCAATATCATTCATGGTAAATTTTCTTCAGTTTTTTGTTGGTGGAACTTGGAAGTTAGTTTGCTGCCAATCAATTTAGGATATGTTTATTTTTTAGCCTTCTCTACAGAGTGATTTGTCTGTTAGGTTTCGTTGTTTCTAATATTAAGTGGATTGGAGCACCTTTTGTAACTTCCATTTGATGTGGAGTGCACCCCCTTGTCCGCCTACTCCCCTTTGGTGATTATCTTTTCTTTCAGCATAGTGTTTCTTCCCTCCCCGAATTGGGCATTAAGTGAACCCTCATGGTCAATAGTATACTGTAGTACACCCCTTTGTTGATCTTTTATTCCTTTTATGACGAGCAGAAACCTGTTTACTTCCCCCCTTCATATTTGTGCATTTTAGAATAAAATTTTCTTGTTAGAGATACTGACATATTCTCTCAAATGAAGCAGACACACAAGGAGAAGCTGCAATTGCGGAGGATGCAACAGCCTCTGAGAATCTTCCCACAAATGGTGCAGAATGGGTGGATCTCTTTGTGAACGAAATGACAAGTGCCTCAAACATGGATGACGCACGCAGCCGTGCTTCAAGAGTTCTTGAGGTTCTAGAAAAGTCTATCTGTGCCCGTGCAAATGCAGAAGCAGCAAATAATTTTCATCAGGTCTTGAAACATTTACAATTTCTGCTACTTGTTTGTGTCACCAATATTCTGCCACTACAATTTCCTGGTGGCCTTACTGTGATTCTTATTTCGTTTATCTAATCTAGGAAAACAAGATGCTTAGGGAACAAGTGGAAGCCCTTATTCAGGAAAACACTATTCTCAAACGAGCTGTCTCTATCCAGCATGAACGTCAAAAGGAATTTGAAGGCAGGAACCAGGAGTTGCAACATCTCAAAGAATTAGTCTCTCAATACCAGGAGCAGTTGAAAACACTTGAGGTTGGTTTCATAAATGCTCTAAGATCTTACTTCATTAGTTATTAAAAGTAAAGGCCACGGTTTTAATATCCTTGGAAACAATTTCTCATTAAAAAAGAAAACCATTATCACAATACTTCATAGTCTGATAACTCTTGCATCTTTTAATGAACTATTAGGTGAATAACTATGCACTTACAGTGCATCTTAAACAAGCTCAACAGAGTAGCTCCATTCCAGGGCGTTTCCACCCTGACGTTTTCTAATTCGGAATTACTACATTGACACTGCGGTAAACTCGATCCTCACAAGACTTCTATTCTATCAAAATAGATAATAGTAAGATGACCAACTTGAACTTCAATCAGTAGCATGTTTGTGGGTTCCTCTTTTTTATCTATAAGGTACAAAAGAGTCCAGGCATCTACTTTTCCATCTGTCAGTACATGGATTAATTCCTTTCTTCTTCTTCTTTCTTTTTCATTTAGTTGTTTCTGTCCTACCATTGGATTAAATTTGATTCCAATAGATATATCTTTTGTTATTATTTTTTGTCTTTTCATTTTACCTGATTATAGTTTGAAACCTGATTGGAATACAGAGAATAACACTTCGAACGAAAAAAGTTTCATTACTTTTCTTTTCATATTCTTGTCTAAATGGCTACTTTCTATATACTGAATAATGGATTAAAATATGCCCTCTCCACCTCCAAATGAGATAACAAATGCATCTAGTTCATTCCTGTTCTACCAATTATTCTGCCTAGGATCTATTTAACTTCTAAGCACAATTGTAGCCCATTGATGTGTGATTTTCATAAAAGAAGTAGGGTGATGTGATCTTTATACCATGCTTCATCATTAGGTTCTTGCTTTTTTAACTTTATACTGCAACCTTGTGATGCTTATTTGTAGAAGAAATTCTCTTATGGAGAAAGCTTCACTGCATTGCGAACTTGGCGATTTTCTTCGAAATTGCAAGGTAAATAACTTACTAGTTGGAAAGTCATAAAGCGAGGTTGCTTTAGGTTAAAAATCACCCAAAACTTTACGAGAACGGTTTAGTCCATATACTTTGGTTTAGTCTTTGTGCCATTTAGTTTTCAAACTTTTAACGAGCTTTTCAAATTTATAACAATTTAGTTCTTTAGAAAATCTCATTGAATTTGATCAGGTAACAACTTTGACATCGAAAATCTCATTGAATTTGATCAGGTAACAACTTTGACATCCTTTGACGTGTGGTTTTAAACTTTTTGATAATTAAGCTTAGGAATGCCACTTTCATACCTACCAAACAGGGTCTTAGTTTTTATAATTCATAAACAAAGTTTCCATAACCAATTTGAATTTATCAACCTACATTTGTAAGAAATTTTATCAAATTTTAGTTTTTTTTCTATAGAGGTTAGATGGTAACAAATTATGAAGTACGAGGATTAAATTGACATTTATGAAAGTTAAAAGAGTCTAAATTGTTATAAACATGAAAGTACATAAACTAAATCAGACAATAATGAATTGAACTTAGTATGTGCTTATTCGTGGAGAATTTCATCAATGATAATTCGAAAAGTAGACTTTATTTAATTATATTTTGTTGTTTACTTGTGTTTCGTAATCGTAATAAAATCTGCGTTCCACTGTTACAAAAACCTAGAAATCAATAAACATAATTTGGTATGTTTATGATTAAGTTGAAGGTGGTGATTGCATCGTGAGGTCTACTAACTTTGTTTAGATGGTATGTTTATGATTAAGTTGAAGGTAGTGATTGCATCGTGAGGTCTACTAACTTTGTTTAGATATTTTTGAATGATCTTCGTATTTTTTTTCCTGCAGATTTGGTTACCGTAGGAGAATTATGAATACTTGACAATTAACGTTACCGTCACAAATACCGTTTTTAACTAGCATTACAACGAATAATGGTAATGTTAAGAAAACGGTTGATACCAAACAACACAAAGTAAACGTGACCAATCACTATCATATACCTTTAAAACATGTCTAAGTAAAGCGATAAAAACAATTCTTGTGTTTACGGTCTGAGGTATGTTAAGGTTGATCCATACGATCGAATAATACACATTTATAATGAAAATCTACTATCATTATGTTACATTAACTATTTAATTGCTCTTTTAGGGATGAATTTTTAAATGTTTAGGTTTGGTATACCAACTCTTGACTTGTCATGTGAAGGTTTTATAAAATAAGATGCGTTTGAGCTTTGATTTGATTCCACTTCTCAATGACTAATCTACATTTGGTAAACACAAACCATAATATATTACTTGTCAAGAATTACACAACTTCAATGATTTTAGTTGACGATCAAAAGAGTTTTCTTTTTCACGATGTAATTAATTAAAAAAAAAATTTTTTTGGCAAAATTTCATTTTTGCCAACTCGAGTGATATAAACTTGACAATCAACTTCTTGGTTTGAGATTCGATCTCTCTATCTTATTTATTATTAAAAAAGAATATTAAATTTAGTGTTTCAAAATTAAATAATAATAATTGATAGCAAAATTTATGGTGGAAATGGTAATCAATAGTAAAATTAATTTCCTTTAAGAAAAAAAATCAAACAACCGTCTTTCAAAACACACTAAATTTAAGATTTATATGAAGTAAACAAACAAAAAAAAATTAAATATTTAAAGTATATGAACTAGAATTGAATAATTTTGAGAGTACTTTCGTCAATTTGGTATTTTAACTTTTTATTGCTTAATTTCTTTTAAAAAGAAAACACATTTAATCATTTAAAACGTACGAAAATTTGGTTTGGTTAATTTCTTTTTTTTACATTTTCAAATACAACATAATAAACTAAAACATTTACAAAAATAACAAAATTTTAGATTTTATCTTTAATAGTCATCAATAGACTTATATTAATACATCGATAGATATCTATAGAAATTTGTTGTATACTAATTTTTAAATTTTGTAAATATTTTGCAATATTTTTTTTACCCATTATAAAGTTCAATTAAATTAGTTTAAAATGACCTAAAATAGAAAGTGAAATAACAATGACGATATTGTGATGAAACTTTGGAAGTATTATAATAATAATAATATATGAAACGACAAAATCAAACAAATTTTAAAACGGAAACTTCTATGAATATCATTATTATATAACAATTTCAAGAGAAAAAGAAATAGTCTTCGACTTTTTTTTTTTCTCACTTTCAATACAAAGGAAAAAAATCAAAAGAAAAGAAGTCTTCTAATTCTCTGTTTGAGAATTAATTTAATTTAGTCAATTACTACTTGTTTTTAAATAATTTTGTCTTGAAGCTATCGATAAGTATAATAGAAAAGTACATGTGACCATGTCAATAGAATCTTCTTAATTAATATTTAGGTTGACTAACCATTAATTATACATCGTCTATCGTTACAAATTCATTATTATTAATTTATGCATAACAAGATAACATTTTTAATTGCTATATGTGTGTGTATATATATGTAGGGTGTGCACGTACATTTATGTTTAAAATATTTTTTATAGTGTATTTTTCATAGCTATATAAATATGTATGTCTTTGTGCGTAGATTGTTACTGTGTCTGAACTCTCTAATTTCGAAGTTGATTGTATAAACTCTGTGAAATTTGAATTAAGATGGTCTTTTTATAAGTTATTGCATGTGGATTATGATTGTTTTTAGATAAGATAATACAATATGTAGTATTTTCAAATTTTGTGGTTAGAATGCTATTAATAAGAACTATTTATTTGCTTTTTTTAATAAAATTATTTTGGAAAAATTGACGATTTTGAAGATATATCAAAAGAACATGAATTAAAATTAGAGATTTGGAATTACTAAAATTAAATTAAAAGTTTGGAAATATTAGAATGGATGATATTTTAACCCTATAAATAATTTAGAAGAGGAGAATACTTAAAAAAAAAAAAAAAAAAAAATAGACCACTTTTTTTGTACATCAACTCTGGGGTGGGAGATATTGGATTTCTTACCTCTTGGAACGAAGGTCTCATGTCAATACCACTAAGCCATCGTTTTAGTGATTGGGTGTAAATTTTACGTGCAGTTAGGTTTGAAGTGCACTCGTGTGGCATTCTGTCTTTTGACAAGTGACCCATTCTCGTTCAAGGTTTGCCTAGTGCATGCTTGTCCACCAGACATGTAATCCATTCTTATGGTACCACGTGTTATTCCACTTTTTCGTTATGTGTTTTCTGAAGAACACATCTTATGGTGACATGCAACACCATAAGAACGAACCACTTGTTTGGTCTATTTGAGTTGGATGTAGCCCTAAACTCAAGTTATACGTTACTTCGATATTTTTATTTTTGTTTTCAAATTTTAGCTTACAAACACACTTTCATGATAACAAAAGCATAGAAGTCCTTTCTACTTTCAACGTTCAAATTTACGTTGTCTTCCTATAATTATTAAAAGAGAATGACAAATCCAAGAATAGTTCACTAGATCAAATATTATAAAATAATATCTCCATCGATGTAAAACCTTGTAATAGTGATTCCAAAATCAAAACCACAAATACATTCATGCTTAAAGTAAACAAGACCCTACGATTCTGAAGATATGCGAATGATCCGAATCTTTATAGAGTAGTTTTGAAGGCATATCTCTAACTTAACTAATCTCAAAACGCTCATGAGAGCTAAAGAGTTGATGCTCTAAGTAGACAATATTTACCATAACCATAGAGCTCGAAAAGATCGTATACTTCCAACAAACTAACACAAATTTCCAAAATCAAACCATATGCACAAACTTACACTGTATAAATAGTGAAAAAAAATGGACAGTTAGAGACAAAGAGTGGGATAAATTCTATAATCAGTTTCATAAAACTAATTCCCAGAAAAAGAAGAAACCAAAATCCACAAATCTTTTCTTTCTTTCTTTCTTTCCTACATAATCCTATGCTTCTAACAATTAGACCCACAAAAAAACAAAAGTATAGATTAATTAAGATGATGTCAAAATGCTTACTCCATTTCTCATCATCTTCTTAAACTCATCAAAATTCACCATTCCATCACCATCTAAATCCACTTTCCTTATCATTTCTTTACAATTCTCAACAATTTTCCCTTCATTCATCCCTAATGAACACAACACCAAACTCAACTCCTCAACAGAAATCAACCCATCACTATCCTTATCAAAAACTCCAAATGCATCTTTCAATCCCTCTTCATCATCTCCAACACTTGTTTTCTTATTCTCTTCAAAACCCATCAGTAATTTCTCACCCAAAACACAAAACTCCTCAAAATCAATCAACCCATCTCCATTTTCATCAACCTCTTTCAACATTTCCTCTGCATCTTTCTCTGTTATCATCATCCTCATACTCTTCAACGATTCCATCAACTCCTTCTTTGTAATGAACCCATCGTCGTTCTTGTCGAATGTTCCAAACACTTTCTTCAGCTCCATCGCGGACGGCGGTGGAGGTGGAGGTGACGGCGGCGGCGGCGGTGGTGGTTGGAGTGAAGTGGATTTGAAATGGGGGATTTGAGATGAGGGTTTTATAGATTGGAACCAAGCGGTGAATCTTTTTGTGGGGAAATATAGGAGGAAATTTACGAAACCAGCAACGAATAAAACAGACAATAACAGAAAATTGAAGATGGGTTCCATTGATGAAGGAAGTAGAAGAAGGAAGTTGCAAGGAAATTGGGGATTTGAAGAAATGGGTTTTAAAGGAGAATGAAGAAGAAGAAAAAAAAAAGAAGAATTTGGTGAATTGAAAAAGAAACGCGGTTTTTGAATCTCAACTCTGCTTTTTGGATCCCACAAACCGCGTTTTTCTTTTTTGTTATACGAAAGAGAGAATTAAGAATAGAGAATTAAGAATAGAGAATTAAGAAAACATATATTGGAGTGATTGCGTGAGCGTACTTGGCATTGCATTCTGCCGTTTGCGTTTGGCAAAAGTCCTTTAAATATATCAAAGTGATTCCTCTACCACCAAACCAATTGTTATCGCGTTGCCTTCACGTATTGTATTAAATTTTTATTGATACCGAACCATATTTTTACTTTTCATATTAAAATAAATAGGAAGGGATTTAGCTTCTTACCATACACTAACGTTCTTATATTTATCTAGATGTCTTGAATACATTGTTTAGAAGTCGTTTGAGGAAAAGATCGAGTTATGGAGGGTTAGTGTTATGATAAAATTACAGGTGTTTGAGAAAAATGTTTAAAAGTGTATTTCTATGATAAGATGTGTGTGGATGAATTATTTAAAAAAATAGTTTTATGGGAGAGTTGAAGAGATAAGGTTGTGGGGAGTTGAAAAAGTTTATAAGAAGAAGAGAGAGAGATAAGAGGTGTTATGATAACCTTAAGGTTGCCCAATAATGATAACCCTTGGGCTAAACGACCCCTTAATGTTTTTTGAACAATGAAGCGTGAGAAGAGTTTTTTAATCTTTATTCTCTTTTTACTACTAAATTGTGTGTCGAATTTGTAATTACATTTTTTTTAAAACTTTTATAGTTTCGACATTGATATGAGAGTTCAATCGATATCATAAAAAATTAAATGAAACGGAAAAAACAATCATCAACAAAATGTCACTAATGTCAATATAATATGAGTAACACACATTTTTAACTTGTTTAAAAAAGTATATAATATTTATTTACTATATATATTTTTTAATTTTTTGTATTTTATAGCTTTTTGAAAAATATTTATGTTATATGTACAATTAAATTTTGTAATTCATGACACTTCGGGTAACTCAATCGTTAAAGATATTTTTAGGAAACGAAAAAATTAACGTCAAAGCGAGCATAACTCAAAAGTATGTATCAACATTGCAAAAGCTCTATATTTTAAATTTCCTTATCTATCTCTACCAATATTAAACAAACACAAAATAAAATACCAAAGCGAGCATAATTTAATTGACATGCAACATGCATGTCATAAAAAAGAAAACCTGTGACTTAGATTATATTATGAAAAGAAATAAAATTATATAGTCTAACTATATATTATGTTGAAATAGTGAATAAATTTATGTATTTGAGGAATAGAAATTTTGTGATAATATTGTAATAGAGAAAAGGATAGAAACGAGCATGCTTCACTTCTTTTTTATTTAACAAAAGAAAGTATTTTATTATCATTGAATCTTTGTATTAATGTATATAATCTTAATTCCAACTATTCTTTAAGGTCCTTTCATTTTCTTTATATTATTTCTTGAAAAGGAAGTCTAACTAAAAATTAATGTTGCAACTAAAAGTATGTATGTATTGGTGGATCCACAAATTTTTATTAACTGATCTTATAATTTAATAATTTGAATTGAAATAGAATTGGAGTGGGAGATTTGAACCCGAACCTCTTATTCTCGAGTACATACAGATGCCAATTGAATTGAATTCATGTTGACTATAATTTAATAAAATTAATATGAAAAAGACGTAAAAAAATGGAATTTGAACCTAGGTTTAAAGGAGATTGGATAATAGTTTAATCACCGAACTAACTACTAGTATTACTGTTATTTTAGTTATGTATATAAAGAGTATAAAATTGAGGTGAACTTGAGCCCCTGGACTAGGGTTATAATGGATAGCAATTTTTAGAATAATTATTAAGTAAGTAATAATATTTTTAAAAAATTATAAATATAGCAAAGTCTATCGGTGATAGACTTCTATAGTTGATAGACTCTTATGATTTATAAGTGATAGACCAACCTTTGCTACATAGTCTATCAATGATAGACTTCTATCATGGATAGATTTTATTATATTTACAATTTCTTTAAAATGTTGCTATATACTTAATTATTTTAAATATAATTGTTATATTTGCGACTATTCCCTATATTAAATTTGTTGATGTATATAAGAAGTTGACCTTAATTCTTCAAAGAAAAAAAATTGAAATTTATACGTCGATGCCATTTGGAAGCAAGTGGTGATGACTAGGTGTATGGTTCTTCCATGAACTCATCGGTGAGATTAAGGCTTTTATTATATACATATATACATATATATATATATATACATATATACATATATATACATATATACATATATATACATATATGTATATATATATATATATTTTATCAATTAATTGACTTATATTATGAAATTTGTTCAGTTTTAGTTCATGTACTTTTAATAGATAAAATTTATAGTAAAAATGTTGTAGACAACCGTTCTTTTTTTAAAAAAGCTATATTAGAACTTCTCAAAATTATATTAATTAAAATTAAACAAACTTCAAAATATACAATTCAGTCTAAAGTTATTTGTATTTTTATTTATATTTTGTTAGAACAACCAACTTATTTTGGTTGGAGCATCCACATGAAGGGACAAAATCATTTCTTATGTTACACTCAACAATTACTATCCCCACTTCTCTACACACACAACACTCCCTTTAATTTTCCCTTTACTTTATTAAGTTATCATTTTGAAATTCCCATTTTTATCTTTATTCCTTATTTTATCAATTTTTCAAATTTCCAATTTGGTTTATTCTCATTTTTTAAGTTAATCATATTAAGAATGATTGATGTTCTAGGTTACTATATGATTCATTATAATATTTAAAAATATATGGAAATTTGTACTTAGTACAATATTAAAATTTAATGTCATGAATTTAAGATCCTATTTTATCGAAGCTAAATTTCTATCTATGGTACATATCAAAATGAAATAGTTATGTCAAAACGAATATAGCTCAACTGATCAGTAATTTTGACGTATATGAATTGAATGGTCATGCTTTTAAGAATATGTCCGATAAAAATGAATCAAACTTTAACCCATCACCTTCATTATATATTAGAGTAAGATGTCATACTTAAAAATGGAAGAAATTGAAGAAATCTTGCATTTGAAGTTTTCTCCTCCCCATTCTTTTGGTCAAAAGTGAAAAAGAAAGAATCCTATCCCAAGAAAAAATAATAAAGGAATGAAAAGGACTAATCTACCCCCAACAAGTAAAGGAGCCATGAAAAATTAATATCTTTTAAAAAATAATTATTAATGATATAACCATTTGTGTCATTATATATAATAGTTAAAAAGCAATCATTATTAATTACTAAACATCAAAGTGATCATATGTTTTTATTTGCATCATCAAAAAGTGTTCATATAAATTTATAACAAAGATGAAATTAAATTCTTTGATATCAACGATAAGAGATAATTTTCCAAACATTAATGCATATAACAATGTTTTTAAAAAAAATTAGACAATTTTGCAACTATTGACCTTCACTGTTTCGAACTTAAACGTATCATTTATACAATATTTTATAAAAAACATCTTAGCATAACTTAAATGGAGTAATTAAGGAAATCAACACTCTTAAATATCTTTGTCTCTTGAATTTCAAGGTTACATGTTCTAAATTACATCACCTATATTTCAATCCTTAAACAAATTAACACAAATCTAGAATAGATAGCACACTTGATACATATACACTTCTTCATCTATCTAGTGCTTGATTGATTAGACAGAGAGAATCTTTCCGTTTTTTAAACTATCTTCTTGTGCTTTAGAAAGACCTTATCGTTTTTACTGATTTTTTGCGAAAATTTTTAAACAAACTTTAGTGAAATTATAAAACATGTTATCCAAATTAAAGAGAAAAATATGCAATCATGAATGAAAGACGTGGTAATAAATCTTTTATTGATCTCTGTTATATGTTATTCTTGTCTTGTTGATATGAACAAATGTGCCCCACGACAAGCTTCATCGTAAGCTCGCATTTTCTGCGTTCGTTGCAGTTGTGTCTAAATCTTTTGTTCATGGAAGGACCCATTGATCCGACGTTGGAATAGCAAATGAAACCAAGGGGCGTCCTCTTGTAGCAGCTGTCGTAACAAAAGACCACAAGTTTGAACCTTTGTCTAAGACCAAATGTTGAATGGAATGGCATGATTGTATATATCCCATTTGTAAGTTCCTTTAGAGTTGGTCACAGAAACTAATCTCCATAAATTTGAGAATGCTGCTTCTCCCCATCATCCTCATCACACAATAACCAAAAACATCTGGAATTTTCACTAATTTTTTACATGAAATAATATGCAAACATGCAAGTCGTGGAAAAACAGCTTTAACATTTGACACAGCTTCTTCTCAAGCATTGGAAGCTTTCCACAGTTTCCACAGTTTCCACATTCATTTAGAGTTATATTTTTACTAAATTTTCAACAAAAATCTGGTTGGGAAAATGCCCACCTGAGAAAAGGATTCGATTTCCAAACATTTCAGATTTGTGTGTGGTTCAAGTCCTTTCCAACACTTCAAAATCATCTTTTTTTGTAAGCTTTTGATGTTACTACAAGCACTTGAATGATCGACGTTGTCATCATGTACGTCCTTTTGCAAGATTATTGATTGCAAGATCTTGTTGATGACAAAAGGTTGAGACACACATATATATCCAAACAGTAGTTAGTTGAAAACGTTTTCTAATCCTTTCATCATTGAACACCAACTTGGCCAAAGTGGTTTTTCCTGATCCACCCATTCCATAATTAAACAGGTAATTAGATGGAATTGACTTAGCTTCTTGTTGACTAGCCCTCAATCATATGGTCAACTAGGCTTTCAACTTCCATCTTCCGGAAGTCGTCCCTTGAATCTGCATGCCTTACTTCACTCTACTTCTGTGGGTTTGTGTGGTCAAGTGGTACTAACTGAGGCAATTTGATGCAGTGTGTTTTGATAACACCTCTCTATAATTTCTTTTTTTTTTTTTTTTTTTTTTTTTTTGTCCTTATAGAGCCAAAATCAAGAATAGAAAAAGTAGGAAATACCTTGTGTCTTGTTTTTCTTTTTCAACATCTTCATAAGCAAACAAGTCTAACATATCCTCAGCTTCATAAACAATACGTTGAAGATCATTCACACCCACTCAGTTATTAAGCCATGGTGTGAATAATGATTTGTGTTTTTATGGCATTCAACATCCTTTCGGCATGCACATGAAGTAGCTCTTTTTGCAGCTCTTCTAACACCTTCTTCTTCAACCTTCTTTAAAACTTCTTGCACAGCAAAAGTCCATATAGGAACTCGACCATATTTCTCACCCCTCTTTCCTCTTTACTCTAGTTCTCTCTTTCCGAGGAGAAATTAGGAAGAGAAGAGAAATTAGCAGCAGCAACTGCAACAAAATCAAATTCCATTAATCAAATCAATAGCCATTATATATCATTGATGAATATTTTTATTTATTTTTCACTATTCATCTTCTTTCCTTATTTCCTTCTTCTTCCTTCTTCTTCCATTCCAAGACTATTCCAACCTTTATAGGAAAATTTATAATCTCCATCTCAATAAACCAAAGACATAATATTAATTAATTAACCATTCTGTTCTCCATTTCCAACACTTTTTTTTTCTTTATAATTTTTCTCACACACATAAACTTCAAGAAATATTAACATAGCTCAAGTAGTCTAATTTTCTTTATCTATTGTTTCAATATAAATCCACAGAAACCGCCCAAAAGGAATCTCGTGCAATCTTTTACATAATGATTTGTGGAAGTTCGTCTCTTCTCATTAACTTAAAGATTATACAGTCAAAGTGAGTATTTATAATAAACTCACATTTTTAACAGAACAAAAAAAAAAAAAAAAAAAAAAAACCGAAGAACAGAATGATAATAAATACACTATAAGAGTGTCAACAACCCCATATAAGAATACGCACAACTCACAAGATCAATGGAATTTCTTGAACCATAGGAAGAAACCCATAAGAGGTCTTGAAAAACGGCTTATATTAAAAAAAAAAAAATCAAGTAATTTTCAAAAGAAAAATTGAAGTGTGTGGCAAAAGTATATATGTATTTTATCAAAAGAGTTTAAATCATAATTATTTTTTTGAAAATCACTTTTCTCTCAAATCAATATAGACGAACTTTGATAAAATGACCCTTGGGACATTATTCTACAAATGGCATCTTTGGTCCTAAATATGCCTAAGGCAAAATGCATTTTTTTACCCCAAATTTATAGTTGAATTGTTCCTAAGATTTCAAAACATATCCTAATAGGAAAAAAACCATTATAATTATAATGTCTTTACAATTATAATGTCTTTAGAATAATTATTTTTTAAAAAATCATAAATATAACAAAATCTATTATAATTAATTATTTGCTATAGTAATAAATTCCTATCATTCATAGATTTCGTCTTATTTACGTTTGTTTGGAATATAATGAGAGAAAAAATTTAGTTGAAATTGCATTAAAGAAGAAGAGCCCAAATATAATGTGGGGCAGAGAATGGAAATGGGCCCTGAAAAGTGGGCTGGGAAGGTGGCCCATAGGACGTGGATTTTTCGACTGTACGGTGAGATTTGTGAAAGAAGCGAAGCGACACTAATATTTGTCACCTTCTCCCTCTCTTTTACTCTCTCGCTTTGATAATAAATATTTTTACTTATTTAGTATGGTGTTTTTCCAAATACTTTTCAAAGTCGTTTGATTTTTCTTTAAAAAAAGTTCGTTTTGAAAAAGATATTTAGGGTTTAGAAAAACACCTATCAAGTGTTTAGTGATTAATTTCTTTTTCAATTTGTACTTTTTGTAAAATGACCGTAACGCTCCAAAAGTCATCTTACTTCATTTTTTCTTGGCTAACATATGTCTAACTCTGGTAAACAGTAACCTCCACGAATTCCATCTAAAACCAACTCTGATGATTTCAGATTATTATAATTTCTTACTATTTTATCGTCCGACGATATATAGTAACGTGACATTAATACAAAATATATATTTTGAGTATATAATGCCTCGAAACTAACTTGTATGTAAAAATATTTTCGGAAAAGGTGTTGAAAAACAATAAAAAAAAATGAAAAATAAAATTTAGGAACAAAAATAAAATTTAAACCTTAGATTTTTAGGACCTGAAGTTCTCATTTTCTTAACATGGTTTAACATTGAAAAAAAATGAATGATCTTATACTCATATTTTGTTACATACGTACATACTTATACGTACATACATATACGTACATATTTATGCATGTGTGAAGCTTACAAATACAAGTTGCATTTAATTATATGCCTAGAAATATATACATATATATATATATATAATTATTTTGATGAGGAAACATATACATTTTCAATAGGACAATTTTTTTGTTTTTACCAACTCAATTAATTACCACATGTAACTCCAAAAATCTGTCTTTTCTTTCATGTCATGTAAATCCCATAAATTTCATTTTTAGGTTAAAAATGTCACTCTCACTTCTCTTTCCTTTTTCTTCTAGGGAGAAAGTAAGAATTATTGTCTTTTTTTTTTTTTTCAATTTCTTAATTTCATAGAAATGTCGATTAAATTATCGATAAAAGGTTGAGTTCGATATATATATATATATATGAAATTGTTTTTTATTAAGAAAAAAATTTAATTTCATAGTATTTATATAACTAATTCTTTAATTTGTGGACTACCACACGAATTTACTCAAAACAATTTTATCGAGGAATACAGGTCATCCTATGATCATATTTTTTAATTTAAAATATTGTACACAAAAACATTCTTGGCCATAAATAATTTCATATTATTGAATTCTTTTCGCTATTGTTGATAGCAATATCAGTATATATAATCGAAATATAAAAATTCTAAAGTCAAATTGATGACCATGCTAATTTGCTAAAATTAAACTTGACCGTAATATACACAATTATTGCTAATTATTGACAGTAATGTACTGTTAATTAAAATCTTAAAATACGACAATTCTGAAAAGCATCGGTTGATATTCTTGGATTTGATTTGATGTGTGATTCAATAACTTCACGAAATATAGCTAGTCTCCAAAAATATATATCTACAAGTTTGCCCACTCCCTCTTTACAATAATTCACACAAAAGATATCAAAACGATATAGAAATCCAAAACCAAGGGTCCAAAATGCAAAAAAGAAGATATATGAAGATCGTTTCATATCGATTTTGGAAGTGGTTGGACGTTCTTTTACAAGTATGAAAAGTAGGGTTCTACTAACATATATAAATATAGATATACATATACATATATATAAATACATACAAAAAAAAATTTGAACATGATTTTGGATCTATGATACCTAGATGGAATAATTTGCTATACACAAAAATGACATTAAAATAAAAGATGAGATTTGAGGATCACATGTTAGCATGTGGGCAAAAAAGATGAAATTTTTTAACTTATTATTTTATTTTATTTTTTAAAAATTAATATTTTTTCTTTGTCTTTATAAACCCATGTTATGAGAGGTTAAAAAAAATTATTTTTTTTATTTACCTTTGTTTGATTTTAGTGTATAGACATATACATCACTATTCAATTTCTACACAAGAAATTAATTAAGTATAGAAAAGAAAAAGAAAAAACAATGACATGTCTCCAAATTCCCTTTTATATTATAACATTTTATTATTGACAAACATTTTTATACCCTATAGCTAGTCAATTTCTAAAGAAAAAAAAGTTGTTTAAATTATTATATGTCTAATCCATGAACTTGTTGTAAGATTGTAAGTTAATTCGTTTTAAAATACTTTTTAATTGATTTATGTTTAATGGAGTTGATTCCCAGATCTCATTTATTTTGGACTTTAATTTGTTGGTGGATTCTTGTGGACTTACTTTTTTCTAGTCTAATCTTGAAATATATACTTCGAGTTGACCTGTGTAGGAGATTTTAAGTTGAATAACAACTTCAGAAACTTATTAGACACGAGTTTAAAAAATAAAAGATAAGACGCGTCGGTATGAACCCTGAAACCAACCACAATATAGATCTCTCTCACATCTCTTCTTCTTCTCTATAAAGCTGGCAAGCAAATTGTGTAAGTTTTTGTATAGAGTGGTCCAAATTATGGGATATACTTCTTTTTTTTTTCTTTCTATATTCCATTTTTACCCATTCTTCTTTCTTCCATCATCTTCCTCTTTTCTCCTATCTCAAGAAAGACATTCTTCATCTCTTCTTCTTCTTCTTCTTCTTCTTCTTCTTCTTCTTCTTCTTCTTCTAAAATGTCTTTCTTTCAATGAAGAAGATAAAGAAATTAAAAGGAAGTGCTGTTCTCAGGTCATAGCCATGCTTTTCCACAGCTTTCTTGAACTTTCTCTGCTCTTCCCTTCTTCTCACAATCAATTTTGTAAGTAAAATCTCTCTTAGATTTTACCCAAAAGTTAAATTTAAAAAAAAAAAAAAAAAGAACTTTGGAAGTTCAAGAAAGCTGTGGGAGAACATGGCATTTCTAGGCCTAATTTTGCCTCCAAGATCACCAACTTATCTATGCCCATTTTTCACTTGGTGAGTATATTATTATTATTATTTTGGTTTTTAAATTAAATTTCCCTTTTGATGATTTTTTTTTTTATATATATATAAAAATTTCTCACCTTTCTCTTCAATTTTGCTTTAGATTTGATGTGGGAATTCATGATGTTGTTATCATACATAATTTAGAAAGGGTTTGTTGCATTTTATTTCCTTAATTAAAACCACTTCTTTAGAAACATTGGAGCAATAATATATAATCCATATGAGACTTTTTGTTTTATATCTTTTTATAAGATTTATACTTTTACACGATTTGATTCTCTAAAAACTACATTTTAACGTCAAAATTATTTCAAATTTCTTTCTTATTATTTGTTTATATGTAAGGTTGAAAAGGGGAATTGAATCCAACGAAATGGAAACTGAAAATCTACACTTTTGGTGAACATTATTGATAAGTTCTTCTCATGGGTGCAGTTGGGTTTCTTTTAAAAGTAAAAAGAATTGAATTGAAGAAGGGTTTAAAATTAAACTGTTGAATGAAAATGGGTGGGTTTTAGAGAGAGAAGATTCCTCACCTTTCCTTTTTATCATCATCAATGATGATGTTCATCTTCATTTAATATACAAATATGTATATATATTATTTGATTTTAATTACCCAATTGGTTGTTTTATTGTTTAGGTGCAAAATTGCATCTCCTACATATATTTCTGTGAAAAACGTTAAATTTTGTCCCTTTCTTACATCATTTTTTTAACCACTCTCTGTCTTATTAGTTATTAGTTATTACTTCACTTCATCTTCTCCTTTCTCTTTCTCTTCCTCTTTCTCTTTCTCTCTGGTATAGTACAAATCAATGCCTTCAATGCAATCCAATCAATAAATAACTAAAAAGATAATCTTTACTCTAACTTAGGCTTTGTTTTCTCAATACAATTCAATTTTGTAAAATTTAGTAACTAAACTTTATACTTTAATTAGCTATTGTAATTTCCAATTTGTAATAGTTTAGTTAGGGTTAAGATTTAATTAAATAAGAGTTGGTCGTGTTAACTTTTTTACGTTAGGGGATTAAATAGTTACAAATTTGAAAGTAGGGCTAAATTAGTTAATTGTTACGTATTAAAGTTTTCGTGATCTTCCATCTAAGAGTTGAAAGGTTTGAGCTTCATTCCTTACGATTGTTGTACTAAAGAAAGTGAACTACGAAATCTCATACGTCAATTAAACTATGTTTAGTTTGCTTGATTGATATATTGTTATACTGTAATTACATGACTTCATCTTTTCTCAATAGATACGAAAGATTAATGCTTTAGCCCTTGGTATAACAGTGGCCCTCTCGAAGCAACAATAAGCACCGATTTTTATTTTGAAAAGAAAATAACTTTATTACTTTTTTACTCGTTAAAAACCAACCACGAAGTACTTGGTACATCATATTCATACATTTATAATTCATGTTATATGGTATTCATAATTATCGTATTTTTCTTATTACATGATAAATATTATAAGAGAAAATTGCAAAAACACCTCGAAGGTATGGTGGTATAGTTGTAATTATATCTTCAAAAACTTTTCAATTATATATATATATATATATATATATATATATATAAAATAAGCTCTTCAAATGTATAAAATTTTTTAAATTTGGACCCCTCAAATCTTAAGGTCTTAAATCGTCTTTTAAACTAAGTTTGAATATATGTACGGCAGTTGCTATTGTCACTATATAGACTTCAAAGTGATTGGTGTAATTTATCCTCATTACTACTATTTAACTAATTTCTATTAAAAGTTATGTTTTGAGAGATTGAAGGAAAGATTTACCGAAAGTATATAGATTAAAATGGAACAAACTCGTACCCATGTTAAAATATTATTTTGAAACTAAAAAAGATCCAGAATATATATGGAGTGTGGATTGTGAGTCTCTGATACAGCATTTATGAGCTGTTTGTGTGTGTGTTTTAAGTAAATAATTCCAAAGCATTGGCTGTGGATTGCACAGAGAATGTAAAATGAAAGGATCAGCACCAACACACACACACACATATGTATATTTGTTTGTTTGCTTGCTAGGAATTAATTAATTTACACTACTTTACAGGGAAAAAAACTATAGGTTTTATAATAATGCTTTCACTATATATTAACTTTAAGAATTTGATCATTACATTTGTGAATTATTTGTGTGTGTGACTTTAATATTCACATCCCATTGTGTGGGTATATATATATAATATAAATATAATGTTACTGTGACAAAATTTTATATATTTTTTAATGAAAAAAAGTTGTGTTGTCTATGTTTGAATTATAAAACTAAATGTTATTTTGACTTTTGTTTGTTTTTAGACCTAATTTTCCTTTTTGTAATTATTTTTTTTTCTTTTTTTGCTTCATTAGGGTTTGAAGGATAACATTATTTTTTTTTCTTTGTGTTTTAAATAATAATATATATAGAATGAGAATTAGAGAGATCTAAAATACTAATATATATATATATATATACCACCCCTTAATATATAATGTAGTTGTTTGAAATGATTAAGCCACTTTATGGATATTTGCTTTTATAAAAAGGGTTGTTCAATTTAGGGAGATTTGCTTTTATAAAAACCAATTCATTAAGCTATTGTTAAGTATAAAATTTAACCCTAATCAAGTTTGATTTTTTGGGTACACATTACAAATATAGCAAAATCTATTCAATTTTCTACAAATCATAAAAAAAAAAATTTCTATATTTTGGAAATGGTTACCATTTTTTTGCTATCAATTTTTTCCTATCTATATTTTTGTAAATAGTTTATGATTTTTTTTCCTATCTATATGAAAATTTAAACCTAATCAAGTTTTTTTTTCTTTTTTCTATCTAAAGAACAAATTAATGAATAAATAAATAAATAAATAAATAAAAGCAAATAGTTGTTTTTAGTTCAATAATATCGTAGGTGTGAGATTAAACTTTAAAATGATAATTGACATCTTTATCCGATTCACTAAATTATGTTTGAATCATTTTTTTAAAAAAAATTTATACATTTTTAAATATAGTAAAATGAATCAAAATATTTACAAATATAGCAAAACTCCAATTTGAAAATTTACTATTATTTTATAAATATTATCAACAATTTTTTCATTTATAATAATTTTTCTAAAATAAATAGTTTTAATCGAATAATTAGGTACTAATTAAAAACATGTTTTCCTTCACTTTATAACAATAGTTTTTTTTTTCCTAAACGAATCCTTTATTTACAATAATTTTCAATGTATCTATTCTTTCACTTTTGTCCCACATTTGCAAATTAAGTTTCTATATATATATATAGTTACATAATCAAAATTTAGTGTACTAGGGATTTAGAGTGAAGATTATTAGTGTAGAAAAGAAATAAGTTCTAGTAGGTTAAAACCATTCATATATATATATATATATATAAAAGGTAAGTTCAAAAGTAGTTTTTTGTTCTATCAATAACTATATAAGTAGGGTTAAAAATTAAATTAAAAAAAAAAAAAAAAAACTTTTGACTTGGGGTAGAATAAATTAAAAGTCCCATCTTTTTTCATCATAATGTTAGAGTCAAATAATTCTCTCCATATATAGACAACCTTAACTGTAAAAAATCAAATGTAGTCAAAAGTTTGAATTTAATTTAATAATTAATTAATATTTCCCTTTCTTCAAACTCCAATTATTTATATACATATTAAATAAAAGTATAGGTGCACTATTTGGGGGACACATTGCTCTAATAAAAACTTGAACAAAAAGTGAAAAAAGTAGACCTTAGTAATGTAACACAAAATTTAATGTGACAAAGAGTTAGGTATACAAAACATAACATAAAGTTTGAGGATATTATATGATGAAACATTATATTAAAGAGAAAGGGAAATTAAATAAATTCACAACCATATGGTTTCATATTGAAGTGGTAGTGTTTGGACATTTTGGGTGTCTTTTTTTTCTTTTTCTTTTTTTTTTTTTGGTCATCTCTATAAATTATTTTAAAGTGGTAGGTGGTGGAGAGACACTTTTGGAAAATAATGTCTTACTTTTCAAAATAATTGTATACTATACCCTAAGATTATGGACAATGGATGTGGGGCTTTTAGCTCACAAAAACAAGACCATGTGTAAGGAACAAAAAAATATATATATTAACATCTATCCTTAATTTCCTCTCTAATATATATATATATATATATATATATATAATATATATATATATATATATATAGGTAAAGTTATTTTAACACTAAAAAAGTTTGTCTTTTTTTGGTAAACAATACAATTTTGATGGGGGGTACAATTAGGGTTTCCTTGAAAATCCCTTTAAAAGCAAAAGAGATTGAAATCTTAAAAAAATTTGAGTTTTTTTTTGTTTTCCATCCATAAGTGTCTTTTGGCTAAGAGACTTTATTGTGAACTCAAAGTTTATAGGTCTATTAATTAATGTGTGAAATGTTTAATGTACTTTTGGAATGTCATTCCAAAGATATACATAAATATATAACCTTAATTTTTTCAAATAAAAAGACAATTTTGGGTACTAATTTCATACAAAATTAGGTAGTTTTTTCTAGTACTAAATCAAACTCAAGACAAATTCTCGAAGCATCTACGTACTTTTTTTAAAAAATAACTAATAAGGTCCTTAACTTTCGATTTTGAATTTGATAGATCTCTCTAACATATTCGAAAGAAAAAAGTAGAAAATTGACCAAGGTATATATAATCGAACTCAAAGTTTTTTAATTGGACTCTGATGTATTTTACACAAAATTAAATAATCAAGAATCCATTGGATACAAAAATTGAATGTACGAGTTCCCAAATTGATCAGATGTGAACCCTAAAAGATTACGTAATCGATTTCGTCTCTTTTTAATGTTCAATAACTAAATGGATACAGACTTAAACACCGCTGCGGTACACTAGTTTGTAAGTTGTTGAAGGTGAATTATTAAAAATGGGATCTTATAAGAGAGACAAAATGGTGAAAGTTTGAAAAGCACTCTCATCTAGTATGAGAAAAAATATCCCTTCCCTCTTTAGTACTTGTCATCACCCATGTGTTGGACTGCAAAAATTGCATAGTCAAGTCACTATTAGTACTTGAATTTTTAGATAGAGAACTATCTCTAGTTTTTGTCACACAATTACATGTGTGTAATACCCTCTGTGTCTTCATTGATCATCTGATGTGAAAGTTTGGAAATTTGTTTGGCAAATTTTTGTGGGTACCAAATGCAAAAGAGGAAGGATAATAATTGTTTCTTTACTCAAAGTCATCTCTTTTCCCTCCAAATCAAGAAAATCTCTCAAACGTTTTTATAAGTTATATGGCGTGTTATTTGGAGGTTACAAACCTCTTGTTACTATAGTAGGAATATGAGAAAAATAACGAAAGTATTAAAACTATAAACGCAAGAATTAATATGAAAACACTCTAAAATGGAGAAAAAAAGTACCGACTAGAAAAATTTTATAATGTGAAAAGCTATTACATTATATCTCTCTCGCCGATCCCAATTATACAGTGATAACGAACACTTTCGCAAAGTCTGTGCATCACCCATGTATTTTCTAATTAGAAGGAAATTTAACTAGGGTTAACACACTTACATTTAAAATATTTTTAACTGGGATGACATGAAACAAACGAAAGACATATAAGTTACTTTTATTAGGGTTTTAGACCTCATATTCTTCCTCTTGCACTAATTTTCTAACAGGGGATAATTGTACTTTCAATATTTTGTCAAAACTCAACACATAATTCTCTCCAAATTGATATAAATAAAAAAAAAGGAAAAACTTAAACTGAATCTAAATCAGAAAGGAGTGCATAATCGAATCTAACAATGCAATGTCAAGAAATGGTCTTTAGACCAAATTTTAGAGCGACCAAATCAATGAGCATGAGAAGTAAGTTTACGAGCCAGCAGTAAATAGAAAACCATTTAGTCTTATTAATTTTACCCTTTTGAGAAAACCTAAAGTTATTAGAGCACAAAATTGAAACATATTTTCAGTGTACGTAGGTATTTATGGATATTGTAGACATTTATGGATGAAATAAATGAATAAAATAGGTGTTGTGATTTAATTGGTGAGTGAAAATTAGAAGAGATAGAAAGGAATATTCTATCAAAGTTACCATAAATTTCGACGTCTATTATATTAATAAATCAGAAATTTTGTTATATTCTATCGACATTTTTAATAATTTTATTATTTACACTAATGTTTAAATATTTTGAAAGCAAAAGTGCCCAACATTTGTTCATCAACTTTAGTTTTTTTATATGAAAATTCATTAAAAAGAAAAAAAAAAACAAGAAAGGATGATTTGACACCCAACATGTTGGATAATTTATATATAAATATATGTATGTGAAACTTTTAAATTAAAGTAAATTAGAAAATAATGTTGATATATTTTGTAATAAAAAGTATTTATTTTCAATTTTTAAATGGTCTTTTTAATTATTATTATTTTACAAAATTAGCTAAAAAAAATGGAAGTGTCATAATTAAACCAATTAAAGAATTAAAACCTCAGAAAAGAATAATCAATATTATAATATTCCCAATTAAAGCATTTTTCAACTTACTTCTCTTGCAGTTTATTTATTCAATGAAACCAAACATACCACAACATTATTTTATTTTAATTTGTGTGTTAATTGAATAGTTTAGAAACAAAAAAAAAAAAATGGTAGATTATCATTTTTCATACAATTATATATAATTAATTTAATTTACATCTTTTAATTAATGATAACATTTAATTAAAATGTCAAAAGGCTTAGATAAAAAAAAGGGGGTAATTACAAATTATATTATGGATTAAGAGATGGGATTGAAATAATTAGAGTAACTAAAAAGAAAAATAAAAGAAATAAGAAATATTTTTGTTATATATATATATATGTATGTATATATGAGAGGAAAATTAAAAGAGACAGTAAATTAAATTGGACTGTGACTTGTTGCTACTTTATAGAGAGCTACATTTATATTATATATACACGAAGAGATATATGGTAGTACAAATACAGATAATTAATATATATACACACACTTTGTTTTTTAATTTCTAAAAATTCATCAAATGGGAAAATTTCTTCTTCTTTTTTTTTTTACTTTCCTTGTTTCTTTCTTCTGTTTGTTTGGTTGTAGCCTGCAAATTTTTTGTAAAGGAACCCTACACATGGGGAAGCAGCAAAAACAAAACAAGAAAAGCTAATTTATTTTTAGAGAAAAGGAAAAATATGTCATTAATTAAATTACATAGAAATGGAGATAGAGAGAAACAAGAATATTCTAGTGAAATTTATGTTTTTTTTTCCTTAGCAAAAATTAAACTATTTAACTATAGAAACATATATGACAGCTATATATATATATATTTGTGGGTGTTTCTGTTTGTTTTCAAGTGTATAAATAAGATCCCAATAAATAAATTACAACAAAATTTAAAAAAAAAATCAATTTGAAACTATATATATTACTTTCCATTCCCAATTTCATTATCTTAACTAGGGTTTAACAAAATCAACATTTTATTTCTTGTTTTAATGTGATTCAAATTGAAAATTCAAGAAAAATAAAAAAAAAAGGGGTCATGTGGGTTTTGTTTTTAAATAAAAAGAAATCAAACCTAAAAGGAAAGAAGAAAAATTGAGAAACAGAAGGATTATACCTAGAAGTTCTTCATAGGTTGAAGAAGAAGAATTCCTGTTTTTTTTTTTTTTTTCTTTTTTCTTTTTTCTTTTTTCTTGTTGATCCTTTTATTGTATCTTCCCACAGCTTTATTGAACTGCAGCCATTGAAATTCATAGCAAGAGGAATACGTATATATATATATATATATATATGTATTGTAAAAAGATATAATTGGAAGAAGAGAAAGATCAGATAATGAAATGCAGTTCAAGAAAGCCGTGGAAGAATACAAAGAGGATCAAAAATGGGTATAGAAATTGGTACTGTTTGGGAGAAGAGAAAATGAGAGAGAGAATTGAGAGGGAAAGTGATGAGAAAAAAAAATAGACATGAGTGTGTGCATATGATATGATATGAAAAGCCCTCAATATGGCTACTATACTTATAGCAAAAAAAAAATTCAAACCTTTCTATTTATTTATTTTATAACTTTTTTTCACCAATCCCAATTAGAATAATAGAACTAACTGATGAGAGAGAGAGAGAGAGAGAAAAAAAAAAGAAAGTGAAGAAGCTTGTTGGAATGAGTTAGCTTTTTGAAGAAATTGTCCCACATCTCATTTTTAATTCTCACTTTATATATATAGTTTAATTAAGTATGTATTATCCATCAACATGGTTAAAATTTTATAATTTTTTGAACCTACTCTCTTGTGTTGAATTAAAGGGAAAAAAAAAAGTTGTTAGAATAAAATAAAGATGGTGGGTTATTCTATTTTAATTAGTAATTAAAATATGGTTTTGAAGTAATTATTCATTTTTAATTAATTGACTTGCCAAAAATTGAACTAATTAAATTTCAAATATCTTTTAATTAGTTGGTGTTATCTACAATAATTTTCCTTAACTAAATTTAGATAATTAACATATTAGTCACATGCGTAACATAACGCATTATATAACTTTAATCATAAATTATCACGTAAATTTTATACATATATTTCCTTTCACGATTGGAGGAAATACATTAGACTATCTCGAAACAACAATTACATACATTGAACGACTTTATACATATGAATAAAAAAGAACATAACTCAATTAAGACAAAATCGAAGTATTAACCTCGAGTTAAAAAAAAACTTAGAAATATAATAATAATATTTGTTAATATAAAAAAAAAAAAAAAGTGGAAAAAGAGGAAGGGAATGGGTGAGAAAATGAAGAAGAAGAAGAAGAAAAAGGTCATAAATGTACGTGCGGTTGGGATCTGACGGCAATGGTGGCAGCACAGTTGGGGCTATTTTGATAGATCTGTCCCCTCTTTCATTTTCCTCTCAACTATTGCCCCTTTGAACTCAACCAGCACTCTATTCTACAATACTATATATATATATATATATATATAGAAAAATTGTATCAGATCACAAAACAATTTAGAAAAAAAAGTAGTTTACGACATCTTACTTTTGTATATTACGAATATGACAAGTAATTAATAATATCAGATAACTATTAAATGGCTATCACAGGATTATCTGCTTTTAAATTTGGTAGTGACGTGGATACTATTATCATAAAAAAAAAGTTTTGTTCATATATATTTCAAAAATATATAAAATAAGCTCGTCTTTTTGGTGTTGTTTTTAAGAAAATTATTTTAAATAGAAAAATTGTTAAAAATATTAATGAATATATTATATAGCAAAATGTCATATAGTCTATCTACTCGATAGATCACGAAAGACTACCATCTAAATTTACTATCTACGACATACTAGATAGGTAGGTAGTAGTATCGAATAGAAAGTAAAATTTTACTGTATTAAAATCGATTCATGAGTTTTACGTGTATAAGAGATATTTTAGCATATATTTTTTGAATTTTTGAGTTTGCAATTTTTTTTTTTTATTTACACAAAAGTTTAATAGAGAATTTTCAAAATATTAAGGAATCAAAATGGAGAATTGTATCAAATTATGAATGTTTTTCTTTGAGAAAAAAATTATCACTTCTTTCTCTTCTTGGCCTTATAATTTCTTCTTAATCTTGTTTGTTTATTTGTTTTATTTCATGTAGTGATAAAAAAGAATAATTATAAGATGAAAAAAAAGTGCAACCCTAACATTTATTAGCCATTATTTATGTTTTAAATAAAATCATCAGTGGTATATATTATGAAAATTAATCATAAACTAAACCCCATTTCAACCCATTAAAGTTCATATTATTACTGAACAAAACATTTCACGTCAGTTTATTATTCTAAAAACTAAATGATCACCGAACCGAATTTAGTAAAAACAAGTTAAATTTAGTAGTAATTGGCATATGCTTATTTTTTTTAAGTTGAATTCGATCGTACGTTGTATTAAACAAAAAAGGTCTTCGATTTGAAAAAGGAATTAAAAAGATTCTTATATCGAAAGAGACTAAACCATTTAGTTTTGTATTTTCTTGCATTAACACATGGTTATAAAGAAAGGTGGTGGGTTACGTTCATTGAATTATATTAAATTATGATATCCTCATATATACTTTCACTAACCCATGTGTATGTTAGGTGTCAATTTTTCCTTTTTAATTTAACGTTGTTTTATACACTAATTAAGAGTACAAAAGACAGTACAAAATGATGATATGTCGTATACATCACCAACTCAAACGTACAACTTAACAGATAAGTGACATCGTCATTATTATAAACAAAGTCGATTATTCAATTTTTCACTTTGGTTAAAGTTTTGACCTAAAATGTTAAGAATAATTTTTTTTTAATAAAATAATGAGGAAGGAAATATTTAATTTTGAAAATTGACAGCTCATATTTAAATGCCACTTTTATCATTTTGTTATTTTTAAATTTATACCATGATGTCTTTATCTCATTATATATAAGAACAATTTCATTATGTGGACAAATTTTTTTATCACAAGAAAAGAAAAGAAATGGAAGAAGAAAATCCAAAAGAAATGTATATATAAATTAGAGTAGGGGCCTATGGGGAGGAGATGGTGATATAATTGAAGGTTGCAAAAGAATGGAAAATGGACAGCCAGACTTCTCCAAGTTGAGTGGAGAATATTAAAATAGTTAACAAATTGTGTTATTAATTTTTAGTGTATTTTAAAATTACCTCTTTGCAAAATAATAATAACAATAACAACGATCGACATCCATCCACGAGTTCCTTCTATATCTCCGATCAACCTTTGGTTAATTGATTGGCTTTGGGTTAGTTTTTCAATCTATCGTGAAGATCTTGTTTGGTTATGAAAAAGTTAAACCTTTTATTGATTGAAGTATTCGAAACTTGTTGAGGCCTTAACCCTCCATTAACTCATTGTTACTCCAACTTTAGAAGTTGACATTTATCTTCTCGGAGAGTTGAGACTCTTTCTTTGATTTTGTAGGGTTTTCAAATTAAACGAACATATTTTTGATATTATAAACGAGATTCCTTTCAGAGAAAACTTCCGCTTTTTCGCCAAATTTAGCTGTAATTATATGACACGTGTGCTTGGCTATGCCTGTTTGAAGAAATGAGTTGTCGTCAATTATTTGACTTGGACGACCATCCCATTCGTATTCAATTGTACATAAATTAATGTAAATCAAAGTGAGTTTAAGCTCGAGAGTCAAGCTTTCATTTTTCTTAAATACATACGATGTTGTCATAACTTTCTCAATTTGAATTATAAAATCTATCGATACATATGAAAATATTAAACATAATTACGGTTATCTACCGAAGAAAGATCAATCAATAAAAATCTTGTTATTAAATTTTCTTATATAGTAATTTAATATTAATTTTTTTCTCAACCCATTTTAAAGAATGCTTTTAAATTCTAAACTATATATCTCAAAATAAAAATAAGTTTTGGGTTATTAAACATTATGCCATAAATGATAATAATCAACTAAAATGACAACATTATTTACTTAATTTGCCACAATTATTCAGACTATGTTCAATAATATTCAATCTAATTATGTTGACTTTTGACTAATGTAAGATTAATTATAGCATTGGTTTGGGTATACATCAACATGAAGGGTCGAAGTATCGAGAATTCCATAATCTATTTCAATTGTACAAAAACAATTTTTCAAAAAATTTCTAACATAGAATCGACATTGACACATTTTAAACCTCATATCGATTTCAACTTGTTTGAATTTAAAAAGATTTGAATATTCAAATTGGGTTAAAGGAAGGGTTGGAGACATATGCATTGAAAAACATGTGTTCTAATTTGTCAATATGTTAGTGACATTTTCTTTCTCCACTTCTCATCATGCCCGACATGATTTAAAATATATAGTTGTTTGGTTGTCTCTCTCTTTGATTTAACCCACAAAATTGTCTCTCCAAATTAATTAAAAACACCAAAAAAAGTTTTTAATTTATTTATTTTTGTTATTTCATTCTCTTTTTTCCCTTTTTTTATTTTTATTTTTTATTTTTTGTTGTGTCGTGTTCATATAATTTAATTCAATTGTTATTTTCCATATTATTTTATTACCTTAAAAGTTTATCCTTTTCTTCAAATATATATTCTATATATTATTATTGCTGCCTTCAATTGGATCGAGATTCATGATGTCCAATGAACTAAGGGCAGCTCAAACTCTTGTCCAATTTGATAAAGCTTTATAAGGACAAATAATAATGTTTTTGTATTAATTGTTTTAATTAATTCTTTTCGATGGGAATTGAGACATTCATGTTCTCCAATGAAAAAATTTGGAGCTTACTATAAAATTACTAATTAGAGGTATATTATTTGTCTTTTTAATGATGGCACTTTGGTCAATTTTATTGTTAATCTCATCGA